>NC_137647.1:2532631-2835131 GCF_963383615.2 Lipophrys pholis
GAGCAGACTGCAGGTGAGTCTCATCCTGATAATCCACGTTCTTCTTCTTCCATCACAGCAAATCAACGGAACACGCAGATTAATAAAGGTATCATCCATTAATATAGAGAAGAGCAACTATTCAACTTAATCTGGATGTACTCCGCCTCTGATATGCTTTTATATGAAAGGTCTTTATTTTAATACTTTATATCAGTTATTTTATATTTTGATAAAATGATAAAAGATCATTTAAAATAGTATTCTTTTTCCGGTTGAACATTCTGAGAATCTTCCTCCAGTAACATCAGATTATAGAGCATCTTCCTCCTCTAACATCCGATTATAGAGCATCTTCCTGCTCTAACATCAGACTATAGAGCATCTTCTCCTACTCGTGTTAGTTCTTCAGTTTTTTTGTCATTACAATGTATTTGTGTGTTTTCATTGTGTTTCTGAGTGGCTGGTGTTGCTTTGCTCACATTTCATGTATTCAGCGTTAATTTATATATTTTATTTTCAGAGTTTATGACTCACTGTTGTTTGAGTCACTTTTTATTGTTGTTTTCTATCACTGACAGACTTGTGTCTTGAGCCTCTCTTTGTGGTACTTTCATATCTGTCGTTATTTTGAAAGTTTGTTTTGTCTTTTTAAACTATTATTTTGATTTGTTTTCCATATTATTATCCTTCCATTCATATAATGAAGTGAAATGATTATATGTGACCTTTTCCTGATGTGGCCTTCTTGCTATTTTGTTCACATTTTCTCAATTACATTTGTAAAAATAAAAAAACAGCTCAGTTAATAATCTGATGGCTCTGTAGCTCCGCCTAGTGGTGGGCGGCTGTATGACCGTGGAATAAATCACTAAATAATGTTTCTGGTGCCGATTTGCCGATCGTTTTCCTTTTAGCAGTTAATTAGAATAGAAAAAGGAGGAAAACCTGAAAAGAACCAAGGAAACTCGTAGTTTGAACTTTGCTTTGATTAAAAAAATTCGTCGTTATTGTTTTCTGTTTGGTTTAAATCTAACACAATACACCCATCCATCTATCATCCATCCATCCATCCATCAATCAATCCATCTATCATCCATCATCTATCATCCATCCATCCATCAATCCATCCATCCATCTATCATCCATCCATCCATCCATCAATCCATCCATCCATCAATCCACCAATCCATCCATCCATCCATCCATCCATCCTTCCATTAATCCTTTCATTAATCTATCTATCCATCCACCATCCATCTATTCATCCATCCATCTATCCATTATCATCCATCCATCCATCAATCATTAATCCTCATCCATCATCCATCTATTCATCCATCCATCTATCCATTATCATCCCATCATCCATCCATCCATCCTTCCATTAATCCTTTTATTAATCTATCTCTCCATCATCATCCATCTATTCATCCATCCACCTATCCATTATCATCCATCCATCCATCCATCCATCCATCCATCCATCCATCCATCATTACGAAAACCAAACAAACAGCACCCTCTAGTGGACCAACATGTTAACTGCATGGTTTCAGAGGGTTGTGGTGTTTCTCTGGTGGCTGAACTCCAACTGAAGCTCATTATTTCCGTTTCCAGTTGTTGAGTTTCAACGACGCTCGTCACTGATAAATGAATGTGTCTCACATGAAGAGCATCAGCGGCAGTTTGCTCCTGATGAGAAATGATGGTGGTGCTTCAGACTCGGTTATCTCCCCGTGACGACTCGCCTCTCCGTATCGTCTTCCTGACGTCTTTCCTCCGACAGCTCCGGTCCTCTTCTCCTCTGAGAGAAATGCTCCTCGCCGGGTTCACGACAGTCGCAGCCTGATTACCAGCCCACTTGATTTGTCGGGTTCAGTTCAGAGGAGAGGAATCAGCACGACGTCTCCTCACAGTCAAACTGCTCCCCGGGCGAAGCGCAGCACTTCTCCTTTCTGTCGTCTGGATTCTGCAGCAGGTAGAAAAACAAAAGTTTAATCAGCGGCTGAAACACAAACGACGCACCGCAGGTGAACCGTTAACGAACACAGCTTCGTCTCGGTCGTCTGAAAATCACCAGAATCACCCACAAGGGGGCGCCACCCCAAAAACGGGTGGTTTTGATTGTCGTCAACATTGATATCTTAAACCCAGCTGTGTTTAGCTGTTAGCCGCTAACTGCTAATGTGACAAGTATAAATGTTGAAGCTTGTGCGATGAACAAATGAGCCTGTATTTCATCGGCTCCACCGTCGTTCTTTATTTTTATTTTTCATGTGAGCAAAGGACTGCGATGCTATCGCTATGCTATCGCTATGCCATCGCTATGCTATCGCTATCGCTTTGCTATCGTCATGATTGGGATCCAAACCAGTCAAAATCTCGTTTTTGCCTTGTTCTTTCTTTCTTTCTTTCTTTCTTTCTTTCTTTCTTTCTTTCTGTTGTTCGTTCGCTCTTTTTCGTCTGTCCATTCGTCCGTTCGTTGGTCCGTCCGTCCGTCCGTCCGTCCGTCCATCCATTCGTTCGTCCATTCTGTCATTTGTTTGTCTTTCCTTCCATCCTTCCTTCGTTCTTCCTTTCTTTTGTTCAATCTGTCTTTCTCTCACACACACACACACACAACACATTCTCTCTCTCTCTCTCTCTGTCTTTCGGGGACAACTTTTGGAAAATGCGCCGTCTCCACTTCTGCAGCGTGAAGCGACTCCGGTTTGAAACGACTCCTGGAGGCGCGTTGTGCGGCAGCTTAACGTCGGACGATGTCGGGGAGGTTCAATAATTGATTTCTGTGAGTCAATCCAAAGAGTTGATTTTGAACGAGGCTGCGGATCGTTAATATTTCAGATGAGACTCCAAAATGTTTGAAAACCAAAGTAACGTCATTAAACTCTTTCATCCAACGAACCGCAAGCGAAGCCACGTCGGCTGATCGGTCCGTCGGTAAACCGTTAATGTGAACAGAGACGAACACGACGTCGGACCAGTTTGTTAAATCCACGTAAGAATATGTAATAAATTAGAATAAACTCCCTCGAGGTTTTCCTGAGAAGTTCCGTCTAGAGAAATAGAACAAACGTGAGGTAAACGATAAATGTGACTTCTTTTTTTTTTTTTTTTAGCATTTCACAAAATCTGAGGATCTGTTACCACGGCAACCATTTCAAGAGAAAAGGCTAAACTTTTTTTTGGCAGCACGGCAACAACTTTTCAAAAACAATCTGACTCGGTGGGAACGCAACTTTCTGAAACTACTCCATGTAGACGGCAGGAACTCATTTCCCTGTCCGCACCAGCCAGAACCATCATTTTTAAAAAGTTTCTCGTCCACACAGAAACAGGAAAACGACTCAAAGCTATGTCGTCCGTATTCCATCCCTAAATGACATCATCGTTTTCAATGTATCGACGTTTATTGTAAATATCTGAGCAACTGCGGTCTTCATATTTCTCCACTCTGGAACCAGTTTAATTAAGATAAAGTATACGGTAAAACAAAGACAAAGATGATAAAATAATTCTTCATGAAAAAAAAAAGGGTTAATTTTAAAGCGCTTACTCAGCAGTCTGACATAAGTAAAGTGCCAGTTTTTAAAAAAATATTTTTATATCTTAAAATGCATGATTGTCCTAATGATCACGAGTTTGTTTGTTGATCAGTCACATCTTGTACTGGTTTTTTTTTAAAACCAACAAAGGTGAAGCTTTCTGGGATAATTGGAGATCTAGTATTCCACTTTCTGGAACCTTTAACAGAGAACGTATTCTGGGCTAAAGAGCACTTTCTACATTTAATTTCACAAACACCCCTCGTGGTTGATCTGACCTGGGATTAGTGAGGCTTTTTCATTTCTTTTCTTTTTTTTTTGATAAAATCCCCCGGGGGCGGTGGGGCCAATCTTCACTTCAGTCAATGAAGCCCAGGCAGAAACATCAAGTATCAGTTTGAACTTAAAGAACTTTCTGCTGGTTTTAATCACATTGAATTTAATTCAAAATTTTGTAATTGAAAGTAAAAGTTTTGACGCGTTTCGTGAGACGGGATGTCACTTCGAGTTCCCTCTCAGATGAAACACGAGATTGAATTTCTCCTTTTTCAAAAGTCGGTTAATCTCAGCGGCGGCACAGGCAGAACAAAACCTTATTAAAACACTTGATCTTAATGATCTTTAATGATCTGGCAACCCGAGCCGAGGAGGGGGAAGACATCGACACACTGATGATGTGAGAATATAGAGGCGTTGAACATCCTCTCTCCACACACTGCAGCTCGACTTTCTGCCTCACATCCAAACTGCACGGCAGATTAAAGCTCTTTTTCTTTAATTCCAGAACAATATCGGAGTGCTGCCTTTTCCCCCGGCTGCTAACGAACTTAAACCTCCTGACGAATCAGCCTTCGGCGGCGTTGTGGCGTGAAGCCTCGGTGTCCTCGTTCGTCTCTTCAAACCGCCGCAACACAAAGATGCAGATAATAAGAACAAAAAAAACCTCCATTCTTGTTCTATTTGGTTTGATTTGCGACCCTGATCTCCGAGCGTTCTCTCCTTTTGGTTGCCATGGCGCCCGCTGGTCCAACGTAATGTGCGACGCGGGTAATCAGGAGGAATTGGAGATATTGGAAAATGATTAATGTGCTGAAATGAGAGGAAGTACTCCGACCTGGAAAAGAGCCTCGACCGGCGGCTTTGACATTTTCTCTTGTTTTCGTGTTCCTCTCATGTTGATTTTTTTGTTTTTTTTTTAAATTAAAGCGAGAAACTAAAAGCTTTTTTTTTATTGACTCTTTTGCCCGGACGTGACGATAACGACTCACTCAGGGAACTTCTGCGTCAGTCTCACTGTTCGACTGTCAGAAAACCACAAGAGGAGACTGTTTATGTCACCAGAGGGTAATCTGATGGAACAGGACCCACGTTTAAATATGAAGGAACAAGACTTCATTTTTTCTGCAGAACCAGACTCAGAGTAGAAACCTGCAGAACCAGACTCAGAGTAGAAACTTGCAGAACCAGACTCAGAGGAGAAACCTGCAGAACCAGACTCAGAGGAGAAACCTGCAAAACCCGACTCAGAGGAAACGAAACTTTCAGAACCAGACTGAGAGGAGAAACCTGCAGAACCAGACTCGGAGTAGAAACCTGCAGAACCAGACTCAGAGTAGAAACTTGCAGAACCAGACTCAGAGGAGAAACCTGCAGAACCAGACTCAGAGGAGAAACCTGCAAAACCCGACTCAGAGGAAACGAAACTTGCAGAACCAGACTAAGAGGAGAAACCTGCAGAACCAGACTCAGAGTAGAAACCTGCAGAACCAGACTCAGAGGAAACGAAACTTGCAGAACCAGACTCAGAGGAGAAACCTGCAGAACCAGACTCAGAGGAGAAACCTGCAAAACCCGACTCAGAGGAAACGAAACTTGCAGAACCAGACTAAGAGGAGAAACCTGCAGAACCAGACTAAGAGGAGAAACCTGCAGAACCAGACTCAGAGTAGAAACCTGCAGAACCAGACTCAGAGGAAACGAAACTTGCAGAACCAGACTGAGAGGAGAAACCTGCAGAACCAGACCTAGAAGAGAAACCTGCAGAACCAGAGCTGAAGTTAGTACTACTAATAGTTGTGAGGTTAATATCCTCATGCTGAATGTTTTAGAAGCTTTAGAAGCTCTAGATGTCTCCTCATGTAAACGTTGATCTGATGAAGTTGATTCCACGTTGACCTGCAGTAACAGTCCTGCCGCGCCGAGCGGATCAACCTGGTTTTTCTTTGGTTTCTGTTGGTTTCCCTGACGAGGCGTCCGTGTTGCGGCCGAGCGCAGCAGCTGTTACTTTCCTCCAGTGGACGGTCGGTCTCTGTTTACTCAGCGTGACGCAGCCTCCCCGCGACGCTTCACTGATGAAGCATCGATTAGAGCGACGTGGGAACTCTTCCTGTTTGACCTGCTGCAAGCCGTCCGTCCTAAAGTGTGAGTCATGGTCTGTCCTCCGTCGCTCTGACTGTTTGTGCTGGACGCCCGGAGGATTAACCTCCAACTGGCATTTTCACTCTTTGCGCGTTAAAATACCTCCTTCATATTTCCAGACGCTCATTCTGCCATGTCGGGAGTTATCATGACACGTAACAGGATGCAGACGGGAGACTGGAGCTTTCTGGGTCACATGCGGACGTTTGCCCGACACTTTGCCGCTCCGCTGGACGATTCCCAAAAGTTAATAAACAATAGCTTCCACGGGCCAGATGTCCTGTTTTACTTTATCCTGAAGAAAAAATATCAAGTATCAAAAGCATGTTGAGTAAAATTAGAGATGTACATTTCGTTCATTTTAGTAAATTTGTGTAGAGTCAGAAAATGTACTTAATTGCTGACAGTCATGTTTTGTTTGTTTGTTTTGTTTGTTTGGTTGGTTGGTTGGTTGCTTCGTTGGTTTGCTGGTTGGTTTGTTGTTTAAAAATTTAGGATTTTAAACAACAAATGTCACCAGAAATACCATGAGTTGTCTGAGGAAGCCCAAAATAATGAAAGTAAAAGAGGTTTTGTAGTTTTGCTGTAACACTGAGGAGATCACCAGAAAATGTCTCCAGAAGTTCGGGGCTTTTGGTGAACGTGAGAACATTCTCCTGACTTCCTGTTATCCCTTCATAGAGAGCGCCTCCACACCTCCACCTTCATGGAGAGACACTCCATCTTCTCCACCCACTGCTGATTCCACTGTCTTTGCACCTGTATATATTTGTGTGTTTTATTTAAAGTTTGTTTTATTCATCCCCATTTGTTTTCATTTAGGTTACTTCCCAGTAGACATGTGTCTGTGGGCCCAGCATGGTTAATGGCTGGAGTACCAGGGGACCAAGTGGGCAGCCTACATGGGACCCTAATGGACAAACCGAGGCCCCATATAGGTTCACGTATGTGGGCTTCCTGTCTGGGTCCCAGTTGGGTCCATAATGGGAAATGTTTGCCGACATGGGGCCATTATGGAAGCCGAGGGCAAACCAACATGGCACCTGTATTTTTAATTGCCCCCTGTGGACAATTAAGGTTTTCTGAAATCTGAACTCACCCAGTTTATAGCCGCTGTCGTTTTCAGGCTGTTCCACTTCTCATCCCACCGTAAACCTCAGATATCGACGGTGGAGTCCAACTGTTGGATTGATGCTTTTTGTAAAGTTGGATAGATGCAACGCTAGAATTTGATCGTTTTCTCAAGGTGCTATTAACAAGAATAAAGTCAGAAGTCCTGCAAACACACACAAAGAAAGAATGAACGTACGTAGGTGGCAAGTTTGCTCTTCACCATTAAACAGGCTTTTTTACACCAGAGTTGTTGAACAAAACGTGAATAAAAAAAAGAGAAAAAGTTTTGCATTGGAATCTTTTTTTTCTCTCAGCCTTGAGGGAGAGAACGACTGTTTCTGTGAGGAAGCTGCTCGAGCAGAGGTCTGCAGCCTTCATGACCAAAAGAGCCGTTTTCACGATTTACCACCAAAATAAAATTGGTCTGCAGCTGCAAAACATGCTATTAATCTAAGAAAAACTAATCAAAAATAAATTGTCATACATAGAAAAATACATCAATGAAGTGTCACGGGCACAATTCAAATGTATTTTAAATTTCTTTTTTGCTTTTGTGGCCATTTTTAAATGTTTTTCTTTAATGCTTTAGTCTTTTTATACATCTTGGCTATTTTCTTTTTTTCCTCTTTAGCTTTTCAGCTGTTCTTAGCCGCTGCACCTTTCCTAATGATGTAGTTTTATATCATGGATGGTTTTATAAAGCAGTTTAATACAAGCAATGATTTTCTTTTTTCCTTTTTGTCTTCATTTGTCTTTCTTTTTCTTCTATTTCTTGTTATTTGTTTTCCTTTTTCTTCTCTTTCCCCTTTTCTTTTTTCTTCTTTTTTCTTCTTTATACCTTTTTGTCTTCTTTTCTTTTTCTTCAATTTCCTTTGATTTGTTTTCCTTTCTCTCTTTTCTACCCAATTTGCTTATTTTTTCCTTTTTATCTTCTTTAATCTTTTTTCAAATTTCTTTTCCTTTTTTTTCTTTTTTCTCCCTTCTTTCCTTTTTTTAATTTTAATTTTAATTTTCCTCACAGCTATAGCTGTCATTGATGTCTTACCTTATTTATCTGTATCTATACTGGAGATTTGACCATTTTTGAACGTCACTGTGGAATTCAAGTGAAATAAACGTGAAAATAAAATGTTTTCTTACAAATAAAGTGCTTGAAAGCTTCCTGGAGCCGCTACAGAGCACCTGAAGAGCCACTGTGGCTCCAGAGCTGCAGGTTCTAGAGGTTCCGCACTATTTTCTAGCACATTCTGTGGACTGCCGGTACTTTTTATTTGGCTCGAGACTGAACTTATTTCGAGCACGGTGTGTTTTGTTGGTTCCTTTGACCTTGACGTCTTTACTTCTCCCCTTGTGTTGGTTGTTAATCGTTTATTTGGTAATTACCGCTCCACCTTCAGGGTTCTATCCTTTCATGATTTTCACTTTGAGATGAAGCTTTCAGCGCACGTGTTCAGACATTTCCATTAGACAAAGACATTTTAAGTGACGTCTTTAGATTTCCTCAGAGAGCAAGTGAATGCGGACTCTTTCAGCCCCGTGACGTTTTCTTTTTTTTTCTTCTCCGTGTTGCAGAACAGATGGGCGGGAGCTGAGGCGGCAGAAGGACGAAGCGTCGGGAAGAGCTCATCCCCGCTTGACAAGATGACGGCTGAGACGTGGGAGAACGGCAGCTCTGCCAGCCCCTCGACGGACCTCCCTCTGCTCCTGCTCATGTTTAACGACAGCGATCTGAACACGACGCTCCTCAGCACCGCCAACGCCACCGTCCCCGACGCCGCCTCCGGCCCCAGCGTGGAGGGCGTCCTCATCCCGCTCATATACATCATCGTGTGCATCATTGGCCTGGGCGGCAACACGCTGGTGATCCACATCGTCCTCCACTACTCCAAGATCGAGTCGGTTACCAACATCTACATCCTGAACTTGGCCATCGCCGACGAGCTCTTCATGCTCGGCCTGCCGTTCCTGGCGGTCCAGAACACGCTCCAGTCCTGGCCCTTCGGCTCCTTCATGTGCCGCCTGGTCATGACCGTCGACTCTATCAACCAGTTCACCAGCATCTTCTGCCTGACCGTGATGAGCATCGACCGCTACCTCGCCGTCGTGCACCCCATACGCTCCTCAAAATGGCGGCGCCCTCAGGTGGCCAAGGTGGTGAATGGCACGGTGTGGGCTCTGTCCTTCCTGGTCGTCCTGCCGGTGGTCGTCTTCTCCAACATCCAGAAGGTGGGAGGCACCTGCAACATCGCCTGGCCTCAGCCCGCCAACATCTGGAGCGCCGCGTTCATCATCTACACCTCCACGGTGGGCTTCTTCTGCCCGCTGCTCATCATCTGCCTCTGCTACCTGCTCATCGTCTTCAAGATACGCAGCTCGGGCAAGAAGGTCCACGCCACGTCCACCAAGCGCAGGAAGTCGGAGCGCAAGGCCACGCGAATGGTCGTGATTGTCGTGGCCGTCTTTGTCTTCTGCTGGCTGCCTTTCTACGCCCTGAACATCATCAACGTGCTCCAGTCGCTGCCGCCGGAGTACCAGGGTCTCTACTACTTTGTCGTGGTTCTCGGATATGCCAACAGCTGTGCCAACCCCATCGTCTACGGCTTCCTGTCGGACAACTTCAAGAGGGGGTTCCGAAAAGCTCTGTGCCGCTCCACCCGCAAGGTGGAGAACCACGAGCCCCTGGAGCACCAGCAGCCACAGGACGAGGGGCGGCGGGCGCTCATGCCCAGGGAGAGCCTGAGGCGGACCATCAGGGATGAGGAGGAGGACGACGAGGACGCCTCGGAGATGACAGAGATTTACAGGATCGCCCAGAACGGAAACGGCGGCTTCCAGCCGCAGAGTTCGCAGCCGCCATTCTCGGAGAAAGGTCCGACACCGGGAGCCACCGAGCTTCCGTCCTCGGACAGTAAGGACGGCGGCGCGGACGCCAGGGACAAAGACCCCGTCAGCAGGCCATCGCTGACCGTCCCTCTGCTCCTCAACGGAGCCAAAAATGGCAGCGTTAAAACTCTGCCCGAGGAAAACCCGGAGCAAAACAGCTCGCTGGAGATCAGCTATTTATAGTGCGAACAGGAGACTCCAGGCGAATCCACAAAGAAAAAAACAAATCCTCACCGAACACTTTAAAAACAAACTCAAACGAGCCTTAAAGTGGATTTTTCTGATCAATTGAATTGGTGACTACTTATAAATGTACATACCTGTTGATACTTGCGTGTGTGAATGTACAGATCTGTGCCTTTATTTAGTCCAATCGCTTTTTCTTTGTTGTATCGTGACCCTGTGTGACCCATAATGTGACGATCGTTTGCTCAGGTTTCGCTGTATTTACGCTTGAGTCTGACCTCAGCTGAGGACGACGCAGCCGCTCAATGTGGAAAACAGAAATTCTCTCTATGTACCAGTAACGTTTTGTCCATTAACATCGCAACACAACTCTGCAGAATGCTGGTTCAGTCAATAAACGTGTCTGTAAAGCAGCTCTCAGATTGTAAAGACAGAAACAAATGAAACATTGAATTATTGGTAATAGCCTGATCAGCTGCTTCTCTTTGAACCGAGTCGTCTGAGAAACTCAGTGCGGACTGACTCACCAGGTGGTTTTTATTCTGGATGCTCCTTCTGCCTGCGATTCAAGCTGGATTTCAAACATGGCAAAAAATAAATACTTTTAATTTTGCACCTAAATGTAGAGAAGAGCATAAGTAAATAAAAACTATTTGAGTTCAGCGATGTGACACAAATACAGTTTGTTATAACTTGAAATTCTGCTATTAAACTGATGTTAAGGCAGCGTTTACACGACAACGCGAAACACAAATTGTTGAAAATGCCTCCATGGAAAAGGGTGAACATGCAACTTTTGGTAAATGCACTGTCTCCCTGGATAGGGGGGGAATTTTACTCTTTGAGAAGGCTCCATCTCTGTGGAAACGAGGGCAAATCCATCTTTATGAAAACATTCCAACTCCGTCTCTGTGGAAACGGGTGAAAACACAACTTTTTGTAAACACACCATCTCCGTGAAAAAACGGGTGGAAATGCAACTTTTGGTAAAAGCTCCATCTACGCAGAAATGGGAGTAAATGCAACTTTATGTAAACGTTCCAACTCTGCCTCTGTGGAAACGGGTGAAATCAAGTTTTTGAAAAAAAAACTCCCACTTCGTGTAAAACGACGAAAACGCAACTGAAAAATGCAAACTCTGAATTCCTGCTCCTGGTCACCACATTGGTAGTAACTAGTCCTTCTGCACATGCTCAGTAGAGACCATCAGATCAAAGTTTCCTCCGTGGTTTCATCACTCCCAGTCCATGTTCTCCTGGGACTTGGTTCTTTTATTTTGACAGTCACCATAATAACAATCAAACTTGGTGTTCTGTCCACTAGAATGTCCGTGTTCTCCCGTTGTTAATGTTTAGAACTCATTGTTCTCTGCTGCATGTGTGTGTGTGTGTGTGTGTGTGTGTGTGTGTGTGTGTGTGTGTGTGTGTGTGTGTGTGTGTGTGTGTGTGTGTGTGTGTGTGTGTGTGCTTTCCTTACTAAAACAGCAGCACCAACTAGTGGCCCAATGTGTTAACTACATCGTTTTCAGTGTTTCTTCAGTTTCTGTGTAAGCTGACATCGTTTTCTTAACGATGCCGCGTAAAAGCCAAACTTTTCTGAAACTAAACCCACCTACAATGAGTTTCTATTTGTTATGTGTAAACAGGCCTCAGCTCAGTTATTGATCGCGTCCTGCTGAGGTTCATTGAGGAGTCGGGAGCCCCGGTGTGTCTGCTGTGGGTGGGCCGGTTTATATTTAGCATCCTGTAAACACAAAGCTCAGCCTGCTGCTCTCGTGTCTGCTGCCGCTCTTCAGCCATCACGCCCACGCACCCACCGAGGAGCTGCTGGCTCTCATTACAGACACATTAAAGGGGGATTTGCCCGTATCATAGCTTATTTGCCCGGCCCCTGGGGCAGGTGGAGATTGTCTCGGGCTGAGAGGAGCCTGAGGGGAGTGTGCTACGTCTCTTTTCTACAGTTAGAGCGTGGCTCTGCTTCTAATTGTGGCTCTCGCTGCTTCTCGGAGAGGTGATAAGTCAGCAGACCTGCAGGTGGCTTCGCTCTGCCTGCAGACGGTCACCCACGAACAACATGGAGCAGGACTCAACTTTTCTCTAATTGCCTATTAGTCACTTTTATTTAGGCAGGAGAAACTATGGAAACCCACAGAAATCCATTCAAACACACACACACACACACACACACACACACACACACACACACACACACACACACACACACACACACACACACACACACACACACACACACACACACACACATTACAAAGCTCACTCTAACAGCCTTCATTATCCCGTTGCTCATTTGAAAGTGCTTTATTATTAGTGCTTTATCAGCCTCTAATTCAGTTCTGATGGGCCCCTGTCCTGCATGTTTTAGCTGTCTCCCTGCTTCAGCATACCTGAATCTAATGATGATGTCATCACCAAGGTTAGGAAAATGCCCAATAACAAGCCCTTCATTGCATTCAGGAGAGAGCTAAAACATTCAGGACAGGGGCCCTCGAGGACCGCGTTTGGACACCCCTGGTGTAAATGTTGGTGTTAACGCAGCAATCAGCTTCCTGATGAAGACTGTTTCAGCCTCAATTGGATTGGGTGGAGAAATGCAAGTTAATCTCATCTCAACGTCACATTAACACTGATTTTTGTTGCAAAGGGGTAAATAAAGGCACTAAACTGCAGCTGGGGAATGAAAATAAACAATATAAAGGCTTGATATCCAAGGAAGCAAAAGATGAGAAAAGAAATAATCCAAAGAATATCGGAAAGAAAAAGACAACAAGAAACTCCAAAATAAGGACAATTCTTCATCATATACAGCAGAGAAGAGAGAGAGGATAGAGAGAGAGAGAAAAAGAGATGAGAGAGAGAAAAAGACAATTATCTCTAATAATAATAATAATAATAATAATAATAATAATAATAATAATAATAATAATAATAATAACAATAATAATAATAGTCCATAGTTTTAAATAAAGTATTTTATGTGATTATTTTAACCCTTTCGTCGCCGGACTGTATTTCTCGCCGTACTGCTCCTTTAACGTGACGTCAGTTCCGCCCTCCTCTTCCTCTCTGACCGGCGCCTCGTCGGATCTTCACGCCTTTTGAGAACCGGATTAAAAACCGAAGAAAAGAAGAGTTTCCCCCCTCTCACGGTAAGTCCGTGGCGATGTGTGCACGGGGACGTTGAGCGCGTGTGTTTTCAGTCGGACTTTGAGATACAAAGGAGATAAAAACGTGTTTGTGTGGACACGTCCTCCCGGTTAGCCTCGTTAGCTCAGCATGCTCACTCGACCACCTGGTTTGGTGGATGGTGTTAGCATTAGCCGTCAGCAGACCGAGTCACGGGGAATGTAAAGTAACATAAAAGACGAATAATTCTACGGAAATCTGAGCTTCTCTTCTTTTAGATGACACGTTTCACCCGATAGGAATGCGGTTACCTTAGATCCTTGTTTGGAAATGTTTTTTATAGGGCGCATCTGTTAGTTTGAGCTCAGTGATCGGGCGTAATAGACCCAGGGCCCTGGGCCCAGAACCAGGGGATCTTATCAGACCCTGGGCCCAGAACCAGGTGACCTTATCAGACCCTGGGCCCAGAACTGTTCTGCAAAATCAATTTTAATCTGTTCTGATATTTTCTTTTTGGCGAAATGTGATGAAATTGTAAAAACACACCAGCGTATTATGTCAAAATAATAAAATTTCAATTACTATGAACCACTACTTTCCTCCCGTATTTTAGTTTTTTTCTGTGCAAATGTTTTGCTCATATAGTTCTTCTCCCTGAATTCAAATAGTCTTTTAGAGTTCATTCAGAGCCAAGTGACCGCATTTGGTCATTCCTTACTTTAATCTCTTTCCATTCTTACTTGTAGTACACACTAAGAGTTTTTGATTTTCAGTTTTTCCTCTCTGAAGTAGTAAAGTGTGGCGTTGCTCAACGTGTCACCAAACTAAAAGGATTCAACTGCAGTAAATCCGATGGAGTTCTCGGAAGCAAAAGTCTCAAAGACGTGTCAATAAGTGTTTTCTATCTGCCACAGTTGGGGGGGGGGGGGGGGGGGGGTCGATGATGACTAGCCCACTGCGCAAACTGATCAGTGCCTCGTCTTTGTCGTGGTTCACTGCTGGAGAGATCAGTGCTGCTCCTTGTCTGAGACCTGCTCTCTGTGCTACTCTTTACACGACCTGTGAAAACTCCCAGTGAATCTGTACGTTTTGATTAATGGTTCTTTTCTGGCGTTTTGGCTTCAGGTCATGGCAAAGTTCCACGCCCCGGTGATCCAGGACAACCCGTCCGGGTGGGGTCCGTGTGCGGTCCCGGAGAAGTTCAAGGACATGCCCTACCAGCCGTTCAGCAAAGGAGACCGTCTGGGAAAGGTCTGCTTTTGATTCTAATAGGAGCTAGAAAAGCAAGAATTTCTACGGTTTCGTGCCACGTTTACACGACAACATTTTCACGTGAAAACTTAAAACGTTCGGTCTCCTTGAAACGGGAATCAGAACAACGTTTCCTACGTCGTGTGGTGACTCCCAGCCCATATCCTCCTGGGACTTGGTCGTTCTATTGTCGACGTATTTCTCTCTAAGAAATAAATATATGAATGAACGTGTCGCATGTGTTTCAGGTGGCTGACTGGACCGGAGCCACGTATCAAGACAAGAGATACACCAGTGAGTTCAAGAGCCGTTTTTCTTTTCTTTTCTTTAAGCTGCTGCTGAAATGTTGGAGCGATAATGAAGGTTTGAGATGTTTACCAGTAGACTGTTCATGATATCAACAGAAATGTGTCTTTCTACGCCCTGAACATCAAAAGTGTCTCCTGCAGTGCAACAATCCAGTCACAGACCAGCTCTCCAGAGCGTCACGCAGTGTTGGATCACATTAGATAATCCTTGATCTGTCCCACCATCTGAGCTTTACAGCAGCCAGCGAGTACATAGAAGAGTGGCATAAGATGATAATATGAGCAGTGAATAAGTATGTTTAAAAAAAAAAAAGGAAAAATTTGTCTTAGAAAGAAAAACAAACAGAATATCTCATTTAGTTTTTTTTCTACAGCAGTTATAAAAACTTGATTATACTTCGTCATGAAACCGTACAGACGTTGTCCTGAGCGCGTTCCGTTTTGTTTCCCTCAGATAAATACTCCTCCCAGTTCGGCGGCGGCAGTCAGTACGCGTACTTCCACGAGGAGGACGAGACGAGCTTCCAGCTGGTCGACACGGCCAAGACTCAGAAGACGGCCTACCAGAGGAACCGCATGAGGTTTGCTCAGGTACGGACCGACTCCGAACGCTCCTCCGGGTTCCGCCCGTCGTCCTCGCACCCGGTGACTGGACTGTTTTCTGTTCCCCGCAGAGGAACCTGCGTCGGGACAAGGACCGCAGGAACCTGACCCAGTTCAACATGCAGACGCTCCCCAAGAGCGCCAAGCAGAAGGAGAGGTCAGAACGCCGCCGCTCGCGCTTTAGGAGGACTTTCTGAGTCTGAGAGGAACAATTCAACTCTCTGTCAAATCCAACTGACCTGCTAACCCAATAATCCTGATCTCCACAAGTGTGAACTTCTTAATGCTCAGAAATGCTTAATTAACGTGTGTTTAAAGACTCCGGCTGAGAGATTTGTCACCCCAAAAAAAATTTTAAAATCTATATGAAGAAAAATTCCATTTCGATTTTTTCCCTCTTCCCTGCAGACATCATTCAAAAGTGTGACTGCACTGCTGTGGTTGTCCTCAGTTAAAATGCATATAAACAATCCAAAAATAAAAAGTAAGTGAAGCTGTTGTCGTCCAACAAATTCAAACTTTAATCCAGGTTTTAAGCAAACGTGCTACAGAAACCCACAAGGAATAGAAGAACGGGACGATGAAAAATGACGGAAAATACTCAAATTTGCAAAATAAGAATCGTTTTTAGCTACAAATTCGATTAAATCTTTTTTTTTTTTCTTTTTTTTTTTGCCCAGCCCCAATAAGGCCTCGTTAACATGACGGTATAAACAGAACAAGGTTTGAGTTTGAAATGTTTATTTCAGACATTTGAGAAACAAAGGAAATTATTCAAAACAAAATAAAAACCCAAGAAAGCAAAGCAAAATAAGCATATCTAAAAAGGAGTATGAGGAAGCATAAGCTTCTGTCTTCCCACCGCTTCTCTATCTCATCCATCAGTCACTCAGTTTCCTCGTCACATAGTTATTATGTACAGATTTACAAACTGAATATACATGTCCATATTTACGAGCAAAATAGCAAATATTTAATACAAATAAACAGGAAACGGTTTGCAGAACTATGTGTGTTCACTTGAAACGTGTGAACAGGATGTAAAATATTGCGTATGTTTCAACTCAGCGCTGCTCCAGTCCTTTACGTTTGTGTGGTTGTTACTCAGTGCATCCAGCAGGGGGCGGTGCAGCGTCGTCGGTTTGATTTGGGACAAAGTTTCTGATCTAAACGTCCACGAAACATCTTCAAACTGTTAATATAAGTATTAATGTGTTTAGTGGGAGTTATAATCTGTTACTTTATGTTTCGAACTTTGCTCCTGGTGGAGTTTCTTGAACTTTATTTTACAGAAAAGCTCCATATAGAGCTACGTGGTATTTACAGTTTTTAGTGCTAATTTAACCACAATGAACTCACAGATGAACATTTTCCACAGTTTGAACAATAAAATAATAAACAATCAAAGATTAATCTGGAATCTGATTGTTACTCAGTTCCCGCAGAATTGAAAGATTAAAATTTTTCTGTGTTTTCAGGGATCGAATGCGTCTGCAGAAGAAGTTCCAGAAGCAGTTTGGTGTCCGTCAGAAGTGGGACCAGAAGTCTCAGGTTATTTTCCTCTTAAGTTTTTACTGCGTCGTCACACATGTCACAATATTCTGAAGTTTATCATCTTCATCTCCAGCTGATTGAACTCTCTGCAGTACTTTTAATACTTCAAAGTAAACTAATAATTCAGTGGATTATAAACTTCTGGACGGGTGGAGGTTTCCCTCTGAACCAGTCGGTTCCCAGATGTAAACAATAGGGTCCTCGGGGAGAGTCCACAGATTAAGAGAAATTAAACTTTTGGGGGGGGGGGGGGGGGGGGGGTGAAGTTTGACCTTGTAAGACGTTATTTAAATAATAAAAAAAAAAAGACTTAATCAAACAAAATTGGATTAGTCAGACTTCAGGGTGTGTAGGTGTTGGTAGATCACATGTTATTTAATGTCCAGATGTTTGTTTTTAGCTGTAGAGAGTTTTAGATTAGATCAGACTGTTAATCTCTGAGGAAATCCGGTCAACACAGCAGCTCCATATTGGACAATTAGTTAAAGACACTTAGGATAGTTGCACACAAGAGAATAAACTTTGTGTGTGTGTGTATATATATATATATATATATATATATATATATATATACACACACACACACACATAGAAGTCCAGGAGACCCAGATACACATAATAGCAGTGATGTTTATTGAATTTGCTGGGAACGTCCCTGATTTCTTCCTGGTGTGCTCAGCTGAAACCTCGGGACTCATCAGTAGAGGTCCGGAGCGACTGGGAGGTGAAGGAGGAGATGGACTTCCCCCGTCTGATGAAGATGAGATACATGGAGGTGGCCGACCCCGTCGACATGTGAGTGGAAACCGGCTTGTTTTGGTTTGTTCGGTGTTCACTTGTTTTACCATATTTGAGTTTCTGTCTAGAAGTTTGGGGAAATAAATAGAAGTAACACAACAACCGTTACTCGTAATGCAAAAAGGAGCCGTCGGGCTGATATATAACAGATTACAGAGAACTCAGAAATGGATTGTTCTTAAAAACACCAGATTTAAAACTCCCAGATCTCATCCGGCTCCAAACTGTCCAGATGATGTAAGAAGCAAACAAAGGTTCACTTCTAAAGGGTCTCAGAAAAGATTTTTAGAGCGAGAAGGGGAATGTATTTTAAGAGCAAAATGAAATATGCTAAAACAACCCTGAACAGGATGAGTACAACAATAGCAGTGGTCAAATTATGGAAGTGCTTAAAGGATGAAATAAAACGTGAACCAGTTTAAAAAGCTTTTTAAATCATATATCATTACAAAGTATAAGAAAGAGCAACAACTTTACCAAGGACAGCAATAATATATAATATGTATATAATGGTATAAAATACATTAATACTTAATAAACAGAAAATGTTTTATACATTGTGATAGAGAATATTACTAATTTAAATATTTCCACATCATATTTTGTATTTAAAATGCAATTGATGACATTTAAAATGTGTATTATTAATATTTATTTTCATGTGTATATATATTTGATGTGCTTCTATAAACTGTGTGTGTGTATATATATGTATAATATATATATATATAACTTGTGTTAGTATATATTGAATGTGTATTGTAAAAATAGTAATACTAGTTAAAAAAGTAATTTCTGTGACCTTATCTAGAGCCTTGTTTTGTATTGGAAGGTGTGAATAAGGTTTTGCTTCAGCCGTCACCCTTTGGACGGATTAGTTGGACAATTGAGTTTCGTTTGTTCCGTTTTGTTTTTCTAAAGACTCAAAATAAAATAAATAAAGGTAATATTCTGTCCCGCAGCGAGTGCTGCGGCGCGCTGGAGTACTACGACAAGGCCTTCGACCGGATCACCACCCGCAACGAGAGGCAGCTGAAGAGCATCAAGAGGATCTTCCACACGGTGACCACCACCGACGACCCCGTCATCCGCAAGGTACGGCAAGGCAGGGCAAGGCACGTCTCCAGCTCGCGATCAATGGAAAACCTGCTTTTGGTATTAACGGCTCTGCCTCTCCCGTCTCCCGTCTCTCAGCTGGCCAAGACTCAGGGCAACGTGTTTGCCACCGACGCCATCCTGGCCACGCTCATGTGCTGCACGCGCTCCGTCAACTCCTGGGACATCATCGTGCAGAGAGTCGGCAACAAGCTCTTCTTCGACAAGAGGGACAACTCCGACTTCGGTGAGGCTTCGACTCGTCCCAGAGAACGGCAGCGTGTCGTCTGCATATAGAGTCGACTTCTCGGTCCAGAGGATTTCTTTCTCTCTGCCTTCGTTCGATACGATTCTGTTGATTTTTAAAAATCAATCCGTCGGCGTTTTCCTCTCAGATTTGCTGACCGTGAGCGAGACGGCCAACGAGCCTCCTCAGGACGAAGGAAACTCCTTCAACTCTCCCCGTAACCTGGCCATGGAGGCCACGTACATCAACCACAACTTCAGCCAGCAGTGTTTACGCTTGGTGAGCGTCAGAACCCGGCCGCGGCCCGACGAGCCCCTCCAGGGCCGTAGTTCACCTCGGTGTTGTTCTTTCTGCAGGGCGGCGATCGGCACAAGTTCCCCAACTCCAACCCGTTTGTGGAGGAGGACATGGACAAGAGCGAGGTGGCCTCGGTGGCCTACAGGTACGAGTCGAGCCACCGTACGTACCATCACCCGGTGCAGACAGTCGGGTTTTAACTGGCGCCGTGCTTCAGGTACCGCCACTGGAAGCTCGGGGAAGACATCGACCTGATCGTCCGCTGCGAGCACGACGGCGTGATGACCGGGACCAACGGCGAGGTCTCCTTCGTCAACATCAAGACCCTCAACGAGTGGGACTCCAGGGTGAGACGACCGCCTTCGGCCTGAAAACAAAATATGAAGGATTCTCCTCAAAAATACAACCGAAGCATCCTGATCTTTGCTCAGAATGAATACCGTAATTCCCAGACTATAAGCTGCTACTTTTTTTTCCACACGCTTTGAACTCTGCGGCTTAAACGACGACGGGGTTATTTTATGTATTTTTACGGGTTAACGAGCTTCGTGCCGCTGACACCGGAGTGATGCTTTCAGGTGCATCACGTAACTCCGACCTTCCGTTTTTAAATTTGGCGGGTGCGGCTCATATTCGGGTGTCAGTAGTCTGGAAATTACGGTAACGTAAATACGTCAATCTGCAGATTGTTTCCAGGCGTCAAGACGATGAATCACTTTGCAAAGCAGAATCTACTAAACACAGAAGTTAACTCGGGAGACCTGGACTGCAGTGCATTGTGGGATGTGGCTCGTGTCCTTTGAAGGCACAAGTTAAACTGACCTGGACCGGAGTGTAACCGCTGTTTTGAATGTCCTCAGTACTGCAACGGGGTGGACTGGCGTCAGAAGCTGGACTCCCAGCGAGGAGCCGTCCTGGCCACCGAGCTGAAGAACAACAGCTACAAGCTGGCCCGCTGGACCTGCTGCGCCATGCTGGCCGGGTCCGAGTACCTCAAGCTGGGGTGAGTGGGGCGCCGAGCCGGGGTTTGTGGGCGGAGCTGAGCCGAGCCGAATGTACAGTAACGCCTCCGGTCCCCAGGTACGTGTCCCGCTACCACGTGAAGGACTCGGCCCGCCACGTCATCCTGGGAACGCAGCACTTCAAACCCAACGAGTTCGCCAGCCAGATCAACCTGAGCATGGAGAACGCCTGGGGCATCCTGCGCTGCGTCATCGACATCTGCCGCAAGCTGGACGAGGGCAAGTACCTCATCCTCAAGGACCCCAACAAGGTGAGGACGGACACACACACACACACACACACACACACACACACACACACACACACACACAGTCGGTGTGTGACCACTGCGTTTCTCCTCCACAGCAAGTGATCCGGGTCTACAGCTTGCCCGACGGCACCTTCAGCTCCGACGAGGAGGAGGAGGAAGAGGAGGATGAAGAGGACGAGGAGGAAGAAGGTGGGCCTCAGTTTCTTCTGAACACGTAGGATGAAAGAGTCGCATCAGTTTGAAACTCGAGTTCTGATATGAAAATAAGATAAGAAGTACAATCGTGTTAGTATTTTAGATTTTCTTGATATTCCTGTAAAATATGTTACAGCTGATGTTTAACTGGGTTTTTTATTTTTTTATTATTAAATTCTGGGCAAAACACTGTTGTAATCATATTTTCTGTGCATGTTTAATTGTATTGTAACTTGTAAATGCCTGAATATTTCCAAACCTATCTGCCTGTAAACTCTGTAATTTGTCAATTTATTTCCTCTCGTTATTTTCAGATGAAGAGAATTGAAGTGTGGATTTCCTCCAGTGACCAAAAACAGCCTTCATCAAACGTACAGAAACAAGAAGTTAATTCTCTGTTACATTCAATAAAGTCAACAGATTCTAAGTCTGCTTTCCGTGATCATTTGATGAGGTGGTCGGGGTGGGGGGAGGGGCAGAAACACCCAATGATTGATCACTCAGTGATCACGTTTAATCTTGTTGTTGGTTCGACAAATAAAATACAAATGTGGTTTTAATGTGAAAAGTTAAAAGGGATCAATAATTTTTTAAGCCACTGAATGTACGCACCCAGTATAAGATGATAAATACCCAACATAGGATAGAATTTATTTTAAAGGTGTACACGGTATAGTGTCCGACCAATCGATCATATATGTATAATATAGAACTTCGTAATGTTTAATAGAATAAAATTCTGGTTTAAAAAAAAAAAAGATTTAATCTGTGCAGCATATTAGACAAAAATTATATATAAGCCATATGAATGTTAATATAAATAAAGCAAATAAAACAAGTCTAGTTAACAAGGCCACAGTAATGAAATACGGTATGAATTAAAACAAAGCTGTGGAACAATGTTCTACCACTAGATGGCGCCCACTGCATTGCGTATTTTCATTGTTTGACGGGTTAAAAGGAAGTTTTTAATATATATTACTATTCATTAGTGTATTCCAAAAAGTGTCCAGCAAGTAAATTATGTAAAGGCGCATATATACATTTGAGTGTTCACTATTTTAGCGGTAGATAAAATTTCATGTATTAAAGTGATTGTAAGCAGTATAACATCAAATGATTGGAATGGATCTAATCTACTTAATTACAGTTTTTTTTACTGTTACCAAGGCAGATTTAACAGACAGTAGTGAAAGTGACAGTTGAATCTCTGGATTAAGGATTGACTGTAACAAATAAACAGAATTTTAAGACAAATCTGCTGTTTATATCTAATAGTATACTTGTTATTAAAAAGATTAAATTCCATCAAGTAAAACTGAAACTACATTATTTTCAATTTATTTAAACTTAACTGAAGTTTTCATGTTTAGCTTTGTCTGATTTTGATGCTTCTTTGTCATTTTATTATGGTTATATATATATGTGTATGTGTGTGAATATAGATAGATAGATAGATAGATACATATATATACTGTATATATATATATATATTGTATATAGATAGATTGATGATAGATAGAATAAAATTCATCTGGTTAATTTTTTGTGTTGTAGAGGTGAACTCCACTTTTCACATATACCTTGTTTTTCTCCTGTTTTTGTTGATTTAAGGAGTAAGGTTCAAATTACATTCTTTGGTTTGACTCATTTTGTGAGCAGGGTTGGTTAGTGGTTTTGAGAAAGATATTTTTGGTTTGTTTGTTGTTTTGGCTTTCGCCTTGGTGTGTTTGAGTTTTTGCTTTAATTTGATCTCCATCAGAAGAGGCATGTTTTCAATGCTGTACGTTTGTTAATTTTTAGCAGATAAACAGTGGGTAGAGTTTGTTTTAATCTAATTTAATAAAAAAAATTTTTTTAAAGAAAGGTCAGGCTAACAGATCATGGGAAAAGGAAGAACTAATTAAAATTTTGGTGAGATACAAATCATATTCTGGATCCAGAAGTTAAAAAATTGTACAGAAAAAAAAAACTCTCCAGAAAATGTATTCATTATATTTAGGAGCGATCTGGGTAGGATTCTAATAACTCGGCGAGTGTCCGCATAAAGAGCTCGATTGTCCTCATAAGTGTAGATTTACAGGTTTGTGTGCGTGTTACAGTGGGCCCGCCTCCTGAGCGTGACGTCACGGCGCGGTCCTGGGGCATGCAGCAGGTTGTTTGATTCATTCTGCCGGTGCTCCCGGTGCGGCGGTGTGGCTCCCTCCTCCCGGCGGCTCCCAGCATGGACCGAGCGCCACTTTCAGCCGTTTTCCTGCCGCTGCCTCCCGCACACGGACCGCTCAGTCTCCCCTCGCTCTCCGCGGAGCTTCCCCTCCGGGCCGGACTGTTTTAGCTCCGGGGAAGTTTGATTTCAGGAGTTTGAAGAAAGTAACGGCGCTGCTCCGGTTCTCCTCCGGAGCGCGAGAAGTTTCTTCTCCGCGGGATAACGTCTCCAGCAGCCGGCACAGCGGCCACCGAGGGTCCGCTGGAGGATTTACACACTTCCCCGTCACCTTTTGGGATTAACTTCTGGAATTTAAGTGGGAATAAACCACCGTTAGCCGGCGAGCCGCGGAGGATGCTCCGTTCGCGGTAGTTTTTCCCCCAATTGTTTTGCGTTAAAAGTGGATAAATGATGATTTCCGAGGAGAGAAGTGGCCCGAAACAAGCCCTGAACTTCCCGGTGGGTTTACTGATCCGCTCCCCGAAGAGACGCCTCGCCAAGCTGGGCAGGAAACCCAGCAATGGATCCGTGCAGTGAGTCGCTCCCATCTTCTGCTTTTACCCCAAATACCCCATAAACACCTCCACAACACCTGCTTTTACCCTCCAAATACCCACACAACCCTGCTTTTTCCCTAAATACCCCACACCACCTCCTTTACCTCCACACAAATACCCACCATCACCTGCTTTTACCCCACAAATACCCCGACAACACCTCCATATACCCCACAACACCTGCTTTTACTTGAAATACCCCCACAACTCCTGTTTGTACCCTCCAAATACCCCTACATCACTGGTTTCACCCCCACAAAAACCCCACAACACCTCATTTCACCCTCCTAAATACCCCCAAATATACTCTACAAATACCCAACATTTGCTTTTACCCTAAATACCCCTCATCTCTTCCCTTTACCCTCCTAAATACCCCCATTTGTCCTACATCGCCTCCTTTTACCCCAAATAACCCACCTTGCCTGCTTTTACTTAAAAAACTGCACATCATTTGCTTTTACTACAAATACCTCATACCACCCACATTTACCCCCTGAAATACCACACTTCACCTGCTTTTACCCCAATTACACCACATCACCTCCAAATGCCCATCATGCCCAAATGCCCCAAATGGCATCACCTGTTTTTACCCAAATACCTCCCAACAATGCCCCCGTCTCAGTTTAAGCTGATCAACTATAAGTCCGTTATAATGAGACTTTTTTCTATTTTTACACCAGAACTCATTTCTGACAAACTTCATTTGCAGGCATCATGTTTGTTTCCCTCGTGTTCATATTGCAATAATTTATGTGCAGTTTTAATCAACAGTCAAGAGCGAAAAGATGAAATGTAATCGGCCAATCAGGTGGCAGCGCCGCTGCAGTCACCATGGCGATGAGCCTCAGGATGTTTCCGACACATTCAGGGACTTTACGCTAAAGTCTCGGGTCGTCCGTCAGCCTCAAACATTCCCTTCTTTTTCCTTTCTTGGGCCTCGATTCCAAAACATTTCAAGTCAAAACG
Organism: Lipophrys pholis; assembly: GCF_963383615.2. Lineage (NCBI taxonomy): Eukaryota > Metazoa > Chordata > Actinopteri > Blenniiformes > Blenniidae > Lipophrys > Lipophrys pholis. The sequence continues at coordinate 2,557,258 of NC_137647.1, forward strand.
CATCGTTTTGGTGTATTTATTTCAGAAATGTTTGGCCACTAGTTGGTGCTGTTGTTTATTTTAGTACGGACAGCACACACACACAAACACATCTGCAGCAGAGAACAATGAGCTCTAAACATTAGCAATGGGAGAACACAGACATTCTAGTGGACCGATGACCAAGTTGGATTGTTATTACGGTGACTGTCAAAATAAAAGTACCAAGTCCCAGGAGAATATGAACTGGGAGTCATGACGCCACGGAGGAGTGTCTAAAAGTTCCTCCTGGAGAGACTTTTTTCAAAAAGTCGTGTTGTCTGTGTCCCCAAGGACAGTTGCCATGTCGATGAACATCCAAAACGCTATAAAAGTTTTCCGTTTCTACTCGAAAAGCTCACGTAAACGGGGCCTAAGACCCTTTTTGGCAGATGCTGACGTCTATTAATCGTCAACGTCCCACAAGAGCTGCGGGTTTGGAGAAACGACCGGGTTCAAGCTTCACGCAACAAATTCCCTTCAGCACAGATCTTGTCCTGATGATGTCGGGAAGTTTGTTTCCTCCTGCAGTTTTGATCTCAACCTTCAGCCTTTATTTCTGAACTCACAGAATGTTCCTTTTCAAAAAGGCTTCGGGAGAAGAAATACTGTTGCAGACTGTTGGCAACATTCAGGCCTGTGTTCGGTCTTTGTAACTTTCAGTTCGATCTTTTTAAAGTTTCCATGTTTCATTAACCACTTCTTCTCTTTTTGATGTGTCATGTGCAGTAACACCAGATGAACTCGTGTTTTTTTAGAATATGTTTTCACTTCGCTGATCCCACACGAAGGGAGTTCACCGTAAAACTTTGGGTAAATAAAGTCCAAGAGCAGATTGAGCCCAGAACAGGTTGTTTCTCAATGGCCGTTTGTGTTTTTTGGGACATTTCTCAGGTTTTCATGACAGAATTTATTATTTTCACGCAAGTAAATTCACAGGCTTTAATCACCCCACTGGAACTTTATTAGAACACCCTTCTGCCCCCAGAACACTGACTATTTGACCCCCAGAACACTGACAGTTTACCCCCAGAACACTGACTATTTGACCCCCAGAACACTGACTGTTTGACCCCTAGAATACTGACTGTTTACCCCCACAACACTGACGGTTTGCCCTCCTGAGCCACTTTATTAGATATACCTTGCTAATTCTTGGTGTCACAGATTGAAGAACGTTCTGGAAACGTTCCTCGGAGGATCTAGTCCATATTGACGAGGTAACTTCTCACAGTCTTGCAGATGGTTTGAGCTGGAACGCTCCATCTGAAGATGGAAGTCTGTGGTCCTAAACAGATGAGCATCATCAATAGACTGGAGTGTGGAGAGTCATCAGGTCTTCTCTGGTCCAGTTCTTGGGTGGAGAACCGCAGAACTTCTCTTCTCATGTTTCTCTTCCTCCCTCAGGTCCAACAAGTCGGACAGCACTGTCCGATCCTCGGAGAGCGTCGGAGTCCGCCAGCCGGCCAAGAGCAAGATCCGCCGCCACAACAACCGGCTGTCCACCGTCTTCCACCACAGCCCCAACCTGCGGGACGGCCCGTCCAGAGACCCGCAAGCCACCGACGACCCGGCAGAGCTGTCCAGCCAGAAGTCCGTGCCCGGCATCCTGAAGATTTTCGGCAGTGACATCTGTCAGGGGACCAACTACAAGAGCGTGCTGGCAACCACTCAGTCCAATGCCAAGGAGCTGGTGAAGGAGGCTCTGGAGAGGTGAGGGGGAGGAGGAACCGAGGAGTGGAGTCTCACAGTATCCTGGGGTCTCCTCAACATCTGCTTTGGTCCTCCAGGTACTGTCTGGAGAAAGAAGACGCCAAAGACTATGTACTGTGTGACGTGATTGGGCAGACGGGCGCAGACAACCAGTGGAGGAGGGAATGCTTCCGGGTGGTGGGAGACGGCGAACGTCCCCTAGTGCTGCAGTCGCTCTGGAAGCCCAAGGAGGGCTTCTCCAGACGCTTCGAGATCCAGCGGCGAGCCAGCGTGGAGGAGCAGAGCCTGAGGGACCGGGACACGGTGACGGCAGGTAAACCTTCGTGGAGTCCCACCAGGTCCCTGTGAAGGGCCTCTCCACCTTGTTGTTTCTGTCAGAGCTCACTTCCTGCACGCGCTCCGCAGCCATGTTGACTTTGGAAAGGGTTTGTTTTGGTCCTGAACTGTTCCACGCCGCCTTTTTAATCAGGACCTGCCAGAACACAGAGGCTTCCTCTGCTGGCCGGCTGCACAGTCATGATACCAAACCAGCACGCTGAGGAATCTCTGCCCCATTACGAGCTACATTCACTTTTTTTTTTCTACCTTATTACAAGTTAAATGTGATATTTTCTAAATTATTACAAGTTAAATGTGTTATTTTATACAAAACATTTATTATTTTCTACCTTATTACAAGCTTAAATGTATTATTTTCTAACCTTAGTATGAGAAGTTTATTTTCTAACTTATTACAACCTAAATGTAATATTTTCTACTTTATTACTAGATACATTTTTTTTTTCTACCTCAGTATGGACTACATTTAATCTTTTCTCCCTCAATGCGAGCTAAATTCATTATTTCCTATCTATTATTATCCATCACAAGCTAAAATTTACATTTTCTACCTCATTACTCACTGAATTTCACATTTTGTCTGTCGGTGAGCTGCACCGCGCGGAGGGTTTTGTGTTTGATTGCGTTGGTTGTGGCAAACATGAAATCTGCAGGAAGCTCCCAGCATGAAGTGACGGATACAGTTAGTAGTTTTCCTCCCCCTCTTCCTCCTCTTCCTCCTCTTCACCTCGCTGGGTGTGGGGCGCTCCGCCCAGTCTGTCACAGTGTGACTGAACAATGTGGGAAACGCCCACTTCCACAGCTGATAGGAGCCGGTGAGTTCGCGGTGGGAAGCCGGGGCCGCACATTCCAGCGTTCGGCGCTCGGACGGCGTTTGCGTTGCGTCAGTTCGTCCGAGCTGCTGGTGGAATCAGAACGTCGTCGTCCTCGGTTCTTCTCTGGTCAGGATGCATGTGGAGCGTCAAGCAGGACTCCGGGAGCAAAGTTATGACCCTCGTCAGCGGAGTTTCTCCTCGGATCAAACATCCTGCAGCTTCACACCATTTAGAAGGATTCAAACACAAAACTCTCAAATATCACAGAATAACTACTTATGAAAGTTATTGTGAAAAGGATCAAACTTAAAGGACCTCAAATGCTCAAGATAAAGTATTAAAATGACAAGAACCAAGTGAAAGTGATTTTAAAATGGAATTCAAACCAGAAATATTAAATAAAAAGCAGAAATGAGGAGAAAATGTAGAAGGAAAGTAAATCTAATAAAAAAAAAAAAGATCTATACATTTGAATTAAAAGCCAAATTACTACTGATTTAAACATTAAAATGTCTTTTTCTAAAATATATTCAGACCGTTTTATCATATGTGGTCGTCAGGAAGTTTTCATTCATACATTAAATTACACGACAACCGTTCAAGTGAAAACGCGTTGTTTTACTGTTTCCGTGTCAGGAAAGTGGTTTGGAGCGCCGTTGTCGTGGAAACAAAGACGGCCAAAAGTGTGACATTTTCATTTGAAATGGTTGCCGTGTAACCGGACCCTGAATGTCGCCGCGCTCTGGAAAAAAGTAATTCAACACTAAGAAATAAATGTAAAGATTAAAACCACAACACTTCTTAATGCAGTGAAACACACACCTCTTCCAGCCACGCTTTGGAATTTAATTTGATTAATGTTTTTTTTTTTTTTTTTTTTTCAAATTCACAGTTTAACTCTAACAGGGGTGGCGTCCCACAGGGTTTGCGTCTGGGTCCCCTTTTCTTCCAGAAATTTTCTATTTATTTATTTAAATTATTTCCAGGCATCAACGCTCAGGCCCGGAAGCTGCAGAAGAGCCGCTCCAGAGTGACGTCGCTGTTTGTGGACGGCAGCGGCGGTGGCGACGACGACATGAACGGACTTGGGATCTGGAGGAGCCTGAGCGAGATGGACATGTCAGCCATGGGGAAGGAGGCGAGCCTGGCGCGCCAGCAGGGGGCGCTCCGGGCGGACCCCGACACCGACAAGGAGGCGCTGCGACTGGGCATGGAGAAGGAGGAGACGGAGAGCAGCGACGACACCACGCAGTACGCCATCCACCCGCCGTTCGACTTCCCCTACTTCCTGCTGCTGCAGGGCTACAGCCACCGACAGGTCAGAGGTCAAGCTCCTCAAAATCACTCTTTAAATAGAGTTCTTTTCTTTCTGAACTTCACCGATGTTTCATCATTCGTTTTCTCATATTTAACTATTTTATTGAGACAAAGAATTTTGTGTTTTTTTGCCTCTTTTTTGTATAATTCTTTATTTTGTTGTTGGGGTTAATAATGGATGCTCCTACCCTGCCTGGGGTATCTTCCTAATCAGGTGTATTGATAGTTTTCCCCGTAGAGTGACTAAGACTCCATTCGTGGAGCGCGATAAAGAGATTACGTGACGCTTTTAGCGTCTTTTAAACGACCGGTTCGTCCGAGGAGGTGGAAACTCCTCGCCAGATCCTTGAGCCGGCAGCGTGTAAACACGAGCTTAGACGAGACGGGCGGGAACACCAGCGTCAGATCCAACGCATTACGTTAAGAACCTGGAGGCGTCGGTCCCTCCGTCCTGCAGAGGGAAACCTGCTCAGTACGAGCAGATCACCCTGATTAAAGTCGCACCGCGGGGGGTTGAACGCCCACCATGCTCTCAGCCGGGGGTTTTAAAACACGCCCCGCCCTGTGGATGTGTTTACAGCCTCCTTTTCCCACATATAAACTCAAGAAGTCGGGCTGTGGCGTCGGCCCGTTCCCAGGAACAGGAAGCTCTCTGTGGGTGTTTTTGCTGACTGTGCAGGAGCTGGGCGGCTCTGCGGTGCATCAACATCCGTCAGACGGGAACTGAAAGAGTTATGAAGACGTTGGGATGCTTGCTGTCATGGAATAAAACAAGAAAAAAGGTTTCTACTTCCTGTCCGGTGGAAAAAAGCTTCTGAAACGGGCCCAACTGATAAAATATTAAATCAGCTTCTCCGTTCAGAATTATTTATTCCATTCAAAATGAGATTAACAAATGTTAAAGTCGGAGGACAGGTTCAGATATATTCATGCTACAAGAGAACGTTTCTACAGTAATGATTTATTTTATTTTTAATTAACGTTTATTTAAAAAACCTGTTCAGATGGAGCTCTCTTTTACGTCCTCAGATTTAACACATTTAACAGTCCACAATAGTTAAAATCATCAAATTCACGTTACCGTAAACAAATTTAATAGATAAAGTGCATTAGTTGACTTTAAAAACACAAACACTGGTTAATCGAGCCTCAGACTTTGATGCATAATTCTAACAATAGAATGATTAATAATGAAACTGCACTTAATTCAGACCTCAAGCTTTCTGTCGGCAGTCGTGGGAAAATGTCAAATCCACTAAATGTCCTTACCGGTGTTACCAGTCGCCACTGTGAGCAAGTTGTTGCTGTTACTGAACAGACCAACTACCAACCACCACTGAAGAAGAAACCATGCACTGACCTGAACTGGCTGTGGCTGTGTTGCATTGTGGGTAATGTCGCCGAGGAGGAGAGATGACAGTTCATCCTCAGGCAGCCAGATGATACGCTATCAGCCACTAATACTCTTAATGTGGAGACCATGAGGTCGCGGACATCGCCGACGTCTCACCCGTAAGCCCTTCCATTCCTGTCGGTGCGGCGTGTGACCGGCTGATCGCACTCTGCTGCTGGTTGGCGTCCAACACGTTACGCAAGGAAGAAGGAAGTCCGACCCACCAGAGCCTGAACAGCTCCGGGATCTCAGATCACTGCTCCAGGAGAACAAACACACAACTGCTCATGACGCTCAACACATCAAAGTCAACTCTGTGTGTGTGTGTGTGTGTGTTCAATCTGCCCTCAAACAGATTTTGAAGGTGTTTTTCTGGGTTTGTAGTTGTTGGGTGGGCGACTGTTGGTTGCTTGTCGACTGTTGGTTGTTGATTGTTGGTTGCTTGCTCAGTGTCTTCAGCTGACTGTTGCTGTCCTCCCGCAGGACTTCGTCATCTACCTGATGAGTGGGACCACCACGATCTTCGGCTGCTGCCGGGAGCACCGCAGCGGTGAGGATGAGGAGAGGCTGAAGGTGGACATCCTACTGTTTGCCCCCGACGTGCTGCCGCAGCACTGCTGCGTCCGCCGCCTGGACCCCCCGGGCCCGACCCCCCTGGGCCAGACCCCCCCGGGGGAGCACAGAAAGACCCTGACCGTGCTGAAGCCCCTCCACGGGGCTCCGGTCACCCGGAACGGCCTCCTCCTCCAGGAGGAAGTGGAACTGAACCCGGGGGACTTGGTGGGTTTGGGGAAACACTATTTGTTCATGTTCAAGGACCCCACCAGCGTGTCCGGACCCCCCCACACGCCCCCCTGGATGTCCAGACTCTGGCCCAACTCGGACCCCAAGGCGTCTTGCTCGTCTTGCGGCTCCGCCGTGGCCGCGAGGAGGCTGCGGGGGCGGACCTCCCCTCCTCGCTGGAGGGACCTGGAGGGCGGCGAGGCGTCGCTGAGCTACGAGCCGGAGCAGGAGGACCTGGTCCTGCAGGAGATCCTGGACACGGCGGACCCCGGCGGCAACGAACCCAAGCTGACGCCTGCGTTCCTGCTCAGCCTCTGCATCCAGCGCTCGGCCGCCACCTTCCAGCTGGCACACTTGAGGCGGCTGCTGCTCCGGATCGCCTCGCAGATCCAGCTGGTTACGTGGGTGAGGACGGAACTCGACGCCGCTCCGAGTTCAATCTCTGATGACGCGTGCGTAATCTGGATTTCTCACTCAGGTGTTTTGCCTTTTCAGGAGAAGACAAAGGAGCTCGCAGCCGTCCAGCCCGAAACGTGAGTACACCAAATGTCCCAGAAAAGCACGAGAATGACCTGCCGCCGATTTACAAGACGTCACCAAACACCACAAACATCTCCGAGCTCCGCCACTTCCTGGAGAAGCTCTCCAGTTTCCTCTTTTCTATAAAAGCAGCCCAGAGATATTTTTATATCCTCAGACTGGCGTATTAAAGGTCGACTCGCTCCGGATCGAAGTTCAGAGCCGCAAACCAAGTGAACAACTCGACACTTTGAGCAAAGTCAAGTGCAGACTGACTCTGTGGTCAGAAAAAATCTTCACCAGCGCCTCGAACACAAAAGCGTCTGGTACTGAAGCTCTCCGGTAGAAAAAAGGTACAGAAAAGGAAAAAGCAGCTTTTGAAACTGCAGTGAAATGGAGAATTCAGACTCGGTGACTCTCGTTCAAGAGATATTTTGACTTGTTAGAATAAAAAAAGAAACCACTTTGGTTCACGATCTGCCCAGGAAACACCAACTACATCAATGAAATACCTCTTATGGTACCATAAGTCCCTGTTCGAGTACCACCAAGACCAAATGGACACACATTTGTTCATATTATCCTCGAATATTTTGTTCTCAATCATCTCTTATATGGATGTGATGAAACGACCAGATGTTAACCTCCTTGTAATGTTGAGTATGAGACAAATCACAAAATTCCGTTGAGGTTCTTTTAAATTGGGGGAGAAAAATTGGCGTGTAAAGATTCTGCGTTATGTTTTGACACGACGGCTCAATGTGTGTGGCTCCGCCCCCTTCTCAGTAGTACCATTTTTATTTATGAAGCGGAGACGGAGAGTAAGATTTGAAACTAAATAATGAAATATGACCATAAAGTACCACTAAAACCGAAATAAAGAGACTAAACACGAGTAAAACCAGTAAAATGAGATCAACATTTCATGCTGGGTGGAAAGCCAGTGAGTAAGAAGATGTTTGAAGACGTTTATGATGAAAATATACTGAATAAAACTGACAATGATTGAATACATTTTTTGACAGTTTTGTTAGAAAACACAGTTTTACAAATTATACATGCAAATAGACAAGTTATGGTGTTTATGCCACTTTACCATGTCGACAAATTAAATTTAACGTGGCAGGACGAGAACAAACCTTTACTCAGTAAAGTCCCCGGTTTGAGTTCCAGCTTGGAGGTCTCCCCGTGGACAGTTTGCACGTTCTCCCCGTGGACAGTTTGCACGTTCTCCCCGTGGACAGTTTGCACGTTCTCCCCGTGGACAGTTTGCACGTTCTCCCCGTGGACAGTTTGCACGTTCTCCCTGTGGACTTCAGTCTGAGATGTAAGTAAAGTCCAGAGGACGGATCACTGTTCCTGTTCCTGCAGGATCCCCGGTGACGTTCAGCCTGACGACGTCCAGCTGCTCCGACTGGACGAGCTGATGTCGGCGCTGCAGCCGCTGGTTCTGTGGATGTCCAACTCCATCGAGCTGCTGCACTTCATCCAGCACCAAGTCCCCCAGCTGCTGCCCTGGAGGCAGGACCAGGACCAGGACCACGGTGGGTGTCTTAAGTCCGTCTTAAGTCTGTCTCTGTCCTAAGTCTTTCTCTGCGTTTTAAATCTTTGTGTGTGTCTCAAGTCTCTCTTTCTTAAATCTGTCTGTCTTAAGCCTTTGTGTGTGTTAAGCCTTTGTGTGTGTCTTTAGTCTGTGTGTCTTACGTCTGTGTGTGTGTGTGTGTGTGTGTGTGTGTGTGTCTTCTCAGACCTGCTGGACTCTGAGATGTTGTCCACTCGTGCTGCCTGTGAAGAAGCCATGACAGTCCTGGAGGAGGTCATCATGTTCACCTTCCAGCAGTCTGTGTACTACCTAACAAAGGTCTGCACACGCGCGCGCACACACACACACACACACACACACACACACACACACACACACACACACTGTTTCTGACCTGTGAAATCTGCCTGTCGCTCGCATGTGAATCAGGAAAGTGGACTGAATAAACACTTGGACTGTTTTTACTGAATGTGTTCCAGACAGAAAACTCAATAACAGAATGGAAACACAAGCTGTGTCAGGAAAAGCCCTGAGATACCGAGCGAGGCGTCTTTTCCACTGCCTGCAACATAAACAGACCGTCTTGTCTCTAAAGAAGCGCGAGCTGCAGCAGATTGACCTCGATGCCATGGGAAGGCTTTCTTTCTCGCCAAACCAAGTCCTGAATCCTGACAAGTAAAAAAATGGAGAAAATACTGAGCCACTGAGTTTTCTTAATCGAAGCCAGCTTCTTATTTACTTTATGTATAAAACCAGAACCACTTAGTGTAAATTCAATATAAAAGAACATTAATGTGGAGCCACATCAGAGCCTCTCAGGGTTTCTTTAGAAAACTGGAAAAAAAGCGAAATAAAAGATCTTAAAACTCCAGAGCGAACTGTTCTTTAATATAACAGAGCAAATAAGAAGTATTTTGTTTACAAAACAGAGCCATGCAGGTTTTCTTCTGAACCTACAGATTGCTGAAATATAATAAAAAACGAAATAATAGCATCTTTTTGAGTTTGAAAAGAGAATTTTTAGAAGAGAATAATAACTGTAAGAATATAAGAAATAAAATATATGTTCTGTATAATCTGTACAAATCTGAGCCCGATAAAAAATAGTTTTTCTTTCCTGAAAGAGCAAAACAAATTTCTGTAAATATATCTTGGTAATGTGGAAAAACTTCAAACATAAGTGTAATTTTGTTGTAAATACACAAGTCTGTTTCATACATTTACCATTTGTCTTGTTTTATCAGAGCGAGTGTCCCGTGGGATTGATAAACAGATATTGTTGTTGATTCTTAAAATACTATCCACCTCGTTTTCTCCGTGGAGTTGCTTCTAATGTTTAGTCGCAAATATTTTTTTACATCCTCCTTCATATCAGCTTAAAATGTTAATGTGTTAATTTTTCATGCACCACTGGAAGAGTCTGTAAATGGAATAAAAATGGGCCCACGTTGGAGCCCTGAGGAACACCGCAGGGGGGGAAAATAGCAATAGCAGAAGAAGAGAACAAGAAAATGCTCCTAGTTTTGTTTGTTGTGAGGCAACAAAAAGCCCGAATGCTCTTCAGTCTGGACTCAAGCTTTGGTGTCGACTTTATAAAGGCGTCTCAGTGCGTCTGCGTTTGCTTCGGCTGGTTTTACTGCCCGGCAGGACGACTTTATGTGGCTGTTCCCAAGCTGCAGTCACTCGTTAAGGACCGCCTGGTTCACATCACGGCAGAGACTTCTGAAGTCCTCGTCTCCTCCAACATGTTGGTGGCTTATTGTTTCTCCACTTTGAAGTTTGACCTTTATATTCTGGAGAAATATGACACAATAAAGTCGAGGGCGGAAGGCTTGCTGGAGTTCATTTTGAATCCCAGTTAAAGATGGAAGGTGTGTTTCACTGTGGATCTGGAAAAACTGACATTTTGGGCGAGGCATTAGCGTGTATACATGTATATATATATATATTTATTTACTTATTTATTTTTAACAAGTTTTTCAAATGTCTGCTGGTTGTTTTTTTCCAGCAGAATTTGTAGAAACAGCAACAGCTTGTGCAGGAAGGCGGGAAGGAAGCAGGAAGAGTCTGTTGTTTTGACCAGTCAGACACAGAGAGAAAAGAACAACACCTCTAAACACAAGTTTCAGTTCTTCGGTTGTTTATTTGTCACTTGGCTTTAGACAGAATATTAACACATGATGCGACTCCTTCATGATTTATCATGCATTTGGTAGTTTTCTTTTTCTCTGAGCTGCGATCTGTTTCCTGCAGAGGAAGACAAACTGTCATCAGAGAAACACCCAAAAGAGGAAAAGAAGAGAGGAAGAGGAGGAACTGCTCTTAATTTCCTGTGTTACATGACTTCATGTTCAAAATGAGCTGTCCGCATTCTTTTCCTTTCTCTTTCTATTAGTAATAAGTTATTAATAAATGAGTTGCAGAAGCAGAAGAAACTCTGACAGGAGGTGTTTTGAAGCCTGGAGTTGCTCAGGAAGCCAGTCAGCGTCGCCAGAAGCTGCCGGCTGACCTTTCACCTCGGCCACGCAGCGTTTATTGTGGCCTGGCGGCTCCTTCGGGGGCTCCGGGGTGTGAGGGGAGCCGCTGGCCGACGTCATGGCCGAGGAGCGGAGATAAGAGCGGACAGCAAAACAAAGAGTGAGGTGATTCTGCAGAGTTTGCAGGAGCTGCTCCTCTTTATCTCCACTCGCTTGGTTTCTCATCTCAGACTGCAGGCTGGGTGATTCTCAAGTGGGCCCAGAGTGGGGCTCTGAGGAACACCACAGAATCTGAATTTAGTGGAAGTTGCAGCAGTTATAATTTCTTGTACCGTCAGGCTCTTCTTAAATACTCTAAATACTCTTGGATCTGGACTTTGGTGTCGACTTTGCATCTTCATCTCGGTGCGTCTTCATTTGCTTCGGCTGGTTTTACTGCCCGGCAGGACGACTTTATGTGGCTGTTTCCAAGCTGCAGTCACTCGTTAAGGACCGCCTGGTTCACATCACGGCAGAGATTTCTGAAGTCCTCGTCTCCTCCAACATGTTGGTGGCTTATCGTTTCTCGACTTTCAAAGTTCATAAAAGATTTTTTCAGCATCCATCTCCTGTACCGTTATATCTAGTGAAAGTGTGCACTTTAAACTGATGTGGGCCTGAGATATAGCCCTGGGGAACACCATAGACCAAACGGTCAGACAAGGATAAGAAAGAGATGTTGATTATTAACGGACTACAGGACAGAGAGAGACATTAGGTAAAATGTCTGGATGTGTGAGGAGAAAGTCGAGACGCTTTGAAACAAGCGATTCCAGCAGTATTAACCTGCAGAAGCTCAGCTAAGAAAGTAGCTCAAACTAAAACCTCTTAAAACAAGAGTATTAATTCTCATCTTATTTGTGAAGACAATGTTAGACTCCTGAACTGAGACTAGCAGTAATCTATTACTAGTAGTAATCAATCATCATAATTTCGCTAAAGTTAGCCTGCATTTTAACTTGAGGTACCTTTGATTCTTTACGCGGTTGTTAATCTGTGGTCAGTCCTGTGCTTGTTAATGTGTGAGGAAGGCTAACTAGTGACTCTCCAGGAGGAAATGACTGTTAATAAAAGTTAATACCACCTTAACACACAGATTCAGAAAACTTTAGAGGGATTTTCTTCTCCGTGTGGACGAGAGTTTGTAGAAGTCGAGTGTTTTGTGTCATGGCTCATGTTGTGGAACTTTGTGAGACGGGGCCAGCGGCGGGGACTCGGGGTTTGGACGTAGTCGTGAGGTTTTTATTTAGGATTGCAGTTTGGCCTGAAAAGGCATTTTACCAGATTTTGTTGGTCAGACTCCACGTCTGCCCTGAAGCCTGGCAGCAGACTGCAGCCTCGCCGGGTCGGGGAGGTGGTTTCTGAAATGAGTCAGGCTGCAGTGTGAATGTTGGGTGTCTTCAGCGGTTTTGCCTCCGCTGCCCTTTGTTCTTGTTGCTGCATGTTTTCCTGTGCGCTCTGTGAAAGCCTTCCTGTCTTTGAGTCATTATGTCATTACCTTTCAGTGCTCTAAAGCAGACAAAGACAACTCTGTCCTGCTCAGCTGTCCTCTGTGAAATGTCTCCCGATGAGTTGAAACCTCCGCAGTGGCAGTGATGTTTGCGTTCCACGAGGTGACGATTGACGTTCCGTCCTCTCTCCTCAGAGCATGTACTCGACGCTGCCCAGCCTGCTGGACGGGAACCCGTTCTCGGAGAGCGGCCAGCTGCGGGTGCCAGACGGCCTCGGGGGCATCCTGGAGGTGCTGAAGGAGGCGCTGAAGCTGCTCACGGCCTTCCAGGTGCATCCGGACATCTCCTTACAGCTGTGCGCCTACCTGTTCTTCTTCATCAACGCGTCCTTGTTCAACGCCCTCATGGAGAGAGGTGAGACATCTGCAGAGGGGCTTAATTGTGGGAGGAGTCAAAGGGAGGGCTTACCTTGATTGGGATTGGCTAAACCCCCGATGACACTATATAGGGTTCGATTTCTCATTGGCTGGTTGGGGCAACACACTATTTAAAACTGCAAGCCAGGGAGAGAGAGGACAGACTTTCTTCTCTTCTGGGGCGTCATTCCAGGTATTGGGACGTTTATTACTGTTGGAAAAACCATCAGAAAGTGACTCTTGCATATTGCAATGTATTTTCCATTTTCAGCGACTGCAAGCACTGTTGTCGTATAAACGCGTTTTCATTTGAAAACGTTGTGTAAACGTAGACTGAGACGGTGAAGCCAAACATGGGTGGACAAGCTGCCTGTCAGGTGGATACAGAGCCCTTCGCCCAGGTCTTACAAGGTGTCACACATTGGATTTGGGCCCGTTGGCGTCCTCACTGACACCTTATCAGGCTGGTGGTCATAATGTTTTGGCTGGTCCTTGTACAGTAGCTTCACATCTCTGATCCATATCTTTGTTCTGGTTCAGGGTCCGTCCCCGGCTTCTACCAGTGGTCCCGGGGCGTGCAGATCCGGGCCAACCTGGACCTTCTGATGGACTGGATCCAGAGCGTCGGTCTGAGCGACCTGGCCGCCGACTTCTTCCAGAAACTCTCCGCTGCCGTCAACCTGCTGGCTACGCCTAAAGAAACCCTCCTGCAGGTCAGAGGACATCCGTCTTCTCCGTTTCCTGTTTGTCTCGCCGCCGTGCAGGACGGGTGGGCGGAGCCTCCACGGCCGTGTTTACTGCAGAAGGTCCTCGTCGGGTCACCTCGGCTCGTTCGGTCTTTATTTACGTAGGAAGTGCAAAACTTCCCTGACCCTTCACCCTCTCCCTCCGCAGCGTCTCACTGCTGCCAAACACGACGGTAACAGTGAAGAATCACACCATAAACTCTGAGCAGCGAAGAACGACTTTATGGTTATAGCGCCCTCCAGCCCCGTGCTGCCACTCGCTTCGATCAGATAGCAGGAAACACACACAGTAAAACCATCCTGGGATCATTAATACGTAACGTTTCGTCATTTCACAGCCTCACCAGCTCATTGTTCCTTCTGTTTGCTGTGCCAGCTCACCACTTAATCCCTCCCATCCCCTGGTTACCCTTCAACGTCTCGTGTAGCCTGTCATTACCCCGCTGAGTCAGTCCCTGTGAAAGCAGCTGCTGGCACTTCCCAGGTGTGACGAAGCAGCAGGAAGAATCAGGACTAAGAAACTTTGATTGATTCACAGGTTTACAGCTGAATGTTTGTGTGTCGACGTCATGATGAGCTGCTCTCGACTGTCTGATCTCCAAAACATTACAGAAGCTTCTAGGCTCAACTTCTTTAAGTCAGTTTAGTTGGATTGTTATGGGGTGTGTAAGACTGGACTCCTCATTCTTGATGTGGATCACAAAACTTCTACAAATATGATGGAAAACTGCCCCTTCTAAGGTCTCTGTCTTTTCTGAGTCTGTTTGACTTTATGACCCATCCTCTCCTATATTGTTTTCTTTTGTTCCATATTCAGATTCATTTACTGTGGCGACCCAATGGGATTAAAGTTATCAAACAAAATGAGTCTATATAGAATAGAATAGAACTTTGTCACTCTGTAGCAATGTTAAAACAGTGTTGGCAGCAGTGGCATTTCATTACAGCTCGAATAAAATACAAAACTGGTGGTGAATCACGGAGCGAAACGTGAAGTCGTACCTCTGCTCTTCTTCAACCAGCTTCTATTTATGTACTATGTGCCCCCTCAATACTTCACACTCAGTACTTCACCCTCAGTACTTCACCCTCAGTTATTCGCAGCTGAACCTCTTGGTCTCTTGTACGTAGAAGAAGTAGGTTAATATGGCGGCCTGGTTTTTCTCGTCATCTGAGGTCGACACCTGTTTTCTGGCTTATTGACTCGCAGCTCGTCAGACTCTCGGCTGTCCACAGCTCCCTCCCCCTCCCCCTCCCCCTCCCCCTCACCCTCCCTGCGGCCGCTGCAGAGCGGCACACACCCTCCCCTGACTTGTTTTTCCATGTGCAGTTCTGGGCTCTTGAGAAGTGAAGTGGCTCTCTGGCACGGGGGTAAATTACAGCGCGGGGATGTGGCGTGGCCCGCTCTGCCAGCAGTTTGAAAAACACGACATTTCTGGTGTTATTTTTAGCTGCCGAACGTTAAATCTCAGACATAACAGCCGGGGACGTTTTTACCGTGTTGGTTGGTGTGCAGCTCAGTGTTGTGGGAGCAGAGCAGAAAGGTTTAGGTTACAGTTTCCATTGTGGCCCCGGCGTGTCTGGGCAACGTCGCACTTCCACCAATTCAACTGGCAGCAGCTTGAAGGAGCCGACTGCTGAACACAGGCTTCCTGCTGCTGTGATGAATGAATGAATGAATGAATGAATGAATGAATGAATGAATGAATGAAGAGTGACTCACCTGGTCAATGCTGCAACCACAGTCCATCCACACAACAAATCACAACCACCCTCCGATCCCTCCTAATAACCCCCAATTACCACCACCCCCTCATCACCACCACCCTATCAACCCCCAAACCTCCACCCAATTATGTGGAACAATTGGGTGGATGGAGCTGATGGATGAATGGATGGAGTAAACAGGTGGAAAGACTGATCATTTTTTTAATAATTTAATCCTAGATAATGGCGGTAATAAATAACTTCTGGTTGAATACCAAGAAACACAAAGATTTCAGTATTTGAAAACCGTTTGGGTGTTTCTGTGCAGAGTTTCCATCTCCAGGTTTTTTCCTCCGACAGTCCAAGAAAAGCAGTTTCAAGTTAATGAGTGACATTAAATTTCCCGTGGGTGTGAATCTGATGGCGTCTCTGGCCTCCAGTGTCCCTGCAGACTGTTTACACATCATGTGAATGAGAGGCGTAGAGCGTGTGGTCATTCTCTGTGTTCCTCTCTGCTGGCCTGCAGGCGTCCTGGACTTCTCTCAGGACGGAGTTTGCGGCTCTGAAACCCGCCCAGCTCCACCACATGTTGAGGGAGTACAGCTGTGGGCGGGGCTGCCCGGCCGGGTGGAGCCCCACGGCGGAGGACACCGAGGACGCCGTCAGGACGGGTGAGCGGTCCGGCGGGTCATTAAACGTCACGTGTGGAGGGTTTCAGCGTGGCCTCTTATTCATGCTCACATAAAAACACTCTGTCTTCTTCTATGGTGGTAAATCTGTTTCCCATTAAGAAGAGGTAAACAAACGGCAGTTTCTGAAATATAAAAGCCCTTTAAGAGCTGAAACAGACGGCCTGTTGTGGACGTCTACTCCAATCAGGAACCCCCCCCCACACACACACACACACACACACCTAGTTATACACACACACACACTGATCCAGTAGCTCCGGCTGAGCTTCACTGATCTCAACGAGGTATTAACCCGAAAACTTCACTCAAACTGATGGAAGCAGAAAGAAAGTGAACTCCTGTCTGATGGACGATAACAGACTCTTCTTCTTCCTGCTCCTCTTCTTCCTCAGCCGACATCCTGGAGAGCTTTGACAGCCACCCCCCCCTCATCCTGCCCAGCAGCTCCTTCCAGTTGGAGTTGGGTAAATCCGTGGATCCGTCTCTGTTCCAGCAGCTGGCTCAGCTGCAGGACTTCATCCTCCATGAAACCCGATCGGGAGGCGAGTCGCAGCAGCAGGTAACGAGCCGCCCGACACCGCAGGCAGGAGGCAGGAGGCAGGAGGCTTCTGCTTTTCATTAACCTCCTGCATCCCAAACTCAGGCCCCCGACGGTCAGTCTGCGACCTCGCCCTCCACCACAGTGCCACAGGCCCCGGCCCAGCAGGGGGCCGCCGAGTCCCCGGAGCCCGAACCGGCGCCGGGTCGTGGCTTCCACGGGAACCTGAGCAGCTGCGAGGCCGTCCTCACCCAGAAGCTGAAGAGCCTGGAGCTGCAGAGCGCCCTGCCGGGACAGGCCGACCTGGGCTACCACAAGAGCCTGGCTCTGGACCCGTCCTGCCTGCTCACGCCGCCCAACACGCCGCAGGGCATGGAGCTGTCGGAGCTGGAGGCCGACCTGCAGGAGGGCGCCCGCCAGCTGCAGAGAGGTAACCGGACACCTGCCCCACATGGCAGCATCACTTCCTGTCAGCGTCACTTCCTGTCAGCATCACTTCCTGTCAGTATACACAGACACCAATCTGGACGCTTCGTGGTGTAAATTCTCAGATTGACTCCTTTCAGGGCTCGTTATGTTTCGGGTCCTGAAAGTATCAGGTTTCTTTTCTTTGAGGTGAAAAAAGCCGCAAAGTACTACAGAAATGGTTTTAAAGCTTCGTCTCAAGATGAAAACGTGATTCAGGCTTTAACTGTTAACAGACTTCACCTGAAACACGACAGGAAACGAGTCATGGCGTCGGCTTCACACAGCCGGTTCAGATCCAGACCAAACGACTCGTTCTGATCCAGACCAAATGACTCGTTCAGATCCAGACCAAACGACTCGTTCTGATCCAGACCAAACGACTCGTTCAGATCCAGACCAAACGACTCGTTCTCAGCCGGCTCCTGACCTCGGCCTCGTCATACTGACTCGACTCTTTAAAGAAAGTATTTAGTGAGTTGACCTCGAGGACCGGCTGCATATTTGTCCCCACGTCCACATGAAGGTTGCCCGACATGAAAGAGTCCCCCTCCTCTTCCTCCTCCTTCATCCTTTACTGACTCGAGAGCTCAGGAATGTGCAGCGCAGGGCGGCTTCATTCTGCAGAGGAAGGAGCTCTTCCTCTCCCACCTCCATTGTTCAGCCTCCATCATGAGGTCATGTGCAGGAGTCACAGGGAGTCTCCACAAAACCATCACTTCTCATTTCATTTAAGGTTTTGTGTCGGCGACTGAAAAATTAAGCACAAAATATGTTTTTAATGACGGTCGATTTTAAAACTCCTAAAACATTTCCATGCTTTATTTAATTCAGCCCTATGCTAGTAAATGGTAGAAGAAAAAAACTAAAATGATGCGATTACAAAATATAAATATAAAAATATTAAATTCTTTCAAATCGAGGACGTATTTATATATTGCATTAGCATTTATCTCTCCTGTTATCCTGTGGTGTTCCTCAGGGTTTCATCATGGGCCCGTCTGCCTTTTATTCTTTCACTGGAGAACACTTATATATAAAAGGAAATCCTCATTTATGTTTTTATCCAGCAATAAGCTCAATTATCACACGGCCGACTGAATGGTCCAGTGGATCCGCCTGTACCATCAGAATTACTAGATATTTTAATTATCAGTAGCATTAATTTTCGATGTTCCATCTTTGATCTGAATCATCCAGAAAGTTTCTCTGCAGAGTTTCTGCGGTTCGGACGTTCAGGTCTGCGTGTCGGATTTAAGTAATAAAGCGTCACTCTTTTGGCATTCCTCAAGGTTTTGTAACGGGCCCATTTGTATTTCACTTACTGGGGTCTTTAACACAAATCAATTTATTTTTCTCTTGAGGATCGAGGATCGAGGCGTCCGCCAGCTTTTCTTCTCGGAAACAGGAAGTCTGCTCCGTTCAGTCAGAGTAGAACGAAGTAGATCAACTCCGTTTTCATTTTAACCTTTTGCATTGATTTGTTGTGTCTTAGTTGAAATGTTCTCCTCCGCCCACCTCATGATCACGTTTAGTGAACTCCCTCGGATCTGAGGCGCACCTTCAGAAACACTCTCAATCTACCCTAATGCCCCCACCACCACCACCACCACCACCCCACCCCTCCACCGAAGGATTTTAAGCTGCTCTTAATCAGACTTCTTTCTCTCCGAATGCTTTTAACAGAAGTCATTTACTGAAACACTGTGAGGAGGATTACTGCCACTTGGGGCCATCTGCCCCGCTCTCTGCAGGTCTGCCCCCTAATGCCCCAAAAGCCCCAACCTGCACTCTTAATTAATCGGTTTGGTTTTCAAAGGTAATCGCGATCCGAAACGTTTAAGGGTGAGCATGATAAATTAAAAACTATTTAAAAAAAAAAATGTTTTTTTAGGCTTTTTTTTTAAACATCAAATATAAAAAAAAGGGACAGATTTAAGATGTTTTGTTAAACTTTCACATTTTAATCATCAGTAGTGTTCAAATATCACTTTATGAACAGATCTGGGGGTTAAAGATGAAAAAGCCGCATTGTTTATTATATTTATTCTCGATAGATTTTTAAAAGTCATTTTGATTCATTTCAACTGGTATCTGATCAATATGTGCTGAAAACTCCCAGAATGAGAGGATTACCTTTTAGGAAGTCTTTTAATGTTAGAGCTCATGTCTGTAAGAAAATACTGAAACCCACAAGAAAAGTCTGTTTTCTTGGACAAACAATCACAGAAAACTGAATTATTCAAGTTAATTACAAAGAATGAAAAGAAAGAAATTGCAAATTCTCTCATTTCAGAGTGAAAACTACTATTTTTCAGATTTTCATGACAAATAAATCTGTTAAAAAAAATCTCTTGGAGGGGCGGGCGGAGTCGTCTGAGCTTTAACTGGTCGTGCCAAAGTCGTCATCCCCGATAGAATCTTCTGGTAGATCTGTAGATCTGTGATGGTAGATCTTTCTCTCCGTCAAGCCTCCGTCGTCTGAACCTGCAGCTCCTGACGTCATTGCGCTCATGTGCAATGTTGTGTTCAAGTCCGGCTCAGAAAATGGCCGACTCTTCTACTTCCTCACTCACAGGGATGCGTTTAGGTACTCAGAAGTACCGACGGAATTCGGTCGGTGCCTACAAAAGTACCGGATTCGGTTCCCATTCCTACGGGGTCATATCCTCTGCACCTCGTCGTCGCCCCACAGGGTAGATTTCTCTGCCTCCGTCTCCGTTCCTGAACGTTCGTGTTCTTGCTGCGTTTTAAAAATGGCGCATTAACGCTTATGAACGAGTGACGTCATGCCCCGGCCGATCAGCGGCCTGCTGTCTGCACGTGTCACTTTTTTGACTTAACTCGGCTCCAATGGAAAAGCGTAGAAACCGAGTTGAGCCCATTAGGTACCAGTGTGAAGACCTCCGTGTTAGAGACAGGAAGTCCTGAAACTTTCAACAATTGGACATTAAGAACTTCCTAGAAGGTCAAATCCAGTTCACCTGTGAAGGTCAGAGTTCATTCCAGGTGTCGTCGTCCGGCTCGGACTCACTGGGCTCTTTTTGGGGGGGGGGTGTTGGGTGTGTTTGGGTGTTACCCCCCCACCTCCCTGTTATTTTCCCAGTTTGCTAATCCTTTAATCTGAGCAGAGGAGCTGCAGCGAGGTGCTGATGTCAGGAGAGAAAAGAGCAGCGGCCGGTCCGTCATGGGAATTTCCAGCCGGGTTGCTGTGTGGAATCTTAATCGGCCGCTCATTGTTCGGGGCCGGTCCTGCGTGGGGGGCAACAGGCTGCATGCTGGGAAACCGGCCCGGGGTGGGAACTGGTTCCATTGATTATTATTAATGCTACTGTTTCAGGTCGGACCAAGTACGCCTTAGTTATGCTCGGCTAAGCTACATTCATCATCCTAAACTCCGTTTACTGAACTTTGATGATGCGCTAAGCTAAGCTGACCTTCCTCCGCGAGGCTAACCTTCCTCCGCGAGGCTAACTTTTACAGGCGAGGCTAACTTTCCTCCGCGAGGCTAACCTTCCTCCACAAGACTAACTTTTACATGCTAGGCTAACCTTCCTCCGCGAGGCTAACTTTTACATGCTAGGCTAACTTTCCTCCGCGAGGCTAACCTTCCTCCACAAGACTAACTTTTACATGCTAGGCTAACCTTCCTCCGCGAGGCTAACTTTTACAGGCTAGGCTAACTTTCCTCCGCGAGGCTTACCTTCCTCCACAAGACTAACTTTTACATGCTAGGCTAACCTACCTCCCTCCACAAGACTAACTTTTACATGCTAGGCTAACCTTCCTCCGCGAGGCTAACTTTTACATGCTAGGCTAACTTTCCTCTGCGAGACTAACCTTCCTCCACAAGACTAACTTTTATATGCTAGGCTAACCTACCTCCGCGAGGCTAACCTTCCTCCACAAGACTAACTTTTACATGCTAGGCTAACCTTCCTCCGCGAGGCTAACCTTCCTCCGCGAGGCTAACTTTTACATGCTAGGCTAACTTTCCTCCGCGAGGCTAACTTTTACATGCTAGGCTAACTTTCCTCCGCGAGGCTAACCTTTACATGCTCGGCTGAAGTAATGTCGTCAAACGCAGGTCGAGTATCACCGCGTTGACTGAGCTTCGGTTTTCCTGGAAGTTCCGATGTATTTTTGTGACTGAAGACGACGCAGACGTTGAGCTGGATGTTTTGTTTCTGTGTTGAGCTGGAGGACCTGCAGACCGGAGGACTAGAGTCGCGGAGGAAACGGCAGAAGAAGACGAAGTGTTTACGGTGGAGCTTCATCGAGGACCTCACGGCCTCGGCCTGGCGCTGGTCGACGGAACGGTAGGAGAAAGAAATCCGTCGGTACCTTCTGAAGGTTTCACAGCTCGGTGATCCGGGAATCTTGCTGCTGTTGTAGAAAACGGCGGTGAGGATGAGCGGGATCTTCGTGAAGTCGGTGGTTCCCGACTCTCCGGCCGCTCGCTGTCGGAAGCTCCAGACGGGTCACCGGATTCTGGCCGTTAACGGAATCAGCCTGGTGGGGATGGACTACAGCACGTGAGTCTGCAGAACTCAGAATCTATTCAAACGGACTGGATCTAGCTGTGCTCCACTTACAGTCAACAAACTCTTCAGTCTGGTTCTATTCTGTATTTTCACCTAAAATACAGAAAATGTTTCTAATTGTTGAAAGAAATTTAAATCCTAATTAGCTCAGAACTTTTTGAATAATAAAAAAAGAATCTAAATGTCATATTCCATCATGTCAGTGAATTCTTTTAATGGAATATAACATTTTAAATCTTTTCACGTCACACTTCTCCGAATATATTTAGAACCATGAAAAAAGAAAAATTCAACTGTTTAACTCCCCGAGGTCAAAAACAAACAAATTTTTACTTTTGAATATATGAATTGTTTTAATTTAACCCTTTGAGGTCAATCACATCCACATTTTTAAATCTTAATGTCAAATATGTAAAAATTATAGAAATGATTTTAAAAGAATAAAAACAACATTTTAACTAACACCCTGACCTCCCTGCCGTCTCCTCCTCAGCGGGCGGGAGCTGATCCGGGCGTCCGCAGACTGTCTGAAGCTGCTGGTGGCCAACATGGAGTCCTCCGGCCCCCAGATGGCGCCGTCCTCGCAGGAGGTCCGTGGTACCCGAGTCGCCCCACCACAGAAGAAGAACTGAGGACGGTTTTCTCTGACCCGGAAACAAACTCACCAACCAGGAGTTTTTAAAAAAAAAAACAAAAAAAACTGTGATCAAGGTTTTCACTTCCCCTTTAAATATTGTTTTTCATGTTTGTGCGTCTCAACTTTTCTGGTTTGTTCATAAAAACAAAGTTTGCTGCTTCAAAGCTTCAGTCCAAAGAAAAACTGCAGACTGATCTCATCGTTACACCAGTGGAGGATCTCATCGTTACACCAGTGGAGGATCTCATCGTTTCACTGGCAGCAAATCTCATCGTAACACCAGTGGTGGATCTCACCCTGGCACTGTTGACAGATCTCATCGTTACACCAGCGTTACAGATGTCATCGTTACACCGGTGTTACAGATCTCATCGTTACTCTGGTGACAAACCTCACCATTACACCGGTGTTACAGCCAAACATTTTCCTCTTTAAATCTGGTTTACAAAGCTGCGCAAAACATCTAATGTCTATTTTAAAGCGTTTCAAAAGTTTAAATGTTTAAAACCAAAGAAAAAAGTTTCACTTAAATCTCTTTAGTTTTTCTTCTTTGAAATCAGAATCAAATGAGTGACGACCAGAATGTTGCAGAGGAATCTAAAGCTAAGGAGGCTAACTCTGCCTAGCTCAGTCTAACTGATGCTAACTAAGGCTAGCTTCCAATGCTAGCGTCAGTTAACCTGAATAATGTGAAGCTAGCCTCAGTTAGCCTAGCCTCAGTTAGCCGAGCTTCAGTTAGCCGAGCTTCAGTTAGCCTAGCCTCAGTTAGCCTAGCTTCAAGATTCCATAACTCCGACCGTTTATCTTCAAAGACGTAACAAATAGTCACTTTTCAGACCTGCAATCACATCCTGTTAAAAACGTTTAATTTCGCTTCCTGTTTGTCCCTGATGGTGCGTTCATGAAAGTAGGAATTTGGAAAGTTACCAGTTGGATTCTACCGAGTTGCAAACCAACTCCGACAGTTCAATTCCGATTTGTCTTCAACAGATGAAGGAAACTTGAAATTCCCAGTTTCCCCTGAACGCACCGCGGGCCTCTTCTTCCCAGTTTGTGATATTTAATGTTTTAAAACTGATTAATGTCGAAAAAAACCTGGGAAAAAAAACTGTGTTGAAGGTTTATGAGAAATGTTGAGGAATGTAACTTGTAAAGTTTTCTGATCCAAAGTGAGTTTCCACAGTTTGTGGAGTTTTGTGTCGTGTTGTATTTATACCGCTCAGTATTTTGGAATAAAAGTTGTTTTCACTCTGACGTTCTGAAGCTGTTTTCCAGCTGGGTGGAGATCTTTTAATACTTTAATATTTACACAAAATAAAATCCATTTTATGAACAGATGATAATAGATATGTATTATAATCATTATTAGCTTTTAAATGTGAATATTTGAAAAACAAATTTTTAGTCATTTTATAAAGTAGGAGCCTCGTTTGTTTGTTTTTCTATTCAGACTCGAAGTCTGTGTTGAGATGGAGTTGAGTTGGAGCTCCCTCTGCTGGCCAACAGTGAGAACTACAGCTACATTCAAGCCGATGATGACAATTAAAACTGTTTCTATAAATGTATTGGATATTTGTCACATTATCATGAATCTAAACGGTTTAACACATTTTTTTAAAAGAAAAATTATTTTTTGATTCAATGTGTTTAAATCTTTTTAATATTTAATTTTTCTGACTTTTCCATGGTTAAACTATATTTTAAATATTTTTGTAAAAGCAAACCAACAGCAAATAACTATATATTGTTAGAAGCTTAAATCTACCAATTTAAAAAATGTTTTATTCATTTATTTCTAATTCTTCTATTTCTCATTATCTTTGTCACCATTTTTAGATTTTGCTGCTTTTCTGCTGTGAAGAGTTCAATAGATTTATTTATTTATTTTATGAATATTTCAGAATCCACTGAAAAAGAAGAAAACACTTAAATGAGTTAATTAAGAATGAAAATGTAATCAAGTCATTAAAATCTCACATTTTTTAAAATCTTTTTTATAAACTTTATAGTTATTCAGGTATGGATATAATTAAACTATCATAAATTAAACATGAAATGAGAAATCAAAGACGGTTATCTTTATGTTGAAATGTTTTAACAGTTTTTCTATCATTTAAAACAAGACATTAATACAAACAAAATAATAGGAAATATTCTGAAATATTCTGCTTTTTAAAATTTATGTGGAGGATTTCTTCCTTAAAATATGATTTTAATTCTTTTTTTTAGAAAAACAAAGTCTCGGTTTGAAATGCAAAGTATTTCATCTATTTAAAGTAATAATTCATTCATAAGTCATTATGACACGTGGACATGATGATGACGGGTTACCATGGTAACCGGATTCTAAGGAAGCGCTTCCTTGGAAACCAAAAACTTTTTATTTCTGAGAGGAAAAATAGCCTCATTTATCCAGCAGAGGTCAGAAATCTGCTTTTACAGACTGAAATGATGCTTTAAACTCTCCGGACTGTGTGTGTGTGTGTGTGTGTGTGTGTGTGTGTGTGTGTGTGTGTGTGTGTGTGTGTGTGTGTGTGTGTGTGTGTGTGTGTGTGTGTGTGTGTGTGTGTGTGTGTGTGTGTGTCTTCTCTCCTCTCCTCTCTTCTCCAGCAGAATTTAATCATTAATTCTCTCCATCTTGACAGTTTGACACGTAAACAAACCGTCGTTCTTTCAACATTTGATGATGATGATGATGATGATGATGATGATGATGATGATGATGATGATGTTAGTTCACATTAGTCGCATTTTAATCACAACTTTAATGTCAAAATATTGGATAAAAACAAAACCTTTAATGAAAAAAGACACTGAATAACTGAGGCTCATTTCAAATTAAAAATTCCTGTTTCAAATTAAAAGCCTTCACTCGTCAAACTAGTGGGTCAGTTTTGTTGAATTATTTAAACCCATAATAGAGAAAACCATGAATATTTTCCCCACATAAAACAAATGTTTAACCGAGTCACAGCGTCAGTTTTTCCAGTTTATTGATATAAATAAGGAGAAATCACATAATAACTTTATTTTGATGAATAAGGATAAAATGTAAACGCGACTGTACAAACACGAGAAATGACGGATTCACAGTAAGGGTCATTTATATATTTTATAAACATACACATACACACATTTTGTGATCTGAGTTGTTGTGAAAAGTGTTATAGTGTGTGGAGTGAACATTGTAAAGGTTTTCCCTCTGGGATTAATAAAGTATTCTATTCTATTCTATTCTCTTCTATTCTATTCTATTCCAGTGCCGTTTTTTGTTAAAGCAGAGCAATTTGGGTCTGCTGGAGAACCTAGACAAGAAGTTATGATGCAATTATGAAAAAAAAAAAGTATAAAAAAAGGACAAAAATTACAGATGTTATAATGGGATAATGTAAATTCCCACAGACCTTGAATGCGTCCCAGCCTCAGAGGCGCGCACCGCCGCTCTGCGCTCTGATTGGCTTGCCTGCAGCCGGTGGGCGGGGCCTCCTGGCGAGTGCGGAGACAATAGCGCGAGCGGCTCGGCGGAGAGACGCAGGCCGAGCAGAGCGCACCGATCCCGGCCACACTCCGGCCCCTGCTACGGAGGGGGAACCGCCCGGAGCAGGTAGCGACATTCCCCGGCGGGACGGAGCCGCAGCGGAGGGCCGCCGGTCCGCGGGGGACCGACTGACAGCTGCCGCCGAGCGGAAGGTGCGTTTTATCCCCTCGATTCTCTCATGTTCGTCCAATAAACTGCAGATTTGAACCTTTTAAAAACACGTTTGAAGCGTTGATTTGATGAAAGTGTCAGGAGAGAGAAGCTGCTGTGGAGCTTTGTGTTGAAGCAGTGCAGGAGGATGATGAAGATGATGATGGTGATGAGGAGGAGGAGGAGGAGGAGGAGGATGGTGATGAAGATGCGGTGTGTGTGTTCTCGGACCTGCTCGCACGTGCAGCGCAGGTCTCTGCTTTGTGTCTGCAGCTCAGCTCTTTGTTGACATCCGATCAGATCGGATCAATAAACGTCCTCTTCCCCTGCAGAGGATCCGACGTGACGCGTCTCAGGCTGATTCCTTCCGTTTCAATCTTTGCTGG
Source organism: Lipophrys pholis (assembly GCF_963383615.2). Classification (NCBI taxonomy): domain Eukaryota; kingdom Metazoa; phylum Chordata; class Actinopteri; order Blenniiformes; family Blenniidae; genus Lipophrys; species Lipophrys pholis. The sequence continues at coordinate 2,583,484 of NC_137647.1, forward strand.
ATATTTTACTCTTAAAATCAAATAAATCATTAAAAAACGAAATGTTTTCGTCTAAAATAAAATGTTTCACAAAGACGTGCAGCGATTTATTCAGTCCAACTCGATTTTGCGTGAAAAATTAATGTTTCTTTCATTTAAGTGAAGAAAAAAAAAAAACCCAGCAAATGAATCATTAAGTTGGTTTAAGTTAATATATTAACGTATTAATGTCTTCTAAAGTCTGCTGGGACTGAAGCTTCCTGTCAAATCACCGTACCACTTAAAAGATGAAGAAAAAAAACCTCAAGTTGAAAACAAAAAAAGTTGCTTCTGTTTCATAAAACTGTGCAGAAGAACCGACTTCCTTCTTCTTTCTGCTCCGGAAACGCAAATGTAGAGAAAAATAACCTCGAACGTTTCGTCTTTAAAGTTTCAACGGAGGAAAAAAATCTTCGTCTGTAAGTTAATAATTCACTGCGCAAGACATCAAATGTGTCTTTTATTCAAAGCAAAAGACAGAATATTTCTGCAGTAAAGATTTTTCACGAGGAAAAGCTGATTTGAAGATATTTAATAGTTTTATTTTCCTTTAAAAATGAAAGTTTGAATTACACCCACGTTGCATTCAAAACCACCTAAAACTAAAATCATCCGTTTAAGTTTGTTCAACATGGTAGGAAATCTATAAATTAAGATTTAAGATTACACTGTGGGATTAAGGATTAAAGAAAACAACTTTTAAAACAAGCCAGATTATCTATCATCTCTAAAAACAAGATTTTGAATTAAGTCCTCGATGCTGTCGTGTCGCTCGTGACTCACGGTTCATGACCGGGTGAGGGTGGAGGTGATCCACAGTGTATTTCTGTTACAGCGCCACCTACAGGCCTGGCGTACGACCGACATCGTGGGGACTAGTTTTCATGGCGTCACGTTGACCCTGGGGGGGTGGGGGGGTGATTGGGTGGGGGGTTTGTTTGTTCAGGTCTCAGTCATGTGCTGCCGAGCGAAAACAAAACTGTCGGTCTGGGACGCTTTGATGTGAGCCAGAGAAAGTCTCTTCTTCTACAAACATCCAGAGGACGGAGCGGCGGCGGCGGCGGCGGCGGCGGCGGCGGCGGGCTGGAAGCAACGTGACACGAAGAGACGACGGTTCCACACAGGAAGTGTTGCAGTGGCAGAGGAAGGCCACCAGGTGGAGGCGGTTTTTTGACTGAACCCAGTTGGTTTGTTTTGTTGTCGCAGTGAGTCGGGTTCTGGTTCCTTCTTTGGTCAATAATACAAAGTTCTGCTCGATAGCAGGTGATCAATCCAGAGAGAAGTCAGTGGGAAGAGTTCCTGTACCGATACCAGTACCGATACCGGTACCGATACCAGTACCGATACCAGTACCTATACTGCATGGAGTACTAGTGAAAACTCCCTAGTACAAACTGAAGGTTTTGTTTGGTAGTTTGGTGGTTTGGTAGTTTGATGGTTTGGTAGTTTCTCTGGTAGTTTGGTGGTTTTCTCTGGTAGTTTGATGGTTTTCTCTGGTAGTTTGATGGTTTGGTAGTTTGGTGGGTTTCTCTGGTAGTTTGACGGTTTTGTTTGGTGGTTTGATGGTTTGGTAGTTTGATGGTTTTCTCTGGTAGTTTGACGGTTTTCTCTGGTAGTTTGATGGTTTTGTTTGGTAGTTTTACAGTTGAATATCTTGGTGGTTTGGTAGTTTGGTGGTTTGGTAGTTTGATGGTTTTCTCTGGTAGTTTGATGGTTTGGTAGTTTCTCTGGTAGTTTGATGGTTTTCTCTGGTAGTTTGATGGTTTGGTAGTTTGATGGTTTTCTCTGGTAGTTTGGTAGTTTGGTGGTTTGGTAGTTTGATGGTTTGGTAGTTTCATGGTTTTCTCTGGTAGTTTGATGGTTTGGTAGTTTGATGGTTTTCTCTGGTAGTTTGTTGGTTTTCTCTGGTAGTTTGATGGTTTGGTAGTTTGATGGTTTTCTCTGGTAGTTTGATGGGTTTCTCTGGTAGTTTGATGGTTTTCTCTGGTAGTTTGGTGGTTTTCTCTGGTAGTTTGTTGGTTTTCTCTGGTAGTTTGATGGTTTGGTAGTCTGATGGTTTTCTCTGGTAGTTTGATGGGTTTCTCTGGTAGTTTGATGGTTTTCTCTGGTAGTTTGGTGGTTTTCTCTGGTAGTTTGACGGTTTTCTCTGATAGTTTGATGGTTTGGTAGTCTGATGGTTTTCTCTGGTAGTTTGATGGTTTTCTCTGGTAGTTTGGTGGTTTTCTCTGGTAGTTTGATGGTTTTCTCTGGTAGTTTGGTGGTTTTCTCTGGTAGTTTGACGGTTTTCTCTGGTAGTTTGATGGGTTTTTTTGGTAGTTTTACAGTTGAATATCTTGGCGGTTTGATTCCCACAGAGTCGGTGTGATCAGGCGTCTCTGGCCTCGTCCTGTCGCTGCTCCGTGGAGGACGACTGGACGGCAGCTCAGTGGACTCGTTCTTCATCTGCTCCTTGTAGTTTAAAAGGTTTTAGTTTCCACCGTCACAGAGGAGCCCAGGGAATGTTTCATGTGCTCATCCGGTTACCGGAGTGTCGATACGGGAGAGGAAGAGTCAGAGTGAAGAACTCTTCTGTCCTCGCTGCGACAGTCGGTGTCCTTTGGTCTCATTGTCTCTCGCTGGTCTGAGACCTCGTCCATGTGTGAAGCCCTGAGGCGCAAATGGACGAGGAGGCTGGACTTCCTGCGACGCTTCCTGGTGCTCGTGGCAGATCTGCTGCACCGCCGGGCCTGTGAAGTGTGTGTGTGTGTGTCAAGTGTGTGTGAAGTGTGTGTGTGAAGTGTGTGTGTTTGTGAAATGTGTGTGTGAAGCAGACGGCGCAGGAGGGCGAGACGATCTGCTGAGACGAGAAGAAAAAACCTAAACATCGTCATCATTAATCAGCAGCTCTGTGTGTGTGTGTGTGTGTGTGTGTGTGTGTGTGTGTGTGTGTGTGTGTGTGTGTGTGTGTGTGTGTGTGTGTGTGTGTGTGTGTGTGTCTCTTCTGTTGAGTCGGGTGTTTTCAGTCAGTCCCCAAACAGATTTTGAAGGTGGGTTTACGGTTGTTGTTGTTTGGAATCTGTTCTTCACCTCCAGTCTCACTTTCTCCTTCCTCCTCCTGTTTCCAGGAACGTCCATCTCCAGACCTCCACCTTCACCTCCTCCATCTCCTCCTCCTCCAGCATGTCGTCGGTGCTCCACCCCCCCCGGGCCTCCCTGGACATCCTGGAGGAGCTGCAGCTGATCGCCGCTCAGAACCTGGAGAAGCTGGACGTCAACAAACACTACGAGGTCGTCCGGGAGCTCGGCAAGGGGACGTACGGGAAGGTGGACCTGGTGGTGCACCGGATCCGAGGTCAGGGTCAGAGGTCACGCTCCTCCCATCCACACCGGAACAACAACTACGTCACTTTTAGCTTTTTAATCTTTTTCTTCCCGCAAGAAAGTGTATTTATTTATTTATTTATTTATTATTTTTAACATTTATCTGTCAGAACACAAACAATCAGTCCAGAATACATTTTTTTATTTCCCCACAGTTTAACCCATTTCAGTTCGAAGGTAAAAGCTTTTAAAAAAGGCACAACTAAAAGGGGAAAAATAGCTAAAACCACAAGAAATGGAGGGAAAAAACTGCTTCAGCGGTTTTAGAAAAAAACCTAAAATTGTGAATTTCTAAAAGAAAATGAAGCTTAAATAATTCCGGGGAAAAAACACATAAAACTGCTTAAAAAAAAGGTGAAATGTCTGGTCGCCGTGGCGATCAGGCCGACCTGACTTGTTAACGTGGCCACAGGAGAGAAAACTGAACATTTGTTTGTTTAATCTGTCGACTGCAGAGAATTTAAGGACATTAAATCTGACATACAAACACAAGCTCGTTTTTTTAAAATTTATTTATTTATTTTTATTCACCGAACGACCAGAAGCGGCATTAAAACCTGACGTGAGGCCATCTGCCGCCTCCAGCCGCTTATCGGAAACGTTCCAAATCCCAGAACACAAATCCAGAGTTTTTCCAGCTGCTGGACGACGCGGGAAACATCGCAGACACAACGAGCGCCTCTTTTTTTTTAACCTCCTTCGGACGAGTCCCGAGTCGGACCAGTGGGTTTATGAAGTAAATTTGTCTTTGTGTTTCGGATGTTTTTAAACCTTTAGATCTAAAACCGTTTTCAAATCTGAATAAACTGAAGCTTAAAAGAAAAAAAAAAAGAGGAATTATCATTTTAGTCATTCGAATGGCTTTTATGTTAATCTGCTTTTGTTTGCTCAGATTATCACTATCAAATACTTTATTTTTAATACCTAATAATATTATGTATTAATATTTACTGAATAATACTTGTTTATATTGTTAACTATAAACATTATTATTATTAATAATAATAATAATATTAATAATACCTAATAATATTATGTATTAATATTTACTGAATAATTGTTTATATTGTTAACTATAAACATTATTATTAATAATAAGAATATTATTAATATTAATAATAATAATACCTAATAATATTATGTATTAATATTTACTGAATAATTATTTATATTGTTAACTATAAACATTATTATTATTACTATTATTATTAATAATATTAATAATACCTAATAATATTGTGTATTAATATTTACTAAATAATTGTTTATATTGTTCACTATAAAGATTATTATTATTACTATTATTATTAATAATATTAATAATACCTAATAATATTGTGTATTAATATTTACTAAATAATTGTTTATATTGTTAACTATAAACATCATTATTATTAATATTAATAATAATAATACCTAATAATATTATGTATTAATATTTATTGAATAATAATTGTTTGTTTATATTCCCACTCGTAAAAATCGTGTGAAATCATCAAAAGTCTCTAAACGTTTGTTGCTAAGAAAAGCGTCTCTGGACGTTTCTGGGACGAGGCATTGAGACGCAGGAAGCTCAGCTGAGTCGGCGCTATTGGAGATGAGGAACCGGAGCCGCCTGTCCGGCGTTTTTTACACTCGTCCACGTAATTTGTTCCCGTCTCTCAAGCCGAAGGCAACGTTCTGTTTCCTTTCTCCGTCAAATCACTTCCCACCGGGACAGACGCCTCCTTCTAGAAACATCCACACCTTCACTGACATTATATCACGTTTTGGAGGGAAAATTTACCGAAACCGTCAAAAACATCAAGAATTTGGGACGTGAAAGAATCAAAACGAGCAAAAAAATAGCGTGAAAACTCGACTTCACAGGTTTACCAAAATAAAATGAAAGAGTCAAAGCCACAATTAAAACATAGAAATGAATCTGATTAAATACGACGCTGAGCCACATTTACTCAGAATCTTGGTTTTACTCCAGATCCTCTCGGTAGAGCGCACCTCCTTCGCCAGCGCCACGTTTGTCACCATGGAAACCGATTGATCACAAGGTGATTTGATCCACCAAACCAACTCCTTCCGTCATCTGTCATCAAGGCCGTTCGACTTGCTTCCTGTTGTCACTGTTTGACACTGATGTACACACATTTTACAATTTCCATGTGACCCCCCCCCCCCTCGACCTTTGACCTCCAACCAGGGTAATGACGTCACTGAATCATGTGACATATCAGAAGATAGGGAATTGAAAATGGAATATTTTGGCGTTAGTTTGACATCGATCGGATTTAAACTGACCGCTTTGTGAAGACAATACATTTTTGACCTTTTTTTGTGACCCTGACCTTTGACCCAATCGCTCTCAAAATTTAATGGAACCACAAAGACGAATCATCCCTGAAAATGTGATGCAATTTGGGTCAATAGTATTTGCAAAAAGTTGGTAACATACATACATTCAAACCAGTAAATAAATAAATAAAGGAGCTGTAATGTTTCACATCTTCGCTGGTCGGACTCGGGATTTAAAGAGTCAACACTTAAAATAAATAAATAAATAAATAAACACATCTGGCTTTTAATCCAGCGCGGAGGAGCCTTTTAATTATTCATCACGTCTTAATTAAGTTTCCTGCCAGCGATTAGGCAGCGGCGTATTAAATCCCCGAGTGGAGCTGAGCGCTGGAGAACTTACGTAACGCCGCTGTTTTGCTCCTGTCAGGCACTAAAATGGCCCTGAAGTTCCTGAGGAAGAAGACGACGAAGCTGAAGAGCTTCCTGAGGGAGTACAGCGTCTCGCTCTACCTGTCGCCCTGCCCCTTCATCATCAACATGTACGGCATCGCCTTCGAGACCGACCAGTACTACATCTTCGCCCAGGAGTTCGCCGTGGCCGGAGACCTGTTCGACATCATCCCGCCGCAGGTGAGCGACGAGTACCGGTACTAAATTTCAGACACTGAGTACTTTTTAAATGCCATGAAGCCTAATTTATACTCCATATGCAACCGATACGCTAAGGCTACGTGTTTGGTCTGCATTAGCATAGCGCAGAGCGTAGCGTCTCTCTCCGCTCGTTCCTGAACAGATGTGATCCACACGAGATGAACGCACGGTGCCGAGTCAGCAAATTCAAGCTTTTCAAGTGGCACCAAAATAAAAGTTCTATTACTGGACGAATGTTACGGTTGCTCGGCGACTGACGGCCGGGAATTCGATTTGTTAGCTTAACGCCACAGATTAGCTCCCGTTTAAAGAATGCGTCCCATGTGTAAAACCTTTGAGACAAACCCGTGACAGTTTCCTAATTTGACTGGGTTTGTGTTTCCTGGTCCAGGTGGGACTCCCCGAGTCGGTGGCGAAGCGATGCGTCCACCAGGTGGCGATCGCCCTGGACTACCTGCACGGCAAGAAGCTGGTGCACCGCGACATCAAGCCCGAGAACGTCCTCATCTTCGACAGGGAGTGCAGGAAGGTCAAGCTGTCGGACTTCGGCATGACGCGCCGCGCCGGCTCGCCGGTGAAGCGCGTCAGCGGCACCATCCCGTACACGGCGCCCGAGGTGTGCGACGCCTCGCGGCAGGACGGCTTCTGCGTGGACTCTAGCACCGACGTGTGGGCGTTCGGCGTGCTGCTGTTCTGCATGCTGACCGGGAACTTCCCCTGGGAGAAGGCCATGCCCAACGACGCCTTCTACGAGGAGTTCGCGCGCTGGCAGCGGCGCAGGGCGGGCACGGCGCCGTCGCAGTGGCGCCGCTTCACAGACGAGGCCCTGCGGATGTTCCGCCGGCTGCTGTCGGTGGAGCGGGATCACCGCTGCTCCGTCAAGGAAGTCTTCAGCTACTTCAGCCAGAGCTGGATGCTCGACACGGAGAGCGGGAACGGCGGCGCCTTGACGAGCGGCGCTCTGCCGCCGCCGCCGCCGCCGCTGGACATCGCCTCGTCCTCGTCTGAGGAGGACGTGCTCGTGGACAGATTGAAGCACCAGAGTCTGTCGCCTGCCTGCGTGGCGGCGGCGGCAAAGGGAGGCATCATGATGGACACCCACTACTCCTCCGCGTCCTCCGGCGGCTCGCCGTCATCCACCGGCGGCTACGTCAACAGAGACGGCAGCAAGCGGGGACGCATCCTGCTGGCCACGCCCATCGAGATCTGTGTGTAGAGGCTCCAGGCTAACCGCACACACGCTGGACGGCGAGGACGACTTGCCCTCACGAGGAAGACGAAGCTCTGAGAGGAGACGTGGCGATCGGCGCTCGCTAACCGCCGGCGGTCCGACACGCGTCTCAGCTTCACGGCGGATTCACGCGTTTCTCATGAAGACGAGTTCTGAGGAAAACGAGCCGCGAGTCGTTACCGCGCCGACGCGTCCTTCCTGTACGCCATTTGTACGAACTGGCGGGAAAACAGGGAAACGCCGACGAGACGAAAAACGACGAAGCAAAATATGGGGGAAAAACGTAAAACGCGATCGGCTTTGACTTTCGTCTATTGTTCATGTTTCTGTAACAAGTATTTTAATTTATTTATTTAAACCCGATTACTATGTTCTCTTCACTGTGTGATCGATTATTTAACTGTAAACACTTATACTGTCTTGATGTCGTGGAGAAGTAGATGGTTTTACTTTACGAAAAATTGCTTTTCATGTTTTCTTCTGTGGAATTTATTCATCTGGAGCAATCGACCTTCGAGCTAAATCTGTGAAATTAAACTACAGTCAATACAGACACTGATAGAAATTAAATAAACTCACAAGCAATGAAAACCTTTACTAATAACTTTACTTACATCATCTACCAATTACTCAATGTACTTTACTTGAACTGCTATTAATACATTAGATGTAATGAAGCAAATATTCTTGATGTTGACTACAATTAATGCAGTACGTCTTACAAGGTACAGGATGTATCGATTCATTTAAGAAATATTCAAAACTGAATAGGGCCACACAAACTTGCAGTACCGTTTCATACCACCAGGCGGTGCAGCGAGTCCCTCAGCCACATTTTTCCTACATTCAGTGCAAGAACGGGAGAAACATCAAAACTCCAAACAATAAAAAAACGTGAAATTCGTCGCAACAAAATGAACTTTGACTCAGTACTGCCACCCAGTGCACAAAAGTGGTATTACCTGAATCTTGCGTACTGTAACTTTAACAGTTTATTATTCATTAGCGGACTTTTGTTTATAATTTAAAGATTCTTAAATCCTGAAAAATGTTGTGAAATGCAGGAATGAACGGGAGGATTTGACGTTGTGGACGTTGTTTTTAAGTTAAATATTGCATGTTGTATCGTTGCTGTTGTGAAAATTATAAATCAAATTGAATCTCATGAAAGAAACCTCATGGATTTTATCGATGTGACGTGTGGAATCATTGACTTTGTGTTTCGTTTGCGAAAAATGTTACATACATTTAACTTCTTAATTATTGCCTCTCTTAAAGGGTTCTCTGAGAAGAGTTTGACTTTAGGAAAGCTAAACTCTTAGCATGTAGCCAAAGCTAAGTGCTGTTAGCCACGCTAAGTGCTGTTAGCCATGCTCACTCCGAAGCTAATGGTTTGTTTTGTGACAGTCGGTACTTATTTGAAGATTGTAGTATTTAGTTTCTCTGTATCAGCAGATAAATGAGAGAAAACTAAATGTAACATATATTTCTGGTAAGGACAGAGGAGGTAAGGCTCTCGTCTGTATGTAAGTGGTCGAGTGGTTCGGGTTCGGTGCTCACACCGCTCTCACCGCTGTTGCCCGGTTCGATTCCCGGTCAGGGAATACAAGTTTAAGGAGTTCCTCCCAGGTATTCATGAAGTATTTTGCTCAAAATTGAGAAAATACCAATAAAGTTGTAGTAAGACCTCCGAATTGAGGAAACTCTTGTTGACGACAAATAACAGAGGTAAGGCCTTCAAATCAGGAAAATATAGTAGTAATAGTAACCTTCAGTAATGCAGTAGTTCTGTCCCAAAAAACAAAAAATAAAACAAGTCAATTAATGAATTGAGAGAAAGACTGGTGAGGCTACATACCAGTAAGACCTCCCAGTTGTGAGTATTGGCTTAAAATAAAACCTAAATACTTTGATTAAGAATTGAGGTAACATGAGTGACAGAATACCAAAAATGACGCGGCGACTCACTTGTTGGTCTGTTACTTCAAAGCACAAACTCAACGGGAACAGAAATGATATGATCCTGGTCAGTTTCTCCTCAAAGCTTCAGTCTGATACCAGAGAACCCAGAAGAACCCAGAAGAAACCAGAAGAACCCAGAAGAACCCAGAAGAAACCAGAAGAAACCAGAAGAACCCAGAAGAAATCAGAAGAAACCAGAAGAACCAAGAAGAACCCAGAAGAAATCAGAAGAAACCAGAAGAACCCAGAAGAACCAGAAGAACCAGAAGAACCCAGAAGAACCCATCAGTCTTTCCTTCCTCCGCTGGATTCACGCGTCTTGTTAAAGCTCTGCTGTACGTCGCTCACATATTTCTGCCCCAGTAACCTGGCAGCGCAGTGAGGCGAGCGTCGGGCTGGATTACGTAACACCCCCACTGGTTCAAACCGGAGAAAAGCTTCCATGCGTCCGCGGCTCAGAACTCCAACGTCGCCAAGCTACGGGACCCATCTTCTCCCAGGAACACCCCCCCCCCCCCCCCCCCCGGAGCGCCGTGAGGCAGAAAATGCAGCAAAATCCTTAAAAATATCTAAGAATTTAACTCAAATCTGAACTGAATTTTTCTACGCTCCTGTCCACACGAGGCAAAACCTTTTTTCTCCCCGTCGTTTTTAAAAACGTCATTACAAACACAGCGACAAAAAATTAAAGTACGGCGAGTAAATCGAGAAAATAACAGTCAGGCTACATGCTGCGACCGCCAGACGGTGAAAAATGGGCAAAACATTTTTTACATTAAAAAAACACACATAAGATCTAAAAATCAATAAAAGAAACAGTCAGGCTACAGGAAGACCACTTAATTGTTCAATTATTTTTATTTTTATTTCATTGGACAACAGAGTATTCAACTGCAGCCGGATCTGCAGCAGGGAATCCGCCATTATCGTTGTGAGGTGACATCACCGAGAGGGAGGCGGGGTTATAGGTCGAGAGGCGGCGCCATGACATCATCGTTTTCAGTTAACGTGCGTCTTGTCCGTACACACGTAAGGAGCCGAGGTGGAGTTTTTAATTTCTTCACTCTGGAACCTGTTTTAAAAAAAACGCCACACCGTGTGGATGATCGGACAAAAACCAGTTACTGAAACGGCGGCGGCGGCGTGTGGGCGGGGCCTACATTTGTTAAGAAACTGTTTCTATCGCCTTCCACCTGAACAGACGGACCGTCCAATGTCGCTCTGTCAAATGTGGCTCCCGGGTTTTTACAAAACGCTGATATTTCTCTGCGTTTCTTGAATTTACACACAAACGCCGACTCACCACCAGCAATGATTCCTGAAAACTTCGCCCGCGGTGGAGATTTAGAGAAACTCTTGTCTGTTTAGGTCTAAAGAGGGGAGACAAAGAGATTTACGTCACAATTCATGACGTCAGGTTTTTTTTCCCAGGACTCTGATTGGCCATCATGGCTTCATGCTTCTCGTTACACTGCCCCCTGCAGGTCTGGCTGCTCATAGCAGCTCTGAACCAGGTGTACGTGTTGGTCCATGTCAATGATTTTATTTTTTGTCAACGTAGAGGGGGAAATATCAGTATTTGTAAGATTAAAAGATTAGACCCTGTCGCGCTGCATTATGTAATCATGTTGCAATATGTAATAATGTAATAAATGTTCAACTCATTATGTAATAACGCCTCATTTTGTAATAATCTGCTGAATTTTGTAATAAAATTCTTGAACGCATCTTCTAACAAACTTTGCCAGATTTAGTATTAACTTGTTACATATTGCAAAAGTTATTACAAAATGTGGGCGTTCCACTTATTTTTTCTTTTAAGAAAATGCAATAATTATGTAATAAGACCTTCACTTCCTGCTCCCCCAGGCGGTCATAATGTTTCGGCTGATCTGTGGAAATACTCATTTAGAAAAAGTAATTTAAGTTCCCTTTTAAACTGTGTATTGATCGCCGCTACACGTGTGTGGTTTCATTACAAAAAAAAAAAAAAAAACGACACCAACTAGTGGCCCGACGTGAGAACTACATTGTTTCTTGTGTTTCCGTGGAAACGGGAAACTCCGTGGCGTAAACGACTCCGAGAGGTTTTGATTGTTTGTATTGAAGAGAAACACAGAGGTTCAGTTTAAATAACTTTTATTAAATAACATTAAACTTAAAGGAGAGAAAGTGCGGCGAGAAACCAGGAGGAATGAGAACAGAAAGTTAAAAACATGTAACCAGAGTCAAACCAGCAGGTGATTTTTATTTTCGTGAGTTCAAACGTTCGATCGTCAGACGACCGGAAACTTTCGGCAGAAACACTTTTGACTGTGTGAAAGAAACACAAACAGAAGTTTGAGGATTTTCCCCCCCAAAACTCACGACTGTAAAAACTTTCATCCTATTTTTGCTCCTTTTCTAAATGTTTAGTAAAATCTGGAGCATTTTTTTATTACTTTATTTTTTACAACAAGCAAGAACAACTTAATTAATTTAAGAATTTGAACCATTTTCGTTGAATTAAACAAACTTTTCTGTCTCCAGCTCGTAACATTTCAGGTATTTTTGTTCGTCTCTTTCAAAGAATTCGAACAAAGAAACTCTTTAATTGGAAGTATTTCTGTTATGTTTTTTAATTTTGTGTATTATTCTATCACAGTTAATTAATAAAAAAAAATGTCTGCAAAATACTCAACAAATCTGTTTTAGAACTTTTGTGATTTACGGAACAAATTATTTAACAGCAGTTTTTTAAAAATTTCAAAATAAAAAAAATAAAAAATCCTGATATATTTTCCAAATTCTGCTGTATTTAATTTATTTAGATTATAAATCTCCTGGGAGCTGAGAAACATTCAAACCCGACGCCTAAAGTTAATTCAACTCTTTAAGAAAGTTTGTCTTAAAGTAACACGAGCCTCAGTGTGATGGACTGGAAATAACTCAAAGTGACGTGGCGGCAGAAATAAATTAGACCCGAAAGCAAAAAACAAGCAATAAAAAAGTAGAAAACAAACTGTATAAAAAAAAACAAAAAAAAACAAAAACAGAAAGAAAAACAAAAGTTCTCATAGAAATATTTCTATACAACGTCTTCATAAAGCTCATTTAAACTCTGAAGTATGAAAGTGGAGAATAAAGCATCTGTGGGGTGGTCCGGGAGGAGGAACGACACACACACACACACACACACACACACACACACACACACACACACACACACACACACACACACACACACACACACACACACACACACACACACACACACACACACACACACACACACACACACACGACTCAGTCCAACCGGGCTTCACCTGAGAGAGAGAAGACAGAGCAAAACTAAAGTCACATCAGAGTGTGTGGGTGTATGTGTGTGTGTGTGTGTGTGTGTGTGTGTGTGTGTGTGTGTGTGTGTGTGTGTGTGTGTGTGTGTGTGTGTGTGTGTGTGATCTTACCAGGAGGTTCGCCTGCTGCTCGAGCGAGTGTGTTAACCAGCATCAGACAAACAGCCGAGTGGAGGGCAGGTCGCTGCACGAGGAGGCCTGATACTGATACACACACACACACACACACACACACACACACACACACCATTACGACTTCATGCGTTGTTGTGGCTGTTTACACTTCCCCTCCACTGGGGGGCAGCTCTGAGTCGCCATGGCGACAGGGTGGAACACTTGTGTTGACGACGACACGTCGAGTCGTTTTGAGAAACGATGGATGAAGATATATTTCTTGCGATCACACAAATAAAACACTTTGTATCAGCTGACAGTGGCACAAATCGACTTTTCTTCTATTTTAAACTTTATTTTTCTTGAAAACGTTAAAGAAATACATCTTATTGTTAATAACTGGTGTGGAAGAATTCGGATTCAACAGTAATAAAATGATTCCTCCAACTTCTTAATAAAGAGGTGCAACTTCTAGTCCAGAAAATACGGTAATTATTATTATTATTATTATTAAAGCCTTGAATGTTAAGCAGTTCTAATATTCTGTATAGTTTCCATTTACACTGACCCCATTACTTTATCATTCATGACTACCCGCGACTTTCACCAAGTTATTTGCAGTTCATAACCAGAAGATACCGTAGTATTAAGAATATAGGTCACACAGTTTTTGGTTGGGACTTTTCTTTGAAAATGTTTCCAGAATGAAACAGCAGATTAAATTACTCAGACTGGCGGTGGAGACAGGAAGTGGACCAATCGGGAGTTTCTGTAACATTTAAAAAAAAAAGATGGTGGCCGAACCTCCAGCGTTCCCCCTCGTCCTCCGGGTCACCTCTGCTGCTGCTTGGTGGACGGTTTGTTCTGCCAGAGAGAAACATGAAATCCACAATTTTAACAAACGGTCTGACAAATTTCCAAATCTACTAAATACACTTCAAGGATGTGTTATTAAGATAAAACTTTTACTATTTAAGTGCTTATTAGGAAACATTCAGACTCATTTTAATCATATTTAGCCGGGAGAAATGTTGTTTCTGGTCAAAATTTTTTAATATTATATGAAAAATTAAACTTTCAAACATGGAAAATAAGGTGATTCAAAAACCTTTCCACAACCAAATTAGTATTTCAGGTTTTTTTGGGGTTAAAATCAGTTAAAAGTACAAACTGCATTGCTTGAAGACAGAAAATAGAAAAGTAACTCTCATGATTTAATCTGATTTTATTGTTTGAATTATTAATAATGTGAAAAAAAGCCTCTTCAATCATCGTATAATGACAGAAATATTTTCCCTGATCGTTCTGGTACTGAATGAGGTGATGAAAGTGTGCTGGCGCCCCCTGGAGGCCACTTCCTGTGGTTACCTTGTGCTCGGGACACCTCATGGAGAAGTTTTCCTCGTTTAAGATGCAGCCTGAAAACGAAAAACACTGAATCAGAAAGCAGCTTTATTCTCCTCAATGTGAACGAGATTAAAAAGCTGCAGGTTTATTTATTCATCATTTCCAGAAGATGCAGGTTTTTTTCTCTCCATTGGGAAAGTTTTAGGTTCCTTTTGGACGATACTTTATTCCAATGTAATCCCACTTTAAGACCTCAAGGTTAACCTTCTTTAAGTTTAGAATCTGAGCTCGTCATTCATCAAGTGTATGATGTATTGAAATGTGTCCGATCAATAAAGGCTTTTAATTTGGCGGGATGTACGAACCGGCCTGGATGGCACATCTGTAGTGATAATTCCTGCTGCAGCTCTTCTGGAAGCATCCCAGGATCGCTCCCGTCTGCTGGCAGCTGGAACAAACCTGGAACGCAAGAGTCAAATCATCATCATCATCATCATCATCAGACGGTAATATATTACACATGCTCGGGACCACAGGGTCAAGTCACACCTCTGGTCCCAATTCTATCAGTTAAAATCTTTTACATCTTGGTCGTCTCCTCTGGTGTCCCTCAGGGTTCTGTCCTGGGCCCCATCCTCATCATTATCTACCCCCCCCGCCATCTTTTGCCTGGAATCCTACTAATAAATAAAATGTTTAATGATGATGAGTCAGTAAAGAGAATCCTTACCGCCTCCTGGGCGAGCCGGGCCGCCTCCTCCAGCCCGTAGAGCCGCCCCCGGACCAGGAAGACTCCGGCAGACCAGATCCCGCAGTCCTCGTGGATCCAGCGCTCGTCCAGACGGAGCGGCGCCTTCAGACAGGGGCGCACGGCGCCATCGAGGGGGCTTCTAGTACCAGTGGGGGGGCTTCTGATACCATCGGGGGGGCTCCCAGTGTGGTCAGGACTCTTGGCGCCATCTTGAGGGCTCCCGGTGCCGTTACGTCGGCTGTTGGCGCAGAAGTCAGGGCGCCCAGCGCCGTCGGGGTGGACCTTGGCGCCGTCTTCATCCGACAAGTTGACCAAGCAGCTGTTGGAGCGGCGGTGTGACTCCTCCTCATGCCCGCCGCTGGGGGGGCTCCCTGCTCCGTCTTCGTCCGAGTGGACCGGGCAGCGGCGCGACTCCAGCTCGCGCTCGCCGTTGAGGGTCCTGGTGAGGCAGTACGGTCCGTGGAGGTCCCCCAGGCCCATGGCGTTGGCCGTGTAGCCGCACAGGCAGCAGAGCGGGGAGGCGGGGCTCCGGCTCTCCGAGCCCAGCCGGCCCAGCCGGAAGCAGGAAGTGTTCGGGACGAAGCCGGACAGTGAGCCGGCCGGCCGGCGCCCCCTGCTGGCGTCGGCCTCGTCCTCCTGGTAGTTCACCACCACGCAGGTCCTCCGCTCCATCCGGACGAACGGGCAGAAATCCTCCACCTTCTTCTTCCTCTCCTCCTTCGGTTTGGCAAATTTGAGCATGATTTCCGGCTCTCGGTGGCCGAATGGTCCCGAGGCGGCGGTCTGGCGGCGCCGCTTGGCCCTGCGGCGTGCGGCGGGTTTCTTCTTGGCTGGTGAGGACTTCTGCTGCGTCTGTGCGACTCTGCTGGTCGGCTTCTGCTCGCTCCTTCTGGGTTTTTTAGCCTCAGGGACGCAGTCCTCAGTGTGATGGACGCTCTTCCCGCACGAAGCTCTGCTGCGAGTCCGCGGCGGCGTTAGCGGGGCGTCGTCGTCGGAGACGCTGCTCGCCCTCCGAGCTAGCCTGGCGCGCGGGAGCGACTCGTCCGAGCTGGACGCCCGCACCACAAACTCCATCAAGTCGTCCGAGTCACCGCTCTCGTTGTAAATGCCCACAGCGTCGTTCTTGGCCCGCCGCCTCAGGCTGTGCCGCGTCCCGCCGTGCCGCGTCCTGCCGCGGCAGAGCGGCGGCGTGTCGGAGGACGACTTCCTGATCCGGCTGCTGCGCCGCACTTCTCTGGGCGTGGCGTGGTTCTCCGCCTTCCCGCAGCCCCGCTTCGTGTTGCCGTTGTCGCTGACGGCCACCTCCACCACGTCGCTGTCGTCCTCGCTGGACACGTCGGCCGCCGCCGTCGCCGCCGCCACCGGGGCGGCGTACATGGCGGCGAGGTCGGAGACGAGCACGACGGGCCTGGCGTGGTGCACGGGGATGTCCACCGAGCTGTCCGACGAGTCCTCCGAGTACGAGCTGTCGGCGCTGGGCGAGCTGAGCGGCTGAGGCAGGTGGTAGCAGCTCCTGTCCTCGTCCAGCGACGACACGGCCGGAGACAGAGGCTCCACCATGTGCCGCACGCCGTCCTGGACACACAGTGACCCCCGTCAGAGCACCGACACAAACAACTTTACCAAAACAAAAAGAGCTGAAGGAGAAACGTCAAAAAAAAAAAACTTTGTCACCACGACGACTCGTGACGAGAAGATTCATCAACTACCAGGAAACAACTTCAAATAAAAATACCAGTCGAAGTGAATAAACGGATCATTTTTGTCTTTATTATATAGCATATAGCATTTTATAGCATTTTCAGAAAGTTGTGTTTTCAGTGACTCTGAGCTCCGTTGTCGTGTGAACGGATCCCCGAAACACAACTAAACGAAAACGTAGCTGAGGATTTCATGTTTTGTGTTCTTTTCTGAAACGACGTTGAAAAACAAAACAAAACATTGTTTTAGTGGATCGTTGTGGGAATCATGTAAACGAGGCTGCAGAGGCTCCTGGATCAATTTAAGCTCAGGAATTAGTTTGTTGAATGCTAAAATCTGAATTCCTTCCGTATGAGACTGTAAATACATGGTAATAAATACAAGCGATATTCCAATGAAATATAGATTAAATCGTCAATTAGAACTTAAATTAGTGATGAAATTCAAATGACTGACGGCGGTAAAACAAATCCGCTGTAAACAGCAAAACATTCATCCATCTTTTTTTCAAATGTGTTATAACGATATTTAATTCCCACAGATACAAAGCAGTAAACTGGTCTGAGTAGATAAAGTAGTTCCGCGGTCTGTTACCTGGATGAAGGAGCCGCACAGCAGCGGCTCTTTGGTCGACGACACCAGGAAGATGACGTCCGAGCCGCTGTCGCTCTCCTCGCCGCCGCTGCTCTCGGGCACGGGGCTGCCGCCCTCCTCGGCCCGGTAGAAGCCCGGGTGCCACAGGTTCCCGTGCACGCCGTCCCGGTAGAGGTCGAGGCGCGGCGCCAGCGTGGAGTTCATGTACCCGCCCAGCGGCTCCGCGTCCGGCTCCAGGTCCCGGCAGCGCCCGGTGGCGGCGGCGGCGGCGGGCTGCGAGGACGACAGGGTGGCGTATGAGGACGAGGCGCGGGTTCGGTAGGAGGAGGCGGGGGAGGGGTCAGCGCCGCAGCCCGCCGGGCGGCGGTGGTACCACTCGGGCTTCTTGGCCAGGTCGACGGCGGCGGAGCGGCTTCGGGTCCGCGTGTTGTAGGTCTTTGACAGGTCCATCGCCGTGAGGGGGGGGTCCGGGGGGGACACGTCCATCACTGGAACACACAGACGCTTCGTCAGCAAATAAACAATAAATCCACAGAAATTGTTCAATCAAAACTGAACTAAATCTGTCATTACTCTCCAGAATTGTTTAAAATGGTGCGCCTGGACATCTCGAACCCAAACCTGGTTTATATCCTTCCACTTGCTGGTAACTGCAAGTCTGAGCTGAATAAATCTGCATGCGGAGTTCCCCAGGGTTCCGTCCTCGGCCCACTAATGTCTAATGTCGACATGCTTCCACTGATGTACAAACTAAGCTCCCTTTGAGTTATTTTAAACTGCAATAAACTTGCATTGCAATAACTTTTTTAATTCCTTTTAATGTCGGTTTAGTGCCATTTTGTTTTTATTTTCACGCCTCTTGATTATTTGCCGTTATTTGTTTGAACAGCGTCGGTGCTGAAACGTGCTATGAAAATTAAATATCATTGCCAAATAAACAGAATTAGATTAAATTCACTGTTTGCTTTAGGAACCTGGAGATTCCATTAATATTTTTCTTCAGTCTTAGTTAAATAGTATAGTAATAGGAGTAAGTATTAAATAGTAATAAAGCATATTCTTTAGGTTAATTCTAATACATACATATGAAGACTAGTTATCATTAATTGAATCAATATATCATAATTACTTAGAATCACACCAGCAGCTCGGAATAATAAAAATGCTGTTATCATCAGCATATATGAGATATATAATAATAATAATAATAATGATGAGCATTTGCAGTACTTTCTATTAGGTTCACCTGATTAATATTTATGGGAACAAGTTAAAATAATTTTTCTTACAGATGATGTAACAGGTTAAATGACATAAAGAAGCTGTTGTAACTGACGTTTAGTCGATTAATCGATGGATAGGTTGATTGATCCTCTAACAGGTAGGCCTGTCACCCTCCATCCCCACATCCGGAGCTGAGCCGCGGGGCTGAAGGCGGGGTTCCCCCTCCGGAGGCTGCGGTTGCCCTTCCGGAGGCTGCGGTTGACGGAGAGTGTCGCGCGGTGACTCCTCGCCCGGGGAGCGACTCTCGTAGCGGGTTAGCTCACACGCCTGTCCGGGCCCCTCATCACCGGGACGGGATGTAAACAGCCGCGGCGTCCCGGCTCATGTTAGCCGCCTGCTAGCGGCCGTGAGCCCGCAGCGGTGACGCGGCGGCTGCATGTCGGCTGAAGTGAACCAGCAGGTCGAGCCGAGGTCCGGAGGAGACAGTGAGGCGGTTTAAAGTGTTTTTAAAGTCATCATGGACTCCTGCTTCTCCCCCAAGCATGCCCGGACCAACATGGCGGCGCCGGAAGAGACACGGGCGCCTTCACAGTAAAAGAGTCAACAGCGTGAAGCACAGACGTTTATTGCACGAAGTAAAATAAAATAATTATTTTTAAAAGATTTTATTAAAATGACATAAAACAAAACAAAAACTAAAATATGACAAAACAATAAAATCAAAAATACAGAAACAAAATCAAAAAATTACATAAAATGAAAAAATAAAACAAAACTAAAAATAATAAAATAAAATAAAAACGAATACAATATGAAAACAAAATACACCTAAATATAAATGACTAAATCAAAGACAAAATTTGAAGAAATAAAAATAAAGAAATATGTGGCTGTAAAAACGTTAAAAGTTCAAAATGTGGAAAAATAAAGAAACTGGAATAATAAAAGCTAAAATGGGGAAATTAGGATCGTTAGAGCAGCAAGTGGACAGTAAATAGAACAGCAGTAAAAGAATATGAACAATTGTATTAAATATGAACAATAACAGTGACAATAATATATACAGTCAAGATAATAACCTGGCAATATTTTACATTCTTACAAGATCATGTTGGTAGTTGAATTGAAGTGGAATTTTAAAAAGGCAATGGAAATATATGAATGACGAAACAAATAAATGTATCACTTAAAATAATTATCACATAATTAAACATGGAAGGAATTTCCCTCCGGGATTAAAAGTAATTCTATTCTGTGTTTACAAAATAATAAACAATAAAATAAAAACCCGGACACACTTTATAAAAAAAACAAAAACTGGAAGCTACTAAAATGCAAACAAGGAAAATTAATTTTATTGACAAAAAAAGTGCTGAAAAATAACACAAAATATAAATAAAAGATTTGATAACAAGTACATGAATAATGAACTCTTATTTTGTTATCTGTGTCTTTCAGGTAACTTCTTGAGCCTCGATACTTCCTGTAGCACCTTTTCAAAATAACAATGATGACAGTTTCCTTTTGTATTATTTTTCCTCTTCTTCACTGGACAATAAAAGACATTGCATCCGGTTTATTAAGCCAATTCAATTTATTAAAAATCACACATTTATATCACAAACACTATTACATAAATATAAATTACAGTAGATTGTAGAGATCTGAAGGGAAATCTGTAACACTTTAAATATCTTACCGCTTAAAAAACAACAACACACGAACGTGTGGAAAATATCTTACAAAACAACAACAGGAGAGAAAAGGAAACAGAAGCAGGAGGTGCAGTAGAGTCAGTAGAGTCAGTAGAGTCAGTAGAACCAGTAGAACCAGTAGAGGTCAGGGGGAACTTTGACCCAGAGCCTGATGAGCCAGCCGCAGGTTTTCTCTCAGCTCGTCGGCGTCCTGCTGGGCTTTGGCCCTGACGATGCTCAGCTCTGTGTACATGTCCTTGTACTTCTTGGTGGCGTTTCTCTTGTCCTGAGGCAGAGAGCAAATTCCCTCAGACTGCTGCTGCTTCACGGCCGTTTACACAAGAAAGAACTGATAAGTCAACCAGTCTGGGCCTTTTGTTGACACATAAACGAAGCTACAAGTCACCTGACAACTCCGGCCAGAGTGGAGATTTAGAGAAACTCAGTCCTTCTGTTGGCATGTCGACACTCAGGAGGCGGAGTTTAACGTCACCATACGTGTGCGAGTGTTTACACTTTGTGATAACAACGGATGCTGTTAGAGCTTTGCTTGTTTTCACGTCTGTGCTTTTGGCTTGTTTGTATTAACAGTCACACACGTGCAGTGTTATGTCGGTCCAAACCAACGATCTTCACTGCATCGCTGCTGGAGGAACAGGAAGTAGTTTGTGCCATTTGTTGTTGTGTGATTCTGATTGGCTGGCATGGCTTGATGCTTCCTGCCACACTGCCCCCTAGAGGCTTATATGCATGTTGGGGTAAAATAAAAATGTTTTTGAATCTGGTGTGAACAAAGGTATTATTATTTTATTATTATAATTGTTATTATTTTGAGAGGAAAATATAAATTTCTCTTTAAACATCCGAGAAGCACTGACCTTCTGGGCCGACTGCATCTCGTCCTTCAGAGACGTGATCTCCTGCTTCAGGCACTGGACCTCCGACTCCTTCACCCGCAGCGTGATCTGAAACACAGGGAGCCATTTTCAGCTCATTTCAACCAGGTATCGACACAACAACAGATTACTAACGTCACATCTCGGTGTGTTGGTTAAAATAAAGACTATTAATGGATTTGTTTCATTTAATTAGCTGCCATAGTCCAAACTCTCGGTATTCAATGTCACACTTTGGCCTTTCAGTCGCGGCAGTGAAGTCTTTGTGACAGTTTAACCTCTTAAAGAGGAAATCACATCTAGGATCTTCTAGTTTCTTGTGACGTGTATAAGAAGTGTGTAAGTGAACCCTAACACGGTATAATGTGAAAATTATGAAAGCCCCTGGAATACTGGGTCAGTAGAACCACACTGTCCCCTTGGGGAGGACGGTCATCAAGGGGTTAAACTTTTTATATTTACAATAAAATCTAAAGTAAAAAGTGGGTCCAGTTGCAGACGGTGTAAATTAGGGTGCTGGAGAGCACTGTAAAGAAGAAGAAGAAATCCCAAAGCACAAAGACGTGAACTTCATCTAAGGCCTCGTTCACATGACGACATCTCAAGAAGGAAAATTCATTGTTTTTGCTCTTTTGTTTAGGAACCGCTTCCTGTTCCCACGGCCGTCCCTCCTGGGCCTCACCTCCATCTCGTACAGGTCCATCCCCTGGCTGAGCGGCAGAGCGTCCTGCTTGGCCAGCGAGCACAGGCGGGTGATCTCCGCCGCGAGGTGTCCACTCAGCTCCTGAAACAGAAACGGGACCAGCATTAATTAAACCAGAACCAGTACAAGAGCCAGAACCAGAACCGGACTCATGCGGGTCTCACCTGGTTCCTGGTCCTCAGGTCCTGGTTCTCCTGCTGACACTGACACAGGGCCTTCCTCTCGGCGTCCACCGCCTGGACCAGGTGGCCGTTCTCCAGACACTTCAGGCAGAACTGCTGGGACAGAACCTCCAGCTCGCGCTGGTACGAAGCCAGCTCCTCGCTTCAGACAGAAATAATCCAGTTCAGAAAAACACGACATGAAAAACTGCAGAGGTGGAAGATGCTCTATAATCTGGATGTTAGTGGAGGAAGATGCTCTATAATCTGGATGTTAGAGGAAGAAGATGTTCTATAATTTGGATGTTAGAGGAAGAAGATGTTCTATAATCTAATGTTAGAGGAGGAAGATGCTCTATGTGATACCTGTGCTGCCTATAAACATCCTCCAGGTGAGTTCCTCCGCTGCTCCTCTCCCTCCTCTCCAGTTCCCTCTGCAGCTCCAGGCGGTGAGCGTTCTTTATGGCTTCGATGGCTGCAATCAGAGCAAACACACAGAAACACGTCACGGTGGTGTAACATTGAGATCCCGGTGTTACGGTGAGTTTTCACCCCTCAGAAAGAAGGGGAGTCAGCTGGATGTCAGACTGAGAGCTGGTGAAGGGAGCAGAGTGAAGAGGAGAAGGACGTAGTTAAGAAATTTATCGTTTAAAGTTACAGAGACTCAGAAAAGAGAAGAACGACACTGTTGGACAATTTGAAACAGAGAGAAAGAAAGAAAGAAAGAAAGAAAGAAAGAAAGAAAGAGTGTAAAGTGTGTCAGTGAGAACTTTGAGATGTGAGGTGTCGCCTCCTCTCTCTCTCTCTCTCTTTCTCCTCCCCCTCCTCACCCGTGGCGGTGGCTGTGCTCTCCTCCTCCAGCAGTCTGTCTCTCTCCAGCAGGAGGCGCTCCACCTCCAGTTGGTGTCTGCGCTGCAGCTCCACCACCACCTTCGCCTGGGCGTCCTCCATGGAGGAGAATCCTCGTTCACACGTGGCCTGAAGACAGAGAGGAATCGAGTTTTTACCCTCCTGAGACGCCAGGACTCCTCCTGGGGGACGGAAGGAGTCACACACTGACCTTCAGCTTGTCCGTCTCCTTCTGGTGCTCCGTCCTCAGTCGACTCAGCTCCGCCTCAAACTCCTGCTTCAGCTCGCTCATCTGCTCCTGCAGCTCTGCCAGCCGCTCCGTCAGCTCCGAAATCAGGATGTTTGGATCCAGTTCCAGGGCCTCCATCCCGCTGAGCTCAGGCTCCACCTCCTGCTTGACCTTCTGATCGACCTCCTGCAGATTCTCCTGCTGGTCCACATGAAGATTCTCCTGCTCGTCTTCTTGCAGCTCCGTCAGCTTCTCCGTCAGCTCCGAAACCAGGACGTTAGGATCCCTTTCATCACATTCCTCAAAGTTCTGCTGGGTTTCCATCCTGCTGACCTCAGGCTCCACCTCCTGCAGATCTTCCTGCTTGTCCTCCACTTCCTGCTGCTCATCCTCCATGTCTTTCCGTTCATCCTCCATGTCTTTCTGTTCATCCTCCACGTCTTTCTGCTTGTCCTCCACCTCCTCCTGCTCGTCCTCCATGTCTTTCTGCTCGTTCTCCACCTCCACCTGCTTGTCCTCCATGTCTTTCTGATCGTTCTCCTTCTCCTCCTGCTCGTCCACCACCTCCTCTTGCTCATCTTTCACCCCCTCCTGCTCGTCCTTTGCCTCCTCCTGCTCGTCCTCCACCTCCTCCTGCTCATCCTCCACCTCCTCGGTCTGACAGGAAGCGTCTAATGAAGCCGGTACAAGGCGTCCACGGTGCTCCGGTCTGGACTGAAGCTCCATGAGCCAGCAGCAGTACAGAGCTTCGGTGGCTGCAGAGTGGAGTACAGAGGTGGAGGGAAGCTGCTGTGGAGGACAAGAGTCGTGGAGCCGGTCAACAGCGAGCTGCAGCTGGTGGAGGTGAGAGGACCTGGTGGAAGATATGACGGAGGAGCCGATCCGGCTCAGCAGGGAGATCTTCATCTGTGTGACACACTGAAGTTGCTTCTTCTCCAGGGCGAAGGCGCAGCGTTCACTTTGAGGGGCGGAGACGCTCTCGCTGCTCCAGACCATGTCCTGGAAATCGTCTCGGTCCGACAGGAGAAGCAGCATCTGCCGCTCCAGCATCATCTGCTGCGTCACCTCGCTGAGCAGCTGGTCTGCAGGATCCTTCACTTTGTGTAGCACCAGACTCCAGAACTGCTCCTCACGCTTCAGCTGACTCTCCTCCTCAGTGACGAAGTCCAGCCGGTCGATGACCTCCAACAGCCTCCCCAAAGCCCTCCGCCTGGCAGCCATGGCCTCCATCACCTGCTGGATCTTCTCCTCTCCACTTACTCCTCTGTTTCCCTCTCTGTGTCTCGTCCTCTCCTGCTCCAGCTCTTCGCTCAGCCGCCGGACGTCGGCGGCCGCCTCTGAGGCTCTGTGGCGGTGGAGCTGCTCCGCCTCCTTCAGCTGGACGTTCTGTTGCTTCGACTGCCGGAGCTGCGTCTCCAGCTCCGTCAGCTTGGCCTCAGTGGCTTCGAAACATCGCAGCAGGTATCCCTCGGCTTTGTCCGCTCCATCCTCCACGTCCTCCGCCTGCTGCAGCAGCGCCTCCGCCTCCCTCAGGTTGTCCTCCAGGGAGGCGACGAGGGCCTGGGCCTCCAGCAGCTCCTGGTTCCTCAGGTTCAGCTCCACCTCCAGGTCCTCCAGCCGGCTCTTCTCCTGCTGCTCGGCCTCGGGGAGGAGGCGGGGCTCCGTGTACCTGCTGCTCAGCTCCGCCTTCAGCCTCTCGATCTCGCGGTCTGCCTCCGTCAGCTGGTTCAGCATCTCCTGGTTGCGCTGGTTGAGCGCCTCGTTCTGGCCGGTGAGCAGCTCCACCTCCTTGGAGAGCCGCTTCACCTCCACCTGGTGGGAGGAGTCGTCGAACACCTCCTGGACCTCGGTTTGCTGGAGGTCGTCTTCATCCAGATGAGCCTGGAGGTCAGAGTTCAGTCGGTGTTGGTCGTCCGAGGCCGGGGACAGGAGCGGAGTCTCCTGCAGCTCCAGCAGGTTCCCTTGCGTGTCCTGCAACCAGATGCTAGGTAGCTGTGGAGGTGATGGAGGTGATGGAGGCTCCTCCGGCTGCTCCGGGCTGACCAGACCTCTGGACTCCGTCAGGCTCTGCTGTTTGATGGAGTCGGAGAGGCAGAAGTCAGGACGGTCAAGCTGAAGGAAGAAGAGAAGTTAGAGCCGGTTGAATCACGGTGAACATATGAAACCTAAAAGCGACGTCGTCCACAGACCTGCTGCTGGTAGAATCCCGCTGCGCTCAGCTGAGCCTCCAGCTTCAGTCTGCAGCGCTGCGACTCCGCCAGCTGCTCCTTCAGGTCCTCCACCTGCAGTGAGCGTGAGTGTCCGATAACCAGAGAATCAATCATCATCGTCATCATCATCATCACAAGTCACGAGATTTATTTTTATTACTATTTATCTCTACAGATTCATTGACTCATAGAGGACATGTTTCATCAATTTAAAGGAAGTTGGTGAATGGCGGGGAATTGAACTGACACACAGAGTCGAATCGAAGTGTTTACTGCAGATGTGTCTTGTCAGCATTAACAGATTCTTAACAGAAGTGTGACAGTGAAGCGCTGCAGCATGAATCACTCTGAGGTTCTGGGTGTGACGCTCTGACTCACGGCCTGCCGGTAGCTGTGCAGCATCGTCTCCGTCTCCGCCGAGTCTCTGCGCTCGGTGATCAGCGGGATCGTCTTCTCCGGTCTGAACATGATCTTCTCCACCAGCCTCCAGCACTCCTCCATCTCCTCCTCCACCCTCAGCGCCTGCACGCCGCCGGTGCCACCCGTCTCCTGGTGTCCCAGAGAGATGCCCAGCATGTTCTCGTACCTCCTCCTCCGCTCCTCCCTCCTCTTCCTCCTCTCCACGTCCAGCAGCTCCAGGGGGCGGTGGGGGGAGCCGGGAGGGTCGGGCGGGGGCGGGGGCGGGGGCTCGCTCTGAGGCCTGAACTCCGCCCAGTCGAAGGTCCGGTAGCGACCGTCTCGACGCTTGTCCGCCACGCTGCGGGGGTGGGGCTCCGCAGGGGGGGCCGCGCAGGGCGAGTCCTGGGTCACGTCCGGTCTGGGGAGGACCTCAGGGGTCCTGGAGGAGACGTGGTGACCCGGTGAACTGAGCGGAGGAGGACAGGTCAAACACACAGGAAGGACGGTTCAATGGCCTTTTGACACATTTTCAAAACTGTAAATCTAAAGAAACACATAAATACACTGCAGAGAGAAATGATAAATGTCTGGGTTCTTACTTTGAGCTATTGAGCCAAACACCTTTATGGGACTCAAACAGGGGTCAATGTATTTAGTATAATATATCAATATGTCTATATGTCGATGATATATTTCTCTACATTTCTACAATCTGGTGGAAAAACTCAGACGTCCAGTTTCATGATGACGATGATCACATTTTCTAACTGTCTTTTTTTACGTCGTGTTTCTATAATTTCATTATTTATTAACAGTTTTTAGGCAACAGAGTTTTGCGTTTATGATTCAGTTTATTAAAACCCCGTTTCCACGACAACGTTGATATCGTTTCAGAAAGTTTTTATATTCACATGACAACATTCTGAAAACGATTTTCTTTCATTCTTAATGAGTACTTTGGATAACTTTTACTTGGGGTTTACTTTTGTTTTTTCCCGCCTCGTGAGCCTGAACGTGGTTACCTGGTGACATCCGGGGCTTTGGCCGGGTGGACGTTCTTCATCAGCGCCTGGATCCAGTTCTTACGTATTCCCGCCGTCATGGCCGACAGCGTGAAGACGCCACTCTGGGTCTGAGACACGCAGACATTTGAAATGACGCGACAGAGAAACCAAAGCGACGGCAGGTAAATAACAGGTCGTGTGAAAATGTTTTCTATTACGATGAAAAAGAAAACAAGATGAATGAAGAAGAATGAGAAGAATGTAGGAGAAGGAAAAGAGAGGAGGAGGAGAACTAAACATCGAAATGAAGACGTCCATAATAAGATATATTGTAGTATCTGTTTACATTTACATTAAATACAAACACATTGTCTATATACAGAACCAACACACATCGATTCACACACTCACAGACAGAAGA
The DNA here is from genome assembly GCF_963383615.2 of Lipophrys pholis. Classification (NCBI taxonomy): domain Eukaryota; kingdom Metazoa; phylum Chordata; class Actinopteri; order Blenniiformes; family Blenniidae; genus Lipophrys; species Lipophrys pholis. Next base: position 2,610,630 of record NC_137647.1, read on the forward strand.
GCGTCTTTATGTATTTATATGCTCATATCGGGTGTATTTTTAAAGTGTGTGTTGTAGTTTTTCCTGCTCTGGGAAAGTTTCTGGGAGTTTTTTGTGTTTCTCTGGAGCCTCACGTGGATCTGGAAGCCGTAGTTTCTCTGCACCTGATACTCGGAAACACCGAAACACTTTGTCAGGTCGATTTCTCCTTCGAGGTCTGAAGCCTGAGAGGAGACGACAGGAGGCTTCGTCAGGAGAGGGACACACACCCACGCACACGCACACACACACACACACACACACACACACACACACACACACACACACACACACACACACACACACACACACACACACACACACACACACACTCTTCACCTCCTCAGCCACAGAGTCCCGGTAGTATCTCAGGCTGTCGGTGGACAGAACGAACCAGGATTTCTTCCACTAGAGGGAAGCAGACGACGACACGTCGGAGGGTAAACAAACAAGTCCGTGATGAATAATCCTTTAAATCTGGTTTTACAGTCTGAGTCTGGAGGTCGACGACTTGGACAAAGTCTACAGGACGGAGCTGCGTCCCTCCTCCGTTTTCCCCTGGTTTCGCTCCTGAATACCGGCGGGATCGGAATCCGCTCATTTTAATCCAAAGACGCTCAGAAGCTGAGCCACAACGGCCTCTTTCTGCAGTTTGTACAAGTTCAGGAGGAATTAATCAGGTTTCAAACTGGAGAAAAATAGAAGGGAAGCAACTGAAGTGCCCCTGTGAGCCTGAGATGCTTCTCAGATGTTGGTTTGACTGGTTCTGAAGTGGAGATGATGAAACGGCTCACCTGAGATCACGTTTCACTATTTACTTCACAATGTTCCATTAAAAAATATTTTATTAGCTGTTTTATTCTCTTACTCCTCCTGAAAACGTATTTTACTATATTTTATTACATCTAAAGCCCCGTTTACAAGTGGAAACAGAAAACCTTAGTAGTGTTTTGGATGTCTGTTTACGTGACGACTGAAAATGCAATTTTAAAAAGAGCTCCCAAGGTGGAACTTTTTAAAAATGCTCCGTCTCCATGGAAACGGAATAACCTTTCTGCAGAGGTGCTCCTGGTCACCAGGTTGGTCGTAAAAAGCTCTTCTGCACATGCTCAGTAGAGTCAATCAGAACAAAGTTTCCTCCGTGGTGTCATGGCTCCCAGTAAATATTCTCCTGGGACTTGGTAGTTTTATTTTGAAAGTCACCGTAATAACAATCCAACTTGGTGGTCTGTCCACTAGAATGTCTGTGTTCTCCCATTGTTAATGTTTAGAGCTCATTGTTCTCTGCTGCATGTGTTTGTAGTTTCATTACAATAACAAACAACAGCACCAACTAGTGGCGCAACATTAAAACTACATTGATTCCACGTAAACAAACACTGTTTTCACAATGTTGCTGTGTAAATGTGAAACTTTTCTGAAATGATGCCTTTTCACTTGAAACAATGTTCACGGGGTCTAATAAATACAATTTCATTCAATACATGAGTTCCAATTATTTTAATATAATCTATACAATCAATTTTGATGATATAACATTTATACGAAATAATATTTATACTTTTCATTGAATTTTGCTTTAAATTTAGTTCAACTTTTTAACATTAGATTTTTAAAATAATTGTAATGATCAATCTTAGAATTCTTTTAAATTCTTCCTGTACTTATTATGAGTGTATAAACTGTGTGAAGCACGGAGCAGAATGACGAGCGCAGGATCAATAAAGTTTGACATTTGGATGAAAGACTCGTGTGTTAGGGTTCGGGTTAATTTACCTGATCATCTTCATCCAGTTTGACCATCCAGCCTTTCTTGAAGTTCAGTAGATCTGGCTGTAAACACATCCACACACACACACACACACACACACACACACACACACACACACACACACACACACACACACACACACACACACACACACACACACACACACACACACACACACACACACACACACACACACACACACACACACACACACACACACACACACACACACACACACACACACACACACACACACACACACACACACACACACACACACACAGTGAATCACTGACCTTGTTTGTTTTTAAAGCTGTTTCTACTTTATCACTTTGCTGTGGACTTCTAGTAAACAGAGAGATTTGCTCTTCAGTCTTTAGCTTTTTAAAGGAGACAATATTAAGATACTGATTCCTGCTGAAACAAGAGTCACTATATTGTTGTATTCACTACACTCGTCTGCTAAATCCCTAAATGTAATCTTTTTTTTCTCCAAACTCCTGCAGCCTGGACGCACAGAAAGAGATTTTCTGCAGTTAAAAATCCCACCACAGTAATCCAACAAACATGGGATTAAGCCGTGCGGGTGCAGAGTGAAGCGGTGGTGTGATGAGGACTGACCGTCATGATGGTGTCGGAGGTCCTGCGGTCCAGAGACTTGGACCTCCGGGGAGGAGGGGCGGCAGTCAGCTGACTCACGTCGCCACAGGATTGAAGCTTCTGCACAGAACAACACAACACGTCGGATTTCTTTAGTCTCACAGAACCATGAAGTTAAAACGACCCAGTGAAGACAGTAAAGCTTTCAAGAGTTTCCTCTTCCGATGTACATACAGTACATTTATTTTCATCATATCAATTCCACCTTGTTTCAGATATCATTTTGATCAAATGTTGTTAGATTCTGTGTTATTTTTCTTACTGTGAAGCACAAATAAAGATCCTCAAGATCAGTGGTTCTGGTGGGTCCGTTTTCCAGTGGGTCGTGGGCCTCACCATGACCTCAGAGTTGCTTTGTCAACTATACTGCCAGATATTTACAGAGACTCCTGTAAAGGCCCAAAACATCCCCAGCTTTCCCATTAAGAACCGGCTTCATGTGAATGTTAATTGTCTCAAAGCACTAATTTCTTTCAGTTTTAACAACTGAGAAACTTGATTCTTTTGCTTCAAAGCACAATGATGTTCCTTGTTTTATGTTGGTCTGATCTGAGCACTTACTTGACAATTTATCTAATATAATTTAGCATATGACCCCTTCAGAGTTTGATTTGAAACGTTATTATGGCAGGATGGACTGTATGTGATCCCTGAACTAAAACATGTTTCTCCGATCCGAACGGTCCAGATTAAAGGAGTGAACCGACTCGAGACGTGACGAGTTTTCTGAGAGTAACCGGAGTAACGGCGGCCTGTGTGCTTGGCAGAGCGGTGAGGATTAGTGCGGCGGGGAGCCGAGCGGCGCCCGTCACAGCTGCACTCGCAACGCTGGATCCGGTCCAGGAATGCATGGAGCGGCTTTTCCAGGCCAGATAATCCCTGATGCTCTGTCAGGCTTTTTGTCTTCCATCTGAACGTGACACTCTGGACCCGAGCGCCAGGCTCCTGCACACCGCCGGCCGTCAGATTGCTCTGACTTAACCCGACGGGGCCCGAGTCCCGTTTGTTTCAGCCTCAAATCAAAAGATTCATTCTTCTCTCTTATGCAACCGATTTAACGGGAAAACAGGAACCTGCAGTCACCACTAGATGTTCTGGGCTTTTACTGTGGCCTTCAGATCGAAAACCACCAAGGACACCGGAGCATCAGGAGGAGGAGGAGGAGGAATAGGAAGAGAAGGGAGAGGAGGAAGAGGAAAAGGAAAAGGAAAAGGAGGAAATTTAGGAAAAGGTAGAGGAGGAAGAAGAGGCTTTAATGACTCCAGTCGGCTCTTAAATTAAATGAATCCTGGTCTGGGTCTCTGGACCTGGTCTCTGCTCCTAGTCTCTGGACCTGGTCTCTGACCTCCTCATGGCTCCTGGATCAGTTTGTGGTTTCAGACGAGCTTCTGGTGCAATAAGAAGGAAAATCCTCTGAAACAAGGGAGTGTGTTTAATGAAAGATTATGATGAACCATCTGTGTGTGTGTGTGTGTGTGTGTGTGTGTGTGTGTGTGTGTGTGTGTGTGTGTGTGTGTGTGTGTGTGTGCGTGTGTGTGTGTCGTCTGATTACAACTGTACAATGTTTTATTCTACAAAATCCTCTGAAAGTAAAACGGACAAAAAAAAACGATGCGTTTTCACTCGAAGCGTTGCCGTGGAAACGGGGCCAAAGTCTCCAAAAGCCCGTTTGACGACAGAACCCGGATTAGATGCATCAGAAGAAGAGTTCGGGGCTCGTCTTCTGCTTCGTGACGTCTCCGTGACGGAGTGAGTCACTGATTCATTTCAACACGATGATACAGGGTGAAATGTTTCCTCCGTCACACTCAGACTGAAACCGGCTGGACTTTTCTCGCCGCCTGAATCACCGGCTCCGTCACTGTCGCTCACTAACAGATGTGCGGCGAAGCTGTAAACAGAGACGCCTGGTACACTGTGTGTGAAGTGGGCGGGGCCTGGATGAACGCCGCAGCTTCAGAACCGGTTCTGCCCCCACATGTCTGGACATGGCAGCCGGACCGGGAGGGGGGGGGGGGGGGGGGGGGGGGGGGGGGGGGGGGGGGGAGGGGGGGGGGGGGGGGGGGGCTTCAGTCAGCGACGTCTCTGTTTCACCTGGACGACCGCGTCGTGTCTGAACTCGACATGACAAACACTCCTCAGGATTACCGATTACTCTGGTGCCGGGTCACACGACAGAGCCGCTTCTCTGGAAAAACGATTTGAACCAGCGCTTCCTCTACAAATCTTTTGTTTAAGCTTTTGGGAAACATTCTCGTTCTTTTCTTGTGTTTGATCTGAAATCTTCAAGCTGAATACAAATCAAATCCTTTAAGATCTTTGCTCGTGTGGAAGTTCGTGTGGACTTTGACTCTGAAATCCACAAGTTTTTATATATTTTGTATATTTACCTTCGCCAACGAAAGCTGGGAGAGAAGGTTATGTTCTTGTCTGTCTGTGTGTATTTATTTAATTATCTATTCATTGGTTTGTATGTATGCTTTTTACCAATTTTTCGCAAAAACTCTGTTCCCGAATTGCATGAAATCTTCAGGGATGATTTGTCATCATCCAAAGACCAATCAGTTAGATTTTAGGACGTTAACGACTAACCGTTCCCAAAAAAAAAAAAAAAAGAATTGCAAAGAACTATCCCATGCAAAGCGGTTGGGAGAACAGACATGCAGCTGCCTGCACGAATCCCGTGATTGAGCTGGAAAAAGACGCGGAGCGGGCGGGGAGGGCCGCATGTCATCACCGCCTAATGAAACACTGACGTGTCGCCACTGTTCAGGAGCTCCTCCGAGGCTCTAACAGGAATGCGAGTGTGAAAATGGCCGACGTGTTTTTTGTGTTTCCAGGAAGAAGCGCAGAAGCTGTGATTGAGCAGAAAACACCTTCCTGAGTGTCACATGTGATGACTGAGTGGCGTTGGTACCTCCCGCGTGCTGCTGCAAGCCTCGCTCCTGCCCTTCCTGCAGCCGGCGGCGTCCCCGGCCTGATCCTTCCTGGAGGCCTTGGATCCCTGCAGCCGCTCCGCCGAGCTGCTGGGAAACACAAAGTCCTGATCAGCCACAACTCACCGAATTAACGGGGAAGGCCTTGATGAAATGTGGATGAAATCAGGGCTTCTCCTTTATTTGAGTGTGTTTTTAACAGCCAGATATACAGTATATGAGGTGACCCAGAAGTGCCGTTGGTAAAATGCAACGGCGAAGAGCAACAACATAACAGCAAAAAAACACAACGCAACAACAAAAAACTGCAATACAACAGCAAATAAATGTAACACAACAGCTAAAAACCTCAAGATACATGAAAAAGCCGTGACGCAAATGAAATACAAATGTGGCTTTTGGCTGTTGTGTTGTGCCGTTGGCCCCTCTGGGCCCCTCTGGGCCCCTCTGGGCCACCGTACAGACAAACAGGAAACCCCCTGCTGAGACGTTCTGCTGGCGTTTGGTGGATTAGCAGCAGCATTTCAATCTGTGTCCACCCAGGAGGCGTTAAGACTCCCACAATCTGACAGCAACAGCCACAGGACGGAAAACAGGAACAATGTGAAGTCAGTCTGAAGATGTGACTGGACATTTCTGCTGCTGGGAATGTTACCTGCTGGGAATGTCCCATTTCCCACTTGGGAGCGTTCACATATTGATCAGTCAGCATCGTCGCAGGAGGACATTTGGAAACCCTGAATTTAAGTGGATGACGGTACATTTCTATCAGAGATTTCAGTACGAGGATATTTTGTGGAATAATCGGCTGCTGAAGAGACTCAGTTCAAATGTTGACGGACAAATGAGGACGTTTCACCTGGAAGTCTCTCAGTGGAGGTTTGAGGGGGATTAAAGCTTGTGTGTGTTTGCTGCTGACACACAGGTGGGATCACATGACGTCAGCCTGCACAGCTTCATAATGAACCACAAACAAACCAGAGGAGCTCAGAGCGACCCGGATGTCCCTGCAGCTGCTGAACACTCTGAAACGACACTGAAACATCCCTGAAAGATGGCAGATACAACCCTGAAACATCTCTAAAGCAACACTGAAGCATCCCTGAAACATTCCTAAAACACTCCTAAAACAACCTGAAGCATCCCTGAAACATGGACGTTAAAATCCTGAAACATCCCTGAAAGATGGCACATACAACCCTGAAACATCTCTAAAGCAACACTGAAGCATCCCTGAAACATTCCTAAAACACCCCTAAAACAACCTGAAGCATCCCTGAAACATGGACGTTAAAATCCTGAAACATCCCTGAAAGATGGCACATACAACCCTGAAACATCTCTAAAGCAACACTGAAGCATCCCTGAAACATTCCTAAAACACCCCTAAAACATCCTGAAGCATCCCTGAAACATGGCCGTTAAAATCCTGAAACCAACCTGGACCAACCCTGAAACCACATTCAAACATCCCTAAAACAACCTGAAACACCCCTGAAAGTCTCTGAAACATTTCTGAAACATGACCCATGCAAACCCAAACAAGTCTAAAAATGTGTGACTTTGCTGAGTTTCTTTTCATTTCTACATTATTTGACATCTTGCAAATAAAAACGACACACCTGTAAAATCCATCTGAATAATTTACATGCGAGGCGTTTGGGAGATGCGAGCAGATTTCTGCATCTTTCGTGAAACATCTGGAAAATGTTCCAGGTGTTTAGACGAGTATAAATGATAGCATCTTTTGGTCTTTTTTTATTTAAATTTCCCCCTTTCTCCTTTATTCTCTCCTTTTCTTCTTTTGTCCTCCTTTGTTAATTTTTTTTCCTTTTCTCCCCCTTTTAGGGACCGAGCAGAAAGACCGAGGCTTCTAAAGGAGGCCTGGGCCTGGAGGCCAGGACCTTATTGCTTTTGTAATGTTTCTTCTTCTTCTTCTTCTTTATTTATTTTTTGCAGCAAACTTGCATATAAACTCACCAAATTTGGCACGCTCATAAAGACTGGCGATAGAGGCGTTAAGCAAAGGGGAAAAGGCCCAGTGAGGAGACAGAAGGATAACATGCAAGTAAGTAGAAAGAAATACACGTACACAGTGGATTCACGTTTACAAAATGCCACAGTTTTTGTGTTGGTCGTGTCATTTTATTTTGTTGTATTTATCCGCCACAGCTTAAAGGCCGGTCCGTGAAAATATCGTCTGACATTAAGCCGGTCCGTGGCGCAAAAAAGGTTGGGGTCCACTGTCGTAGAGAGATCAAACCAAAACAGTAGGGGTCTGCAAGGTCTCCTTCTCTTCCTGCAGGGTCTCCTTCTCTTCCTGCAGGGTCTCCTTCTCCTCCTGCAGGGTCTCCTTCTCTTCCTGCAGGGCTCCTTCTCCTCCTGCAGGGTCTCCTTCTCCTCCTGCAGGGTCTCCTTCTCTTCCTGCAGGGTCTCCTTCTCTTCCTGCAGGGTCTCCTTCTCCTCCTGCAGGGTCTCCTCCTTCTCCTCCTGCGGGGTCTCCTTCTTCTCCTGCAGGGTCTCCTTCTCCTTCTCCTCCTGCAGGGTCTCCTCCTTCTCCTCCTGCAGGGTCTCCTTCTTCTCCTGCAGGGTCTCCTTCTCCTCCTGCGGGGTCTCCTTCTCCTCCTGCAGGGTCTCCTTCTCCTCCTGCAGGGTCTCCTTCTCCTCCTGCAGGGTCTCCTTCTCTTCCTGCAGGGTCTCCTTCTCTTCCTGCAGGGTCTCCTTCTCCTCCTGCAGGGTCTCCTCCTTCTCCTCCTGCGGGGTCTCCTTCTTCTCCTGCAGGGTCTCCTTCTCCTTCTCCTCCTGCGGGGTCTCCTTCTCCTCCTGCAGGGTCTCCTTCTCCTCCTGCAGGGTCTCCTTCTTCTCCTGCAGAGTCTCCTTCTCCTTCTTCTCCTGCAGGGTCTCCTTCTCCTTCTCCTCCTGCAGGGTCTCCTTCTCCTCCTGCAGGGTCTCCTCACACATCGCAGAGAGACTCTCATTTTCCTTCTGGAGTTCAGTGTTGGCTTCTTCACCACCAGCGAGCTTTGCCTTCAGCTGGTTGACTTCCTGTTCCAAGTCCCTCGTCGCTGTGTGAGGAGGACTCGGCCCCCCTCTGTCCTTCTTCCTCCAACAGTTCAGAATTCATCTGGAGATGCTCCCGTCTGGATTTTTTTCATCTTCAGCTCCTCTTCAATTTACACTAATTCCGGTCGCTTCAAAGGATTTTTCAGCTGGAAAAATTTCCTGACGTTCGTCCTCGAGTTTATCGATACGGCACCGCAGCTTCACTATCTCATGAGCAATGTTAGGCTTTGGAGTCACGGGACGGCCCCGTCTAAAACCTTCTCTGCCTCTTTCAGCCATTCGGAAAACTGTTTAAGAAAAACACTATCAATGTGGTGGCTACTGTGCCAGCTGGTGCTTAAAGAAAGCATGTATGCATGTTCTTTCATGCCCAGTTCTGCTTTCATAAATGAAAAATACTCCTCAAATATGTGCCATTTGTGTATTTGAATATGTGTTGAAGCTGGCAAAGATGCAGACACATTTTACTCACATGCCTCGTTATTATTTGATGAATTTCAGCGTCACATCAGTAAGATAAGGGTGGACAGCAGATCCAGACATATTGCTAAAATAAATCTACAAGCAGCCTTGAACGGTTCCTCACTGCTTGTGAGACTCCGACCGAGAAAGTCAGTCGGCCTCTAATGAAACCCGTGAAGTTTGGGGCCAGTCGAGCATGGACAGGTTATGAAGACCTTACTTTCTGCTCCCAGCAGGGGGCCTAATGGCCGATGGTTGTAATTGTTGTATGGCTGTGATGAGGACAGAGCCCCGAGGCTTTCAAAATAAAAGCCCCACACATTTTTTCAAAATAAAAGTACATTTTTGTTCAAACCTTTAAAATTGATATTTGATCAATATTCAAATGGGCCAGAGGCTGTGATTGGGCCGACCCCGAGGGGCCAGAGGCCAGAGTGCGAGGTCCCGATCAAGGCTGCTTGCCGCTTTAATTATCCTTATTTTTCTTACTTTAGCTGTTCTACCTTAATTAGCTGTTTTTCACCTTGAGATTCGACCATTTTTGAAAATCAGTGTTTAATACAAACCAACTAGAAATGAAAACAAACGTTTATTTAGATGATATACATTTTCCTGAAAGTTTCCTGGAGCCGCGACAGAGGAGCTGAAGAACCACATGAGGCTCCAGAGCCGCAGGTTTCAGACCTCTGGACTGTGGTGAAATGGTTTATGTGGTGATTGTCAGTGTTCTGTTTTTTGTTTTTTTGCAGTGAATTTTATTCCGTCAGCTCCGAGCGCTGGAAGTGAAGCTTTGCCTCTGAGCGGCGGCGCCGAGGTCCTGAGAAACAATGCTGCACGGATCTAATTACAGCAGCGTTTTGGAATTTCTGGCCTTATTTGGAGGGGAGGGGGGATTTTTGTGTTTTTTGACTCCCAAAAAGGCAACAAGAGTGCGGAGCTGACATGTTTGCGGAGGGTCATGTGACCACTCTACAAGCTGCTGGGGCACAAACCGGGAGGCTGAACGAAGAAAGCAGCAGTGGGATGTCTAATGGGGGGGGTGGGGGTGGGGGTGGGGGTGGTGGGGGCTTTGATGTGCAGTTTGGCGGCGTATGACGGCTTCACGCCGGGGAGCCGCTGCATGTCCTCTGTGCTAATTGCTTCCACATTTCCCTGAGCGGGCGCTCTTCAAACTACCGTCAGCCACAGATTACACACAAACACAAACGGGGGGAGAGACATGCATGATCCGAAAAAGACATCCATCATTTCCAACCTCCTGTCCGGCCTCCGGCTCCCGTTGGCCCTCGGGTCTGCGGATCCCATCGGGCCGGCGTTACTGGCAGCGGCGTCCGAGGGTCGAGAGTCTCCTGCAGACAGAACGACACAACCGCGTTTCAGAACGTTGGACTCCACGTTTTAAGTCCTCCCGGCTCCACGTGAACCCCGAAGCCTCCTCGACGCTGCAGCCGCCAACCGACTGGATGAAATCATCTTTTTTTCTATTAATCACAGCAGACCGAAGCTTCCACACAAATCCACTTTAAACAAAACCAACACAAACAAACCTTTTTTTTTTTTTTTTGGGCCGCGTGCTTCACCTTTTATTGCATTTCTTGCCGGTTTTTACGAGACCAACTTTCAGCTGAAATATCACTCCTACTTATTTATAATCATCCCCATCGTTCATTTAGTAAATTGGTTCCCCATTCGGGGTTGAGAACCATGTTGAGGCGGCGCCGGGGGTTTACGGGGGGGGGTCTGGAGCTCAGTCTGCTCTCTGGCTATCAACTTCAGGTTCTACATGACGGAGGAAAGCAGGAAAAACACCAAGTTTACGCGACAACGTTTCAAGTGAGAACATGTCGTTTTCACGTTTTTCGTTTCAGGAAAGTTCTGTCGTTTACACGGCAACGCTCTGAAAACAATGTCAGTTTACACGGAAACGGCAGAAACGCTGAAAAATATGTAGTTAGCATGTCGGGCCATGAGCAGAAGGTTCTTTTTTTAATGAAGCAGGAAGGTAAAAACATTCCTGCTTCACTTGTCATTAAAAAAATAAAAATCTGTACGATATGATCCTGCCCTCTTCATCCTGCTCAGTGCTTCACACACTCTTTGTACACTCATAATAAGATGAAACAATACAAGAAGCGTTTAAAAGTATTCTAAGATTGATCATTACAATTATTTAAAATCATATAACTAATGTTAAAAAGTTGAACTGAATTTAAAAGTAAATTAAAATGATAAATATTAATTATAAGTATAAATGTTGTCCACTAGTTGGTGCTGCTGTTTGTTTTAGTTCTGAAACCACACACACACACACACACACACACACACACACACACACACACACACACACACACACACACACACACACACACACACACACACACACACACACACACACACACACACACACACACACACACACAGCAGAGAACAATGAGCTCTAAATATTAACATTCTGGTGGACAGACCATCAAGTTGGATTGTTATTATGGTGACTGTCAAAACAAAACTACCAAGTCCCAGGAGAAAATGGACTGGGAGTCATGACACCATGGAAGAAGCTCTGTTCTGAGCATGTGCAGAAGAACTAGTTACTATGGTGACCAGGACCGAGATCAATATTCTGCCATCTAAACGGCGATGGAGTCGCAGCGTTTTCAGAAAGTTGTGTTTTTTATTGGCAAACTCAAAAAACCGCTGCCATGTAAACGGATCCCTAAAACACAACTTAAATTTAGAATTTCCACTTGGAAAATCTGGTGTCAACGTAGCCGACGAGGCCAGAATTTAACCTTTCGTGCTCTTTTGTGAAACGAAAATGAAAAAAAAAAAAAACAGTGTTTCAGTGGATCAGGGTGTAAATCGTTTAAACGAGGCTGCAGAGGCTCCAGGATCAGTTTGAGTTAATGAAATATTTTCTTAAACGCCAACATTTTAATTCATGAGACTGTAAACACATGGTAATAACTATTTAAAATTTGATTAAATAAATCAAATAGCCGATGAAATTCAAATGACTGACGGCAATAAAACAAATCCTCTCTGAACAGTCTGACATTCTTCCATAAGGTTTTTAGTGCTTTTTGCAGTTTATTTAGAAAAACTTTTTTTTTTTTTGAAAAATCCAAATACGAATGATAAATGTGAAACTAGAGCTACACTCGGTAGAGTGCAGACCTTCGCCAACACCACATTTGTTTGCGGAACCGAGTTAGCATTGCTAGCATGATAGCTGTTAGCTCATATCAATGCTCACTCGCTAGGTCATGTAGCTACATCAATGAGAAACACTGAGCAGGGTGCGTCTCCATGGCAACAGACACTGATCTCCTTTGATCTCCTCCATTAGGTGCCTCTCTCATTCGCTTTGTATGGGACAGTTTTTTCTCATTTTGTTTAGGATTTATTCGGAAACGGTTAGCCGTTAACATCCCAAAATGTAACTGTTTGGTCCTTGGATGAGGACAAATCGTCCCAGACGATTTCATGCAATTCGGTTGAGTAGTTTTTGCAAAAAGTTGGCAAAATACATACAAACAAACCAATAATAAATAAATACATGCAGATGAACGCATAACCTTCTTTGCCAACGTTGTTGGCGAAGGTAAAAATCCATCCATCCATCCAACTAATGATAAATGTAAAGTCAATGATTAAACGTCTCCCATGTGGAGGCGGAGGGACGTTTGTGCCTTTAAGCAGCAGCTCATCCAGACCTTCATTACCGGAGCTGCCGACTCTGGGCTCTGGGTACCAGCACCGGCCCTCAGCTCAACATCAAGCCCATTAGGACGTGTTTAAGAGCTCTTTTATGGATTCATGTGAGCTGCGCAGCGTTTATGATGCCTGAAGGTCAGACACGCCGCTTCCTGCACATCTCTCGGCGTGTTTGTACAACTCCACATCCTGCCGGGGCAGAAACTCCTCCGCCTGGTTCCCACGGCTGCGAGTCAGCGCTCGGTCAAGCCGCAGTCAAACGAACAAATAAAACAAGCGTGCGAACATCTGCAGCGTGTTAGGACAGGAAGTGGCTGCGATTGGCCGAGGGGCCTCAGGGTGTGTGCGTGGTGTCCGTGCTGCACCTCGGGGATCGGTGACCGTCCAGACGGGGGTCTCATCCGGTCTGCCGTCCTGCTCGGCCGACTCGCCACGGCCGACAGCCGAAGACGGAAAACCTGAATTGGTGGCGGAAATCTTCGCCGGGCTCGGTTCCTGACATTCAATTCAAGAAAAGTCAGTTTTACTCCTATTTGAACGCACATATAGAAGATTTATAACAAGGTATCATCTGCATATAGGGGATAAAGAGCTTCTATAGACCATCACTGATCTTCATCACTGATAAATGCTGCATTCTTTCAAAATTAAATAAACACAAATAAACCCAACATGACAACATTTTCATTAAATACAAACATGACCAATGAGCCAACATAATAACTTTAAATTAAAATATTTTGTAGTATAAATAAAAGTGGGATTAATGGAAATAGCCATAAGCATAAGCAAGTTTTCACATTTAAAAGTCAAACAGTTGTCATTTCTGTTTGACCTGAAGCTCAATAAGTTCCTATCCGCTGTGTGTTTGGTAGTTTTTTTCTAATTATGTTTGGTTTTAACACTCCGGACTCTCAGCAGTTTGCCATTCCTCAAATCTAACCATAATTCAACGTTTTGGACCAGAGGCTCGTGGGAAATGTCAGCTTTTAACAGCAGAATCCTGGGAAAATTCACCAAAAATGTTTTCATTTTGCTGCCGTCATCCTGATGTTTGGCCTTTTTTGATGTTCAGTTTGATTGTAGTCCAGGAAATTACATTTACAAGACAATGACATTTCTATTATGAAGGTAAATGTCCCACGGTAGATCCCAGGGGAACTTCATTTCTATATTTTCGATCTGTGGGAGATGTTTGTCTTCATCTGAGAGATTAGAAAATGTTTTTACATGTGGCTGTTAGAAAGCGACTCACCTGACTGGTGACAGCCTCCACTTTGCGTTTCTTCTTCTGACTCAGCCTGTTTGTCTGCAGGTAGACGACGAGCTGCTCGCTCCACCTGTTGGACCAAGAAGAGAAGCGTCAGCCGTCTGTCTTCGCTCCTGAAGATACGGTGAAACTTCTCGCCGATGATCGAACCCGTTGATGATCTCCTTGTTGTCCCCGCGGATGAAGATTTCCTGCTCGGGGGTGACGAGGAACAGGGCGTTCCTCTGACCCGTCCGGGGCTCGGCGTCGGCGATGTCGGTGCACAGCGTCATACTGACCGTGCCCTGAGGCAGAGTGCTGGGCTGTGGACCACACAGAGACACAGGACTTTCTCAGAGGACATGATCTTTCAGCACCATCAAGTCATCAGAGTTTGGAACTTCCACTTGTGTTTCAGTGTTTTACTTTGTTCAAACGTCTCTTACTCCACCTGTTCTTGCACCGGATTAATGGTTTCAACATGAAACTGAGGGCCTGTTCACCGTTTGGTCGGGACCAGAGTCTCTTCAGCGGAAAAAAAAAACGTTTCGTTTGGGGGACGTGAAAACTCCCACCAACTCTGAACCGGCGCTGACAAGCAATCTCTGGTCACCTTGACATGCTGGGTCTCACTTCGTCTACAAACGATCTATCCAGCGGACGGCAGGAGAGGATGTGACGTAGAGCGCAATGCATTCTGGGTAAATGACAAACAAAGCTAACCGCCCGAATCAGAAGAAGCAGATGCAGAAAGAACAATTTAGAAAATATTTTGTGTGCAAATGTGGAGTAGTGAGGAAGACGTAGAGAGGAAGAAGTAATGAGGAAGAAGTAGTGAGGAAGAGTCGTTGATATCTGGTCTGAAGACTATATATCTCGGTTGTTTGTGACTACCCATTAGCCATGAGCTAACTAGCCTAGCCACCACGGGCTAAAGCGGCGGGACTTCTGCTTTCGGTCTGGACCAATCAATGAGCCGTGTTTCTTCTTCACTTCCTCTCTGGTCAGTGTTTGTTTCAGGCTAGTGAACGTGAACGCCACACGGAACAAACGAAGGGGAGAAAACTACATTGTTCACAGCATTTCTGCTGGTTCCGTGGAAACGGACATGGTTTTCAGAACATTGCCGTGTGAACGAGAAGTAAGTTAATCGGGTAAAAACAGCTCCTTCAATCGCAGCTATTACAGAACTGGTGTAACATATGAGCTGCTGATATGGACTCTGAACACCACCTTGTGGTACAAAGTGGTACTACAACGGTAGGAAACCTGGGACGACTTGGTTAGCTCGATATCTCAAGTCTCTGTTTCAATGGAAACAGACATGGTTTTCAGAACGTTGCCATGTAAACAAGAAACTTTTCTGAAACAAAAACTTAATGTTCACCTGCTCTAAAATCAGAAAACAACACTTTCTTCACGTGCAGCTGGGAACAGCTGGAAGCTCCTGCACACAAATGAGATGTTGGGAATCGGTGATGAGAGACACGACCGGGCTGAGTGTTGGTTAAAAATGTGAAATGTCGCTGCAGCGTGCGGCGGGAGGGAGGAGGGGAGGAGATTTGAGGGGATCACAGAGAGACGAGGGGGGGGTGTGGGTGTGTGTGTGTGTGTGTGTGTGTGTGTGTGTGTGTGTGTGTGTGTGTGTGTGTGTGTGTGTGTGTGTGTGTGTGTGTGTGTGTGTGTGCATTAAAAGGACAGGATAAGCTGTGGTTCAGCACATCTGGCCTAAAGATGCCGGCGTCCTCCATGTTTGTCTCACCAGCTCGTCCAGGGCGAAGCTCAGGCTGCCGTCCTCGTACAGGATGAAGAAGCGCCGCTGCCATTTCTACCACATGAGAACCAAAACACACATTGATGAACAGTCGGTGTCACACCGTGACCCGGTTTAATATGTTTGAAGCTTTTCAGCAGGTTATAAATGAACAGTCTGAACTTTCTTTAAATATATATTATTATAGACAGGAAGTAAACAACAGGGATAGATAGATAGATAGATAGATAGATAGATAGATAGATAGATAGATAGATAGATAGATAGATAGATAGATAGATAGATAGATAGATAGATAGATAGATAGATAGATAGATAGATAGATAGATAGATAGATAGATAGATAGATAGATAGATAGATAGATAGATAGATAGATAGATAGATAGATAGATAGATAGATAGATAGATAGATTCCATGTTTCTTGTCCAGCATCAGCCTCTGTAACGCTGCATTGGATGAAGACAGATGGGTGTGTGTGTGTGCGTGTGTGTGTGTGTGTGTGTGTGTGTGTGTGTGTGTGCGTGTGTGTGTGTGTGTGTGTGTGTGTGTGTCCCACCCTGGATCTCTGGATGGGGTTGTCAAAGTCTGTCCCCTCGGGAGCCAAGCACAGCCAGCCTCCGTAGATCGGCTTTGCCTGGGAGGAGAGAGTCAAGAGTCAAGAGTCAAGAGTCAAGAATCAAGAATCAAGAATAAAGAATAAAGAATCAAGAATCAAGAATCGACTGTAATTCTGTCAGGGTCGGACTCGTGTTCGGGTCTGAACCTCCTTCATGTTTTCAGAAGCGGATCGCAGTCAAAGGGACGTTTGGTCTCGTCTCACAAGAAGAAGAAAAACGGAGGGAATTTGATGGGGAAGTGCTTTTTCTCGAAGCTGCTTTCCTTTCCAAAATAAAAGAGTCTAAATCTTCTTTTCACCTGTTGAAGTTCTGCGTGTCAGACGTGGGGAGAAATTACAGGGCGGTGAACGAGGGAGGGGCAACAATGTGGGGCAACAATGTGGGGCATGCAGGAGGCCGTCGCCATGGTTCTCCTTACGTCACCTGATGTTCTCACATCTTCTCTCCGTCTTCATGATTCCCGTCACACTGAGGTTTTGTTGCCCGGGGCTTCGGGATCAGAGAGGCGTTTGTCTTATGTAACACAATGATTCATGATGGTTGAGTCACGGAAACAGCAGGAGAAACACCTCCTGAACCTTTCTCACATTTTCATTGGTGTTTCTCCTTCTTCTCCAAGTGTTCGGAAACCAAAGGTTTATACGAGTTGCAGTGCGAAGAGAACAACAACAACAACAACAACAACAACATCTCACTACATCGATGATTGTTCTTAGAACTCAGTGAAACAGCAGAGCAATAAAGTATATAAGAGGCCAAATACCAGCAGGAGCACAGCAAAGTACGGCAACGACAACAACTTCACAAAAATGGCAATGGCAACAACTTCAACAACCATAACTTTGACCAAGACGACAACAACAGCAACGACAACATCTTCGACAACAACGACAATAACTTCAATGACATCAACTTCAACAGCAATGACAGCAACTTTAACGACAACAACTTCAACAGAAACGACAGCAACTTCAATGAGAGCAACTTCAGCAATAGCACTAACAACTACTTCAACAGCAGCAACAGCAACAATAATGATAGCAACTTCAATGACAGCAACTTCAATGACAGCAACTTCAACGACAACAACTTCAACGACAACAACTTCAACAGCAACGACAGCAACTTCAATGACAGCAACTTCAACAGCAGCGACAGCAACTTCAGTGACACCAACTTCAACGACAGCAACGACATCAACTTCTACAACGACTACAACAACTTCGACAAGAGCAATTACAACAAAAACAACGACAACAAAATAACAACAGCGACAGCAACAACATTGACCAAATCAGCAGTCAGAGCAGAAACAAGGTGGACTAATGTTGATCAGATTAAAGTCGATGTGATGTAAAGATTCATCCAAACATCTTTCTGCAGTGGCTGAACTCAAATGTTCATGTTCAACTGAAGATTCAGAAACATTTACTTCAAACGGAGGAGAATCCAGTGACTGGTTTTAAACTCGGTATTGAAATAAAAGGAAAAACCAGGTTAAAACCCGGTCAGGATTAAATAACCCGGGTTTGAGCCGGGTTAGGAAGAAAAAGGCTGGGTTAATGATGCTGGGTTAAAGAAGCTGGGATGGGATTCAATAAACCGGGTTGGGATTAAATAAACCCTCGTTAAAGAATCTGGATTAGGATTAAATAATCCGGGTTTACCTGCTCCAGGTCCCGCTCGCTCAGCAGATGTAGTTCCCGGGATTTGAAGCAGTTCTGACATTTACTCTTGTTGAAAATGTTCGCCTGAAACTTCCCGCACGGGCTGGAAGCTTTTTCCCCGGACATTGTGCCTTCAGCCCCGCGCTGCTGCTGCTGCTGCTGCTCCGCGGGGGAAAAAATAGCCGAACCCCGGCTGTCGTGTCCCGGTGCTCCGCTCCGCTCCCCCGGTCCTCGGTCCCGCTGCTCCGCGGGGAAAAACAAGCAAACTTCGGCTGCCCCTCCGCCTCCCGGTGCTCCGCTGCTTCGTCCCGGTGCTCCGCTGGTCCCCCGCCCCGCCTCTCGGCTGCTCCGCTCCGGGTTGAATGAAGCGGCGCCTCCTGAACCAACATCTGTCAAACGCGGTGGATTCAACGCTGTCGTCATGGTGATGTGCGCGTGACGTCATGACGTAAAGAAAGAAAGAGAGCGCGAGAGAAAGAAAGATATTTTCCTTTTTTTTTTCTGATAAACGGGAAATGAAAACTACCCCGCAGAAATCATTATATAAGCTAACCTTGTTTATTTACTAAGTTTCGATTACAAATGTCACGTGCGAATAAAATATTCTGTAACCAGCAACCAAATTAATCTGATTAATCTGTACCT
This sequence comes from Lipophrys pholis, assembly GCF_963383615.2. Classification (NCBI taxonomy): domain Eukaryota; kingdom Metazoa; phylum Chordata; class Actinopteri; order Blenniiformes; family Blenniidae; genus Lipophrys; species Lipophrys pholis. Next base: position 2,629,208 of record NC_137647.1, read on the forward strand.
CGATAGTTTTAAATATTAAGCCACTTGAATACTAATGTTACTGATTCAAATGGACAAAATCAACATAAATGTATTGTTTCTGTGTTTAGTTTCACAATCCAGATATTAATTTTCTATAGAAAAACTGTTTTCTAATATGTATTCTTTATTTAAATTCAAGGTTTTTATGTTTTATTTCAGTGAAAATAAAATTTTGACTGCAAAACAAAAATTATTTTAATCAAATATGCTCCTACCTGAGCTTTGAGAAGGAAAAAAAAGTTGTAATCGGAAGAACAAATTCAAATTAAGTATTTCTGTAACAAATTAAGTTAGAAATATAATGTTCAACCTCCCTGAACGTTCAACAAAAATATTACATTTTGCATGTTTTTCTTCTTTCTTTCCAGATTTAGGATCCATGTTTCTTGATATTTTATGAGAAAAAGTGAAATTCACTTGTAGATTTGAATATTTCCTTGGTAAAAAAACAATAATTCCTTTATGATGTAGCACAATAAAGAAAAAAGCGTAAGAGACTTTTAAATAAGTTTGAGTTCATATTCATGTGGACTATAATTAATAGCTGTAAATTAAACACATTAATTCTGACTATGTATTATATAAATCCCCTTGTTGAATTAATTAATTCTCACAATATTTAAAAAATAACTTCCCATGATACTGAGTTTAAATAAAGATAAAACAACGTATTCACATTAACTAATCAGACAAAAAAGAGTGGACACAAGCGTTTATTCAAGGCAATGGCAGTGGCAGGGAGTGTACAAACTCAAAGTGCTCTCAAAATGTTTTTGGCATGTCTGAAAATGTAGAAAACCGTCGCCACGTCGTCCTCGTCGCTCTGGAATGAGGCCGACTCAGCTCCAGCGACGTTTCAAACCCGTTTCCTTTCTGTTCAGACAAGAAACCGAAGCGTCTCGCTCCTTTTAGCAGGAAACTCATTGCAACTCATCTCTCGTGCAAAATAACATTTAGAAAACTTAAAGGTGCTTTTCTCAACATGTGCGGATGACAGACGACCATTAGTTCAATTTAGCTTCATATTAAGTTCATTTATAAGTATTCCCTTTTCTTCCATTTGGGAAAAACGCCTTCTTTTTTAGTTTTTTGAAGTGAAAACAGTGCGACACGCTGGTGAATAAAACCTGAAATAATCAGCCGAATGAGACAAAACTACGCTTTCCATGTCCTCTAAAACATATCTTGGTGATTTGTTGCTTTTAGTTCTGCTGAAGTCAGCAGCTTTCCCCGTCTGGTTTTTTAGTCTTGTAATACATGTTTGGACCACCAGGTGGTGTGTTGAGTCGCTCAAGGACGTTGACGCAGAGTCTATGTTAATAGAAAGTAACGTATTGACTGGACCATAAAGCCTCTGCCACAAGTAGACCTAAGTCTCGATAAATAATTTCACTGATGGAAAGAAGAACTTTAGTGGCCCCAGTAGCGATCCCTGTGGAACACCACCCATTGAAATGGATGCATTTTTAGGCAGAATAACAATTTTGTGGTGATTTTAAAACATGTCCGGATGTAAGTGTAGGTGATCCTGGTTCCTCAGCAGCCATTCCAGAACCTTCTGTGAATTTGTTCCTCAGCTTTTAGTCCACAATTAGCCTTCGTCATGGTCACACTTCCTTTTCTCCTCACAAGTTTGTCACCCTGAACGTGTCTTTTTTTATCCTATAATTCTGCTGTGGACATTTTTTATTTTGGAGACGATTCTGGTGGTTTTTTTTTTAACACATTTTTGGTTTGGAAGACATTTTTCTTGCTCTGTCAGTCAAATACACCAGTAATGGAATCTGTTTCTGTGGTACAGTAGCATCGTTCTGTTGTCATATGGTGACATCTAGTGGTCATTGATGGTACGTTCCATAAATCTCACTCTATAAGGTGCTTCTTTATAATCTTTATACACGTCACTTGACATATATAAATACTTCTGATGTATGTTTTTGTACTGTGGAGGGAACTGGAGTACCTGGAGTAACCCTGAAAACCGACAGGCCAGGCACGGACTTGAACCTTCAACCCTCTGTGGGAGATTGCTCACGATGCAGCACTGACATTTCCATTTATTTGTACAAGGAGGAGCTGAATAACAGATTTTCAGTTATTAAACCTTAGAAATATTTTATATCATTATTAATACTCAGATATTATTACTCAGCTGTGATTGGTCAATGCTGCTCTGGAGGCGGGACTTAAGAATTGGTCTGATTGTTAAAATCTTTTTTTTCCCCCATTTTACTCACAATTAAAGCATCTGTAGTGATTTCTTTATTTAAAATGTAAGAATCTTCTAGCTTCACCTCCAGATTTTCTTGAGATATTTCATATTTACAACTTTTTGAAAGCTTTTATATTAGACACGATAAAAGATGCAAATGACTTTGAGTACATAAATAATGTAAAAATAAATACCTAAATAAATAAAACCCTGTTTTACCCCCCCCCCCCCCCCCCCCTTCTCTTTTCATCGCCACAATAGAAAATTTAAGACATTTTTCAAATGTGAAAACAGAAGTTTGTGCTCAGGACGGAGATCTAAACAATTTGACTGTTTGTTTTTCTCTGCATACTCAACGCACGGCTAAAGTGGCTTGGTCAGGCAGTATTAGTTTGGGTTAAGATATAAGTCACATTCACTCTACTGCAGATGGATTATATTACGTCTTTTAGTCCGGTCGCTTTCAGGCTGAAGCTGCGGAGTCCGCGTGGTGGAGCGCTTCTTCTGGGTCTCCAGGACGAGCCGGTGGCTCTGTGCTTTAGAACTCGTGTCTGTGATACATGTCGGGGTCGTAGTACTTGGTGACGACCACTCGGTTGGCGAACTTGCGTCCAGTGAGGGCCTGCATGGCTTTCTGACAGTCTGCAGCCGAGACGTACTCCACGAAGATCTGGGAGGAGAAAAACAAGGCGTCAACATACAAACTCACATCTTTGGGTCACTTTCAGATCTAATCCCAGACGGATTCAGAGTATTTTTTTTAATTTTTTGCTCTTTTCATATATGGGCTACAAGCGATTTCTTCACCCACAAAATCACATTTTATTATATTTCTACTCACGTGACTTTATTTTACTTTCTTCTCACTCACCAAGATGGAGGCGTGGCTGTGTTTCTATTGAAGGCATGATAGCAATTATAATAATAGTAATAATAATAGTAATAAACATTTTGACAATAAGGAGGACCCGGGTCGACATTCCCCACTTCCACTGTTCATCCAATCAGAGTTGATATTTTTTCCATTGTTCTTCATCAAAATGAAGAAAATCTAAATTTTTGTAAAAAAGTGCTCCCAAAGTGGAAATTTTTGAAAACACTCTGACTCCGTCTCCATGGGAACCGCAGCTTCTCTGAAACGCTGCCGCGGCGGTAATAAGCGGTAGTTGTGCACACGGCGAGGGCTGCATCACCTTCCCACAGCCGGGGACTTCCACGCCGTCCACGGGCCGGGGGATCTCGATGGAGCGCACGCTGCCGTACTTGCAGCACTCCTCGCGGATGTCCTCCAGGATCTCCTCGTAGTCCTCGTCGTCCACCAGCTCCTCGGGCATCACCATGTTGAGGAGGCACAGCACCTCAGTGGGCAGGCCGGAGTTCTGCAGCTGCTGCAGCCCGGGAACCTGCAGCGTCACCGGGGTCTCCACGATGGAGGTCTGCGGAGGGGGCGGGGTTTAAGATTTAATATCTTCTGGCTTCAGTAATGATGCGTTTTACCAACGTCCCCTGAACGCACCACAGGAAGACGGGAAGGTTTTCACTCCACCTTTTCACTTTTGGTCAATAGAGAATTTTACTGACATTCCCTGAACGCCTCACGTGGAGATTCTATTCTGCCGTTTAGTTTTTGTGCTGCAAATCGCTCCAGTTTGACTTCACACAACTTAGGCCCCGCCCACATGATAACACCGTTTCGCGTAACTGTCGTTTTTGTCCGATCATCTACACGGCGTTTAGCAGCCTGAAAATTGGGGGGGGAATATGTTCCAGAGTGGAGAAATTTGAAAACGCCACGTCGATGGACAAGACGCACGTTATCTGAAAACGATGTCATCGCCCCGCCTCTCGACCTGATAACCCCGCCGAAAGAAATACAAACCCCATCACTAACAACATGGCGGACGACCTCCTCCAGGTGGCGCCGCAGAAACTACTGATAAGGTCAGATGTTGGATTTGTCCATTTCTCTATTTGGTGTATTTCTGTGGCGCCACCTATAGGCCCGGCATATCTACTACATGATTTTGAGTAGTTTTCATGTTCGACGGGAAACTTTTTTAAGAACGACGGGTAGAGACAAAGATGGTTCTGGTTGTTGTGGGCGGAGCCTGGAACAGCTTGAAGCCAGTGGAGAGGAAGAGCAGCCGGGCAGGACAGGAAGAGCAGGACTGATCTTCCACTCACAGGGTTTGCGTTCTTGGCTCCCACGCTGGCCCTCTGGACGATGAGCTTCTTGTCGCCCAGCTGCATCCCGTTGAGCCCGGCCACCGCCTGCCCGACACAAACCGGCCCTCCGTCATCACACGCCCAAGCACACGGGAGACAGCGGGGCGGCGGGCCTTACCTGATCGGTGGCGCCAATGTCCACGTACTCGCAGAAGGCGTAACCTTTAGACAGTGACGTGGCACTGTCCTTCACCAGGTTGAACGCTTTGAGAGGCCCGAAGGACGTCAGCAGCTCCTTGACCTGCGGACAGCAGGAGACGGCGGCGGCGTGAGGCCGGCGAGGCCAGCCCAACAGCAGAGTGCTTCTCTACCGACTGAATTCTAAATGTCCATTTGATACTCAAGAGTCATGATCAATGGAAAAGTGAATGAGAGTGGGCAGAAAGAGATCCTCCTCTCCGAGGGAGCAGTTTATCATTTATGGAGTTTATGTGAAGGGAAACAGGCCGAGATGTTTTATATCATTCGGCCTGAAAGTTCTTTATGTTTTTTTTAACTCTCGACTCTACAAACCCATCAAAACTACATCCTCACTTCTTGCTCGAGTGACAAAAATAATGCAACAAAAAAGAATTGCTAACAACATGTCTGTAATGTTTATTATTACTTTAAAGTCTGTAAACCATCACAGTTTAGGTTTAAGTTAATAATTTTGTTGAATTGTTGCCCTTTTTTTTTTCTATTAATTGATTTGAATATGGACTATAAAATGTGTCACCATTGCATCAAGCTTAAGTTAATAATCTGCTGAATTGATTATTGGGACAAACTTAAAAATATGAAGAAAAAAAAAATCCAAAGTATCAGTAAAATCAGAATTTTTGTATATTTTGTCTGTTAATAAATCACAGAGTGTGAAAACAGTTCAAGCTGTAAGTTTTATGGCAGTTTTTTTCCTCAAAGATCCAAAACTTCAAGCCTGTAAATTATGAAAGAAAAATCAAATTTTTTATGACTTTTTCCAGATTAATTATTCTTTATTTTTCGTGAGTTCATGAAATCATCAAAAAACAAGATTGGACTAATTGGACCAAGTTATTTAGTTAATTTCACAAGTTGACATCATGAAAAGTGTTATTTACGAGCAAATTTTTAAAAGTTTAGAATGTAAAATCATCAAAAAGTGGAGCTCAGTCACTATTTCCGACCCATAAATAATTCCACTGTTGGATTTGAGAACTTTACCGGCTCCAGAGGTGATCCCTGTGGAACACCACCCATTGAATTAGATGCGTTTTTAAGTAGAATACATTTTTTTTTTTGATAATTTAGAAACAAATTTGAAAATCTCAAAGATAACTGACAAACTAAATTATAGATAAATCAGAACCTTGGAGTGTTTTCTGTAGTTTTAGGCTCATGAGACTGAAGACTGAGCACAACTACGAAAACTTTTGCATTTCAATCGCATCACATTCTCTATTTCTAAAATGAAAAGTTGGAAAAAGTCACAAAAGATAAAACATAAAATGGAAATTTTGTGGGTTTTTGACCACACAGTGTAAATTAGTGACGTGTTGAGCTCAGATTCAAACAGATTTTTGAATTTGTACTCCAACCCGAGCAGTAAATCCTCTTACCTTTAACTTAACAAACCCGGCACCTACGTTAACAAACCCTACGCCTACGTCCAGAGATCTCCGCCACGGGATCTCCGGCTCCTAAACGAGCTCCAAGAGCATGATGGGAGAGAGACAGTAGCCAGTGAGGGAGCCTGCGGGCTCGCAGTGTATCCGTGTGAGCACCACAATGTCTTACTTGCCTTGTGTTACATGTTGGCATGGCAGCAGTAGATGAGTACTACTGAACAAATTATGAGCGCAGACTTAACGATCTTACAGGCCCCTAGCTGGGGACAAAGTGGGGGAACAAAAATGAAAGAGCTGTGAGTATCAACGCAGTGGCAAGCGACTGCAAGAAGTCAAAAAGAAATAATAATAATAATAATAATAATAATAATAATAATAATATGAAGTCAGTGAATCATAGACATCAGGCTGCACGTGCTCTGTAAACTCATGAAGGCGTTAATGAGACAGAATGGACAGTTAGAATTAAAATCACTGCAGGACAAAGATTAAAAACCACCTGATAAACTGATGCTGCAGATTTGTCAAAGGAAAAGTCCAGCGTTTGATTTTTTTTGACTGATTCTCCCTGTAAAAGACTTTAGCGCTCATTTTATTTATTTATTTATTTTTTTAAATTTCATGTTTGTTAAAGGGTGAAAACTTCTGCCTTTTTCTCCTCAACGTCACTTCAACTTTCAGTATCTGACGGTTCTTTAGTATCACGGCGTGTTTTGATGCTCATGTCATATACGTGTGATTCTTGTCTGTGATTGGACGGTGGGACTGCAGACGTCTGCTGTGTTGATCAGTTAAGACTCACAAAGCTTTGTCTCTCTTGGAGTTTTCTCGATATCCCAAACCGTTTAGGACGTGTGCAACAGGGTTAACGGTACGCAAGATTGATGTAATTCCACTCGTGAGCAGTGGGTGGCAGCACTGAGTTGATCATGTTCTGTCCTAAATTGCCCCTTTCAGCATTTTAGTTGTCTTTTTTATGTGCCTGTCAGAATCAGAACTGACGGAATATTATTTTCAGATGATTAAAACTCCTCCAAAATTAATCTTAATTAATCTCTGGGCGATGGTGCGTTCACCGCTGCTCTGTTAAACCGGCCGCTCATCCAGGAGGAAGCTTTAAAGTGATTCTGAGGAGGTTGTGTCGCCCTCTAGGGGTGAGTTCTAGTTACATTTTTTAAAACTGCTATGATTTTATATATTTATTTAAAAGTAATTTCAAGTTAATAAAACAGGAAATGAATGATAAAAGCCTACATTTGTTGGAAAATGTTTCTATTTTTATATACATCTTTATCTATATGCCATTTTGGAATTAATATTTTACAGGTTTTCTTGGACAAATTACTGATTGATCATGAATAAAAGAGTAAATTCTTGAGTAGACAGACTGGAGGCGTGTATTTTTGATCTTTGTAGGCTTTAAGGAGTGACTAAGCGTTAACAGGGAGAAGTTATTCATGTCCTTGAACGCCTCATGTGTGAGTTTTAGCTCAACAGACTCCGAGCAGACGATTATTTCTCATCACACCATGGTCATCTATGTGATTTTCTCAATTGAACGGAAACTGCAGTCGATTTGTCTGGAGAATATTTCCCACGCTGAACCCTGCTCCTGAACGCCTCGCGTGGAAACTCGTACCTGTATTTAAAATACAGTGTCGTCAGCCTGACGTGGACTTTTCCCTCGACAATATCGACTCAAATGAATAAAAAAAAAAAACTAAACAAAACACATACACACACAGAAATTTGACTTTATCAGCCTTCCTCTGTAAATACACATCTTACCTTTGTTAAATCAAGACATGTTTATCTAACAGATTCATCATTTGGTGTTTAATATCTGACATTCATTCTCATACGATTCGGAAACGTGAAGTTAGTGGATCTGCGCCCTGCGGTCACGCTGCTTCCTATCAGACAAGCTGAGGACACGCGGGAGTGTCTGTGGCGTCAGATACCTGGTCGTCGTTTAGGTAGTTGGGCAAACCGCCGATGAACAGTTTGTGGGGGGAGTCTGGGACGACCGTGGAGACGACGCCTGCGCAGAGAGAAGACACTCGTTTTCTTTTTTTGTTTTTAAGCCATTAAATCATCCATCAGGCTTGTTTTTAGAGGCTAAAATACCGTATTTTCTGTAGTGTTAGTCCTGAACTCAGTGAAGCAGAAGAAAACATGTTTAAAAAGGGGCATTATTGCAAATGCTGCACATAAAATGCTTAAAAATATCTGTAAATATTCAGAATGTTGCACATCAACAGGCTGACGTAAAGTGATTGAAGGGGAACTAAGGGGCAGATCATTTAAGAGTGATCTTCTCTTCTGCTCCTTTTCATTCAAAATGTGTGGAATTGGAAGTTTTGCTGCGAAGGCTGTTTATTTCTATTCTATTTTTTACTTTTGAATGAAATGAAGAATTTAAACATCAACATGTCTCATTTGAGTCATACTTCTGTTGTACACCAGGGGGCAGTGTTGGTTTCACAGTTATAAAGAGATGACTAGTTGTTGACCATATGTTCCAGACTATGAGTCACATTTAAAAATAGAAAAAAAATCTTGGCTGCTTACTTGACTCCTACATTATTATCAAATAAAAAAGTTAAATGTTTTTTCAGGAAAAATTTGGTGAACGCGTCATGGAGCCACTACAGAGGATCTGAAGAGCTGCAGGATGCAGACCCCTGGACGTAACAGCCTCCATTACACTTTAGTAATTAATACAATATAATAATAAAAAGCGTGGTGTTGGGTGAACGCTGACCCGGGACGTGGAAGGCCGGCTGCTCGGAGATCCCGGGGAGCGGCCGGTAGTCGTGAGGCCGTCGGATCTTCAGAGACTGACCCTGGAAAATGATCCCGTCGAAGGCCATGGCCTGCGTGGTCTCGTCCACAGACCGGAACTGCAGACAGTCACATGACTCAGTGGGTCAGCAGGTTTTAGTTTGTTTTTTAATAAAAAAAAAAAGTTAACTCTCGAACTGAAAACAACTAATTGATTTAATTCCAGCAGCGCTTTAGGAACTCCTGTCCTGTGAAGCTTCACTTTAGCTGGTCAGTCGTTTCCAGACGTTTCAGAACTGAAAGTCTCTCACCTCCAGGAAAGCGAAGTTCTTGTCCTGGTTGATCTGCACGGCGAGGACGGGGTTACTGGGAGCTTGTGAGAGGCCGGCGAGACGCATCTGAGCATTGAAGAACTCCGCCATGGACTCCTGAGGAGGGAGGGAGGGAGGGAGGGAGGGAGGGAGGGAGGGAGGGAGGGAGGGAGGGAGGATGTGACTGGATCCTCTGAAGTGTGACGCTCTGAACGTGAAACTCTAAACGTGAAGCTCTTCAGCGTGGCGAGGACGTGACGACTCACCTCGGTGACGCCGAACGGGATGTTTCCCACGTAGAGGCGTCGGGCCTGTCGCGTCATCTGGCTGCCGACGATGGGCACCTGTGTCGGAGCCGCCGCCACGCCGGTGGAGGCGGCCGTGGCCAGCAGGGCAATCGTCGGGATCTGCCCGGCCGCTGGAGAGACGGGAAGGAAAACGTTTTAGTCCAGTCAGCATTAATTACACAAACGTTTCAATCATGGCTCAATAAGTCATGAAAGTCTCGAAGCCTGTCAAATGTATTTCTTCAATTCAGTTTCAGTCACTGATATTGAAATTTTTTTTCCAATAATGTTTGTTCTACTAAACATTGTTGTAAAATCTGTGTTGTCCTATATTCAGACCATTACGGTAATTATGCCGAAGTTATAAACGTATTTTGAGATATGTCGCACCTGCGTAAAAATTCTCATCTATCAACAAAATGCACCAGGAAGAGGAAAAACAGACTTATACAATCCACTAAAAACATATTAATACGTATTCTAAACAAAACTTAAAACTACTAGAAACAACTGAAAACTTCCCGAGAAAACAATTACACAAAAATCTGTATTGTTACCGTTTGTTGCCTGAAATGAAACTGTTGTGACTTGTTGTTCAGATCCCTGAGGAAGTCCGGAACAATTAAAAAGTTGTAAAACTACTAAAAACTTCTAACAATACTTAAAACTACCAGAAAAACCTGAAAACTTCTTGAAACAACTACTTGAAACCATAAAAATCTACTTAAAACATGTAAAAAAATACTAAAAACATTTGGAAACAACTAAAACGTCATGAAAAAGCTACTTAAAACTTCTAAAAAAAGAAAATACTAAAACTACTAGAACTGGAAACTTCCTGAAAAAACTCCTTCAAACAAATAAAATTAAAAAAAAAAATACTATAAACTAACAGAAACTACTAAAAACATCTAAAAACTTCTAAATAATATATAAAACTACAAGAAACAACTGAAAACTTCTTCAGAAAACAATAAAAACAAAATCGGTATTGATATGGTTTGTCGCCCTGAAAATAAACTGTCAGGAACATTTCCAACGCCCTCTTGTGGTTGTAGCTGGTATGGCAGCAGCAAAGTAGTGAAGCTAAAAGTCTGGATGGATTCTGTGTTCCGTCCTGAAACTGAACTGGTTTATCATGTTTATCAGCCATTATGGCGCCCTCTGGTGGCTGTGTACTGCGACTAATCGCTAGACTAAAGGCTGCGGAGGAAGCAGTAGCTGCACCTTGCATAGCCTTGTACTGCATTGGTGTGATGTGTTCGAAGCCGGGGGGAGGAACGTCCCAGTATTTACACGTCCGTTTCTTCCTCGTTCGCCTCGGAGAGTGGCTGCAGGCGGGAAACATAAATACACAACGACGTCAAACGTCCGGTCGTCATCGTACACGTCGGACATGTTTTACACTGTCGCTACTGAGGGTACATGATGAGAGAAATATTACTAGACACTACTAGCAAGACCTACAAATCTCTAAAAATTACTATAAGGTAATAGAAAGTGCCAGAAACTGCAAAAAACTTCAAGGAAAAAATGTCTAAATAAATAAATAATTACTAAAATGAACAAAAAACTTGTAAAAGCTTCTTAAAAATACTAGAAACTACTGAAAGCTACTAGAAACAACTAAAAACTTCTTAAAACTACAAAAAATGTTACAAAAACTGCTATAAAAAACTAATAACAACTCAAATCTTTTAAAACTTACTAGAAACTTCTAAAAACTACTAGAAACATTGAAAAATAATTGGAAAAAAACTACTATAAGTTAATAGAAACTACCATAAACAAAAAACATCTAGAAAAAATGTCTTGAAACGAAAACAACTACAAACTGCCAAAAGCCAATAAAACACCGAGAAATTTCTCAAAACGAATGAGTAAATAGAAACTGCCAGAAAAAACTAAAAACTTTTTTGTTAAAGTAACAACAAAAAACTTAAAACTAATGTAACTAAGATAAAATCCCCCCCAAAAAAGTACTTACGACACTGCTAAAAATGACCTAAAAATACTAGAAACCTCTGAAAACAACTAAGAACTTCTTGAAACTACAAAAAACTTTTTCAAATTACTAAGAACTTCTAAAAACTTTTAAAAACTACAAATATCAAAAGACTAAAAACAAGTAAAAACTTCTTAAAACTAAACTATAAACATATATCTGGTTAATAGTCTTCAGTTCTGAACTAAACTATAAAAACGACTTTAGTCAAGTTAGCGGTTGTGAGAACTAAACGGGTTCCGAAGTACGCAGACCGGAGGGTTACTGGCGCCCTCCGGTGGACTGGCCACGTCTGGCAGAGGGTTTCTGGCGCCCTCCGGTGGACTGGCCACGTCTGGCAGAGGGTTTCTGGCGCCCTCTGGTGGACTGGCCACATCCGGCAGAGGGTTACTGACGCCCTCCGGTGGACTGGCCACGTCCGGCAGAGGGTTACTGACGCCCTCCGGTGGACTGGCCACGTCCGGCAGAGGGTTTCTGGCGCCCTCTGGTGGACTGGCCACGTCTGGCAGAGGGTTTCTGGCGCCCTCTGGTGGACTGGCCACGTCCAGCAGCAGCAGCAGCGTGAAGCTCCAGGAGACATGAAACCATCAGGAAGTGAAAACTGGCGGTTCCTTCCTGACCTGTGCTTCTTGTGGTCCCGGGATGAGCTGCGGCGGTCCCGGCTCTGGCGGTCCCGGCTCTGGCGGTCCCGGCTCTGGCGGTCCCGGCTCTGGCGGTCCCGGCTCTGGCGGTCCCGGCTCTGGCGGTCCCGGCTCTGGCGGTCCCGGCTCTGGCGGTTCTTGCGGTCCCGGCTGCTCCGGTCTTTGCTCCAGCTGCGGTGCTTGTCGGCTCGGCCGGCAGACGCACTGCGACTCCTGTTCTTGTGCCGCTCTCGTTCCCGCTCTGCGAAAGGAACAAAACACCTCAAGCACGTCCGTTTGTATTTAATAAATACTTCCTCGGCCATAACATTATGACCACTGCCAGGATGCATTGTGGGTAAAAAAAACTCTGCTGCAACTTCAGAAGTCTGAAGAGGAAACTAACACATTAAATTCATAATGTCATGGCTGACGACAGCGTCATCCTACTGCAAATTCTCATGTAGAAATAACTGAAATAAGCATCTATTTTTATTTAATTGCATTGAGAAATGAATTATGTAATCAAAAGTCATTAAAAAAATCCATCAAGATATATCATTTATTATATGATAAATTAAAAAATAAATGGAACTACAGAAATTTGATGAAGAGTACATTTATTAGATTTGCGGGAAGAAAAATATATTCGGGAACATTTTTTCTATTGAACTCCAATGTGAGAACATTCAATTAAATAAACTGTAGATTTAAGTATTTCAAGTGGATTTATATTAAGATTTCAATTATTATGACTGTGATTAGAATTCAATGAAATGGAATATATTATATATATATATATATATTACAATTATTATAATTATGAAATATCCAACAGAATATGAAAATATAGTTTTCTTACAAAAAACTAAAGGTAGCTATCAATTATATGAAATGATCGTGACTCAAATGCATTATTATTAGTATACATTATTATTGACACTGATTTTAATAAACAAATGTGTTGATGAAATGCCATAAAATAACTTAATGAAAGACTTAACAATATAGACCAATAACAATAATAATGTGTTGTTATATGCTTTGAATATTCTATATGGATAGTTTAAATAATCCTAATTTAAAAAAATAAGCGTTTACTTCTCAGGCTTTAGTGAAACTATAAGAAAATCACGTTAATTGTTCAATAAAGGCAGAGAATTGATCAATATTTGTATTGATAATGCCTTAGTAATTGATGCCGCACTGAAAGACGGATACTGGAGTATAAATGAACGTCTCATTAATTATTCAATGATTCGGGATTTTGTCAGTAGAAGATGATATTTGTTAAGTTGTGCGTATTTTGAACGGAGTCTGGCGGTTCGCTGCCTCACAGGTGACTGTCACCGGTCCGGTTCCAGGCTGCGTTCAGGGCCGCGTGGAAATCTGAGTTTCACGAGGCCGGTGATGGAGCTCAGTGCCGTTTGATCTAAACATGATATAAATAAACCCGCTGAGTCACTCGTACGTAAACCGGACCTCAATTCACCGTCAGCTCGTCGGATTCATTCATTCATAAAATCCTCCGGCGGGGGTCGAACGGGGAGCCCGCAGCGGAGCGCCGCGAGCCCCCGGAGCCCCGGAGCCCGGAGCACCGACACACCGGTAACTCACCTTGTCGGTTCTCACTCAGCTGCTTCTCAAACTCCTCAAAATCCGACATGACAGCGGGGGACGGAGGCGGGGAACCGGGCTAGGGAGGTCCGCCTGAGGGGGAAGAACAGCCGAGCGGTCCGCTGTGTCAGAGCCGCAGAAACACCAGCAAATCCCCGCAGACCTGAACGCACCACATCCGGTGACGCTTCATAATAAAATCCTACTGAAATTCAAACAAACAATAACGCTTTGACGTCAATTAAATATTTAATATTCATACAATGTATTCAACAAATATTATAAAACAAACAATCTAATTAATTGAAAAAAATCTGCAGCACGCTACTACTAAATACACTGGTGTTACTGAAACCTTTCATGCATTCTAACTCGGGTTGTTGCACTCCAGACCGGTCTTGGTCTTGTCCTGGTATTAGGATACTCTGGTCTGGGCCCCTTAAGGCGTCTTCACATTCTCCTGTTTGATCTGGACCAGAGTGCTGGTAAATCTGGAAAATCTGGAAAATCTGGAAAATCTGGAAACTCTGGAAAATCTGGAAACTCTGGAAAATCTGGAATCTGGAAAAAACCGTTTCTTTTGTGTGACATGAAACTCTGAACCGGAGCTGACAAGCGATCTCTGGTCACTTTGAAATTGTGGGTCTCGCTTCGTTTACCATCGCTCTTTCCAGCGGCAGAGGATGTGACGTAGATTAGCCAAGAACTAACTCGTCCAGCCATCACAGGCGAAAGAGGCGGGACTTCCTCTTTCGGTCCGGACCAATCAATGAGCCGTGTTTCTTCCTCACTTCCTCTCTGCTCAGTGTTTGTTTTGGGCGACAGCGCCCCCAGACCAGCGACTGTTGTAATTGCGTGAAGTTTTTCCAGGTTTGATCCGATCTCTAAAGTGAACGTGAACGCCACACGAACCAAATGAAGAAGTGAAAATTCAGAATGAACCAAGTCCCCAATGTGAAAGAAAGCCGCCTAATGCTGACTAACATGACCCCCCCCCCCCACCCCCACCCCCACCCCCACCTGTCATTTTAAACACACATGCAGACTCACTGACTCAGCTGTTGCCGTTGTTGCTATTAAAAGAGCACAAATCCCAAAGTGTTGCAGCGGCGGGTGGCGAGTCCGGCTGTCCGAGGCTTCGAGACTCGATTCGCTCCAGACCCTCAGGAAGGGGGGACCGACACAGACCACCGGCCAAGGCCCAGCAGCAGTAAGTAGCGGCCGCTCCGTCCACTCCAGGGGTCACTGAGGAGCGATTGCCTCAAAGACCGAAGACAAAGGGCACCAGGACGCTCTCATGCTGGGTCTTACTGAGACTCAGGAACCACAGGAAACCGTTTATGTGGAGACGCAGTTTAGGAATAACGTGGTTATCATTCATTGACATTGAGCCTTTGTGGGAGCGACAGCGTCTATTTAAAGTGGAGTTTATATTTAGAAGCCTCTTGCTGCACGCTGAGGCCAAACTGAAAGGTTATCTTCTCAGAATGCGAGTCGCTTTTACAATCAGAAAACGTGGTTCTGGTCCAGAAACACCCGGCGGAGGGTTCGATTTAGAGAAACTGGACGTCAGAATCATCGTCCCATTAATGATATTAAGCAAGTTTAACTGGAACCGTCCATTTGAGGCCACTTCCTGTCTCTCTGTAGCTTTTTGTCTGAACGGATTGAATTTTTTTGTCTTTTTAATGTTTAGATTCTATCTTTTTCAGCGCTCGTCTGTCTTTTTGTAGATAAAGTTTGTCTTTATGTTCCTGTTGTACCTCTTTGTAGCTGGTCTTCACCACTTTAAAATATGTCTTTATCGCCCCATCTGTGTTGCTCGTGTGTCTCTTTGTAGTTACCTTCGCCAATGAAAGTTGGGCAAGAAGGTTATGTTTTCGTCTGTGTGTATTTATATATTGGGTTTGTTTGTATGTATTTTACCAGCTTTTTGCAAAAACTACGCCACTTGAATGCATGGAATCTTCAGGGATGATTTGTCCTCATCGAAGAACCAAAACGATTAGATTTTGGGACGTTAGCGGCGAACCGTTTCAGAATGAATCCGAAAAAAACTGTGAAACAATGTCCCACACAAAGCGGATGAGAGAGGCACCTCATGGAAAAGTTCAAAGGAGATCAGCGTCCGTTGCCATGGAGACGCTCCCTGCTCAGTGTTTCACACGGTAGCTACCTGACCTCGCTACTTAGCATTGATATGAGCTAACGGCTATCATGCTAGTGATGCTAACTCGATTCCGCAAACAAATGTGGCGTCGGCAAAAACCCGCGCTCCACCGAGGGTAGCTACAGCTTCACGTGTAGTTCCCGTCATGGAGTTTTTCTTTCGTTCTGTTTTCTGAACGGATACTTCCTGCACACCTTTAGTTTTCACAATAAAAGCACAGAAAATGTGGAAGTTTAAAAAGATTCGGAAGCCTGAAAGGAATCCTGTGAGATGTCGACCGATAAACTCCAAACCTCCTGACGCACAGATCCGATGTTACCGACGTTTTGTTAACTGACTTCAGTTGTTTTTTTTAACTGCTCCTGGTTAAAATGTCTTTTCTGTTTGTGTTGCAGAATCGTATAAAATCAGTGCGATATTTTTTACAAAATGCTTGTAGGAAGTGAGACGGAGCAGAATGTTACCGAGCCGGAGAGCCTCTGGGTACGAAACGCCTGAATCGGCCTGTAGATCAGCAAACCATCACACCCCATCTCAATCACG
Organism: Lipophrys pholis; assembly: GCF_963383615.2. NCBI lineage: Eukaryota > Metazoa > Chordata > Actinopteri > Blenniiformes > Blenniidae > Lipophrys > Lipophrys pholis. Next base: position 2,645,593 of record NC_137647.1, read on the forward strand.
CTCATCCTCCACGGACAAAGTGGGTTTTCAGTCAGAAAACACCAGAACCGGGACGCTAACCTCGATGACGTTTAAACAAGATGGCCGCCGCAGATTCATTCTTCATCACATTTCAGTGTTTTCATCACAAAATCCTCCCGCTGGCGCCTTTACTTTGATTGTTAAAGGTGCCGATTCATGGATTTTGTCCAAACGTGACTCGACTGTCGCTGTCTTTTATTCACGAAGCATGTTTTTTTTTTTAATCTTTAATGGAAGAAATTTGGAGCGTGGAAATGCTGATGAGGAAGGAGACGAAGCTCATTGTCGGTTCTTCCTGCAGAACATGGAGCCCACGTGGACGACCACGGTTCTCCTGGTGCCCTGCGTGGTCGTTCTGACCGCCGGCTTTTTCTACCTGTACGGCCTGATTGTTGGGATCTTGTCCAAAACGTGCGTACGGAACAAGGTGGTGGTTATTACCGACGCTTTATCTGGGCTCGGGAAAGGTAAGAACAAGGCGAATTGAATTGAATTGAATTCAACTCAACTCAGTTTAATTAAACTGTTTATTTCAATGTTGGTAATAATTAATATATAAAATATAATTAATAATTAATAATATATAATAATTGTTGGTAATATATATTAATATAAAAATTTTTGTATTGGGATTATTTCTTTCTTTCTTTAATTATTTCTTTCTTCATTTATATTTTATCATCATTTAATTCTCTTAATTTTTTTGTTGTTGTTTGAAGACATTTTTAAAATATTTTTTTTATCTTCAAAACAGCTTTAGCCTATTAAATTTAGATTAAAAAAAATAATAAATAAATATATATATATATGCTTTATAATATTTATTTCATTTGGGTCCAATGTCTCAATTTTGAATATTTGAAAAATATTCAAGAATATATCATTTATAGAAAAACGTGCCTTAAAAAAATTTGTTGATATATTTGAATATTTGATATTTATTATGTCACATTTTATTCTGTTGTTTGAAATTTGGTAGTTTTATTTATTTATTTATTTATTTATTTATTTATTTATTTATTTAGTTAGTTAGTTAGTTAGTTAGTTAGTTAGTTAGTTAGTTATTCATTTAGTTATTTATTTATTTCAAAATGTGAAGCACTGCGAGCTGCATTTTAAAAAATGAATTTGTATAAAATAGAGGAATTAAAGTTTGTATTCCTAAAAAAAAAAAACTAAAAAAAGTGAGAACGAGCTTCATGTGCGACTGGAAACTTCCCATTTGTGTTCTGAAGAATGTTCCAGCGTGTTCCACAAAGGCGGCGCGAGGCTGATCCTCTGCGGGAAGAGTTGGGAGAAGCTGGAGGAGCTGGCGGACGACCTGGCCAACGCCTCCGACCCCACAGTGGTGAGCAGGTCCAGACGTCTGGATCTCGCCGAGGACGGCGAACGTCTGATTGAGAAACAACCTGCAGGTGGTTTGATGCTCTGATGTCGGAGATCCAGCAGAGCCTGTTTCCTCCTCCGCAGACGTTCCCTCCCAAGCTGGTGCTGCTGGACTTTGGGGACATGGACGCCATGCCGGACGTCGTGGCGGAGATCCTGGAGTGCTACGGCTGCCTGGACGTCGTCATCTTCAACGGCGGCATGAAGGTCAGAGCTCCGGCTCAGCGTCTGTCCCTGGAGGTGGACAAGCTGCTGATGGACAACAACTACTTCGGGCCGGTGACGCTGGCTAAAGGTGGGGGTGCCGAGAGGCGGTGGAGGGGGCGTGGCCGGGCGTGGAGACCTGTTCTCACCCTGGCTGGATGTGGGCTGTGTTCCAGGCGTGCTGCCCTCCATGATCTCCAGGAGGGGCGGTCATCTGCTGCTGGTCAACAGCATCCAGGGGAAGCTGGCGGTGCCGTTCCGCACCGCATGTGAGTTCAAGCGTCGCATTTTCCGTCGTCCGTATTTAGCTTTGTTTGATTAGAGGTGCGTTCTGTTTTATTTGTTCCGTTTTCACTATAAAGTGGAAATATTTTCAGTCCAAATATGTTATATACAAAACTTCCTGTTTTGACTCTTCTGCTCCTGTCATATTCACTTGGGCCACCAGAGGTCAGCATACATACCTTTCTTCTTTATCCAGGCGGGCAATGGAACGTCAAGCATGCTGACATTGAGGCCTCGTTTATAAAACCACGTTTCAAGTGAAAACGCATCGTTTTTGTTTCGCAAAAACTTGACGTGTGTCGCCAATAAAACGAACTCAAATTCAAATATACTCATTATTTCTTTTTCAATTCACTTTGTGATTCAGTTTCTCCTTTGCTCCTGTGGATATCAAACTGACCACCAGAGGTCGCCCTGTTGATGTACTGTCGATAATAAACCACTAGAGGTCGCTCTGTTGATGTATGGTCGATAATAAACCACTAGAGGTCGCCCTGTTGATGTACTGTCAATAATAAACCACTAGAGGTCGCTCTGTTGACGGACTGTGTTACAGACGCAGCCTCCAAACACGCGGTCCAGGCGTTCTTCGACTGCCTGCGAGCTGAAGTGGAGGAATACGGCATCTCGGTGAGCACCATCCACCACACCTTCATCAGCGGCTCGGCGTGCGGCTCCGAGGGGGCGTCGCCCTCCAGGTCCATCTGGTCACGTGAGTCCCGGTCCAACGACGAAGCGCCACTTCTCGTATATCGTTCCGTCGCTTCACCTCCTCCTCTCCCGCCGTCGCAGTTCTCTACACCAAGAAGCCCCTCGGAGTTTCTCCGGACGAGGCGACCGTCGAGATTGTGAAGACTCTGAACAACAAGAGGAAGGAGGTGGTCATCGCGCCATCGCTCCCCAAGGCCGCCATCTACGCCCGATCCTTCTTCCCCAACGTCTTCTTCGCCGTGATGGCCGCAGGGGTGAACAACGCTGCCGCCGCCGTCGAGTCCGAGAAGATGTAGAACTTCGATGATCGTAAATGGGACAAGACAAACGATAGTGGCTTTCTCAATGCAGTGGGGCGGGGTGGGGGTGGGGTGGGGGGTGTTAACGTGTTCTTATTGACTGTCATCTCATGTATAACATTATTTTAGTCAAAAGTCCATTTTAGTAAAAAGTCAACATATACAAGTTCACATTACAGTTTTTAAAAAAACTGACTAACATGAATAATCTAAACAAAATGTGCAGTAAAAGCTGAATTATAAGGAAAATGTTGCATCTGTTGTATTTGTGGCAAACAAATAAATTTATGTGTAAAAATTCAAGTGTCATTGCATCTTTGTAATACTGTGAATATTTAAACATTTTTGATTGTTTTCAGTTTACACGACAACTTAGGTCCAAGATCAACTAGATTTTTTTAATGATAAAATTGTTATGAAAAATAATTTTATAATACTTTAATGCTCTATTTCTGTTATTTGAATAATCTTTAAATGGCATGTTATACATTGCCACAGTTCTGCTTTTATTGAATGTGAAGCAATTTGCAACTTTGATTTTAAAAGAGTTGTATTATTATTAATATTATTACTACTACTACTACTACTACTAATAATAATAATAATCATTTGCATTAATTTGTATTCACATATGGAGCATAATAATCAAGTCTAATCAAAATAAATAAAAAATAAATAAATACCTACAGGGTGGTGAAATGTGACGATATTTTCCTCCGTATTTTTTGTGACTCAAATTAAAATAAATAAACTTTGCAGATTAAATTGTTTACAATAATGATTAACGACATGTCGCCCTCTAGCGGCCGTACAGAAAACCGCAGCCGGCTCACACGCGGTCCACAGTCATTTCTTTTCATTTTCGATGGCTTTTAAAATCATTTCCAGACTTTCTCCGTTCACTTGCCGGCTGAAATCACCTCATGCCGCTTTCAGTGCTTCATGCTCCGGTTCCGGAGACCCGTTAACGGTGAAACACGACCGAGCGAACCGGCGCTTCACCGTCACTCCGGGCAGCGGCGCAGGTGAGCACCTCGATCCGACGAGCCAGCTGTGTAGCCCGCGAGGATCATGTACGAGAGGCCGGCGTCCAACTGTGGCCTGTGGAGAATCATTAAGTTTTTGTTGTATACCTTATCATTAAAGCGTTGAATTTGAGTCAATTTGTGGCCATTTGAAATATTCACTAATGTTTTTTATTTTAAATCAGGCTATTTTCAGGGCATGAGCACTTTGCAAAACTTCCCTTCAAAAATACAATATTATAAGATTTAGGTAGTTTAATAACAACTTCCATTAATTACTTGTATTTACTATAATATCTTTGACCAAAACTAATAAAACGGCATGGAGTTTATCATTGCCACGAACATTTTTAACTACTTTTTGGGTCCAAATATGCACACAGACACAGTAGTCACAGGCACTTCCTGGGGGTTTAAATTAGGTTATTTTAAATGGAGTCTGGCTTTAAGTGTTTTTTAAGTGTTTGCTACAATAAATTCCTAATCACATCAAATGTTTGCTTTCCAGAGGACAATGATTGTGCAGTTCTGAAGTACAAGTTAACCGGGGAGAAAGAGGTGGATCTGCTGTCCACCTTTGTACCTGAGACGTTCAGGGGTCGCGGGGTCGCAGCACTGCTGTCACAGGTGAGACTTTACAGTGTGACATGTAATATCTTATCGTATCTGTTTAGCACATACAAGATAATTCACAAAATGCAAGGAAACAATGATCATTGCACAATTTATTGATCTTTGATTTATTGCAAATTTCTCCACATGTGAGATAAATAAAGGGATATCTTATCTTAAAATATGACTATTTAGCAAGTGAGTACACTCGTGAGAGGATCCTTAACATTGGAAGTACTGGTGCCTCTTGGTGTATGAAACTGACATTTGTACCTTGTCATCTTCTATGTAATGCTCCTCTGACAGGCAGCCATGGACTTTCTTGTTGAAGAGGACTTGAAGGCTCGTGTTTCATGCTGGTACATAAAGAAATACGTTGAAGATCACCCTCAGCAGCAGTACAAAGACCTGCTGATCAATGATGACCAACTATAGGATTTAAAATCAGACTTCATGACGACATGATAAGTGAAAATGAATGGGCATTTTTAATTTCACCGTGTGATTGATGAAGATTTAATATATTGAAAGATTGTAAAATATATTTTAAGTACATTTCTGTAAAGTAAGTCCTGCTTTTGAATAAATCTATTGAACTTTTATTTTTTTAAATATCCAATGTAATTAAATTTTATTAATGTGTCTGCTTTAATTATCAGTAATGTAACTTTTTTTGTTGTTTCAATAAATTATATGAATTTTCTGAGCAAATGTCACTTGTAATTGATCAACTGTACCCCCTGAAGCCAGAGGGTACAAAGTGTGGCGCCCTCTAGTGGCTGAAGTAATTATGACAGCAGCAGACTCACTCAGCAGAGTCCGACCTGAGTTAGCTTCGAGATCGGTCTTTAAGGTTTATTTGAAACCAAAATGTTGTCATATTAAAAAAAAGTTAAAAGTAATTAATTTAGATTATTACCAGTCAGGCAAATTTATTTCTGGATTAGAGATTCGAGATATGAATCTAACTACATCTACTGGACCCAGAAGAAACAGGCGCCCTCTGCTGGCTTTAGTTAGTAATGACAGCAGCAATGTAGGAAGTCAGGTTGAAGCTAAAAGTTTACCCATCAAAAGTGTTTGGAAAGTGTCGTACTTTAATTTGAAAAAAAATCTACCTTCACTTTTGATTTCCTGTCTTTTTTTCTTTTTCTACATTCTACCTTCTACCCATCTATCTACTGTCATACTCACTGTGGCCACTCCAGGTCTCTGTAAAACTGATTGTCTCCAGAGGGAAGAGCTGGGACATAAAACCCCTGAGAATATTTTTTTTTTTTTTAAAAACAAAATGTTTTTTAATGTATATTTGGGATCACTCACCATTAACTTCTGCATTACGCACGTGAGTATCTATAATCCGGATAAATGCCTGAAGCAGTGAAAGATCTGAAATCACTGACAGTATTTTGAGATATTCGCCCATGTTTTCTTGGTTATAAAGAGAAAATGTTCACTTTCTGCATTGTGTCCATATAAATGTTGATCCGTGACACTATTAAGCAACACTTTGCTATTTACTTCAACTGTCAGTACTTTTTGAAACAGATTTCCACATGTCGAAACATTTTTTTGACAATCAGATTAGACCCAGGATGCAGAGTCTCCTGTATTAATAGAAATATAACACGCGTGACTTAAAGTCCGTCAGTGTTCGTACTTACTGCAGATAAACATCGGAGCAAAGGAGGCCAAAACATGAGAAACTGTAACGTTGCTTTTCGCCGCGCTCTCCCCACGAGCCTGGAGATGAAATCAGCATGTCGGAGTGCAGTATATCTTGGCCTCTCGCCACCTTAATGAGATTACTGCTGCCACCATGGCAGCGTCGCACAGCCGCCAACTTGTCTGCACAACCCGGCGCCCGGACAGCGACCAGGGTTCGGAGCTCGCCCGCCATTCCGAGGAGGTTGAAGGATCTGCCGAGGTTCGTTAAAGAGAAGCCGCACTGTGAAAGACACTCAGACTTCATTCAGTTTCCTCGCTGGACGATACAAACTCCCGGAGTCGGCTGGTTTCAGCTATACAGTCTTTAAAACGTGAACCGTTTCCCAACTTTGCAAACGACTCTCTTATCGATTCCAGTGGGCGCGAAGGAGGCCACCACGTACGTAGCGTAGCTTACGCAAGCTACGCTCATGGCGACGGCCAAGCGGCACAAACATTTGGTTCCATTTCAGGAGAAATGACGACAACATGACAACTTTGGAGTACGACCAATACGCAGAAGCGATAACTTTGAATGATTGTCAAAATCCGATGTTACGCGGCTAGCCTGAAACGCAGGATACAGAGTGTAAACAGTCGGGGCTCGCCATGTGGTGAGATCACCTGAAACGCTGGTTAACGCCACGTCTCAACGTGACCTCTGGCAGAGCTCTTCGTACAAATCCTGAAAGTAGTTTGAGTCCAAACTCGGAATTCACACATGAAGTGGGCGGAGCTTCTAAAAAACGCTCATTTATAAAAGTTGTAATTCCGGGTTTTGGAGACTCCTGAACCACAGATGATAATAGTTTTCACTTAATTTATGGATTATTGAGCACACCTGAATATAAGCCACAAATTTGAAAATGGAAAAAAAGGAACGGTCAGAGTTACGTGATGCACCTGAACGCATCACCAGTGTATCGGCAGCATGAAGCTGGTTAACCCGTAACAAATCCAGAAATTATCCACGTCATTTTTTAAGCTGCAGGGTTCAAAGTGTTTAAAAAAAAAAGAAAAAGAAAAAAGTAGCAGCTTATAGTCCGGTATGTCAGAGCTGAGCGAAATCCAGATGTTCAATGACGTCACTTCCTCTGCAACAACCAGGTGGTAGCGTTCCGGTTGGTCACAGCACTGCAACCTGGAAAAGTAATGTTCTGTTTCACGGTATGATTCAAAACATTAATTCACTCACAGGTTCATGAAAACTTCCTACCTTCAGACAAAAAACAGCTTTAAAATGCTACTCATGCCAACACTCGGCCACTCGGAATCCCAAACCTTCAGAATTCCCACTTCTGAGGACAACTGGAACGCGTCACAAGATTAGCAGCAGGTCTTGGGGGGGGGGAAAAAAACACGAGTTTGTAAATCGACACAGACCTGGGAACGTTCCCAGCGTTTTATTTTTAAAGACGCCTCCGTTTGGCTTCACTGGAATCGTCTTTGTGTTTCAGCTCCTGTTTATTTTACATGATAGTTTGAGTCATTTCAGTTCCAGGCTTCACAGTTTTCACAGTCTGTTTGGAAATTATTCAGCAAGTCTGTTTCATGAATTTCTCGCTTGATTTCTGTCAATCTGCAGCCATTTGTGCACATTTGTACCTGATAAACAGTCGTTTGGTGGAGTGACGCCCGAAGGCTCTTTCAGTGAGACGGCCGTCCACAAACCAGCTCATTTTCTGCTCCAGTGTCTCTCCGAGTCTCTCCGAGTCTCTCACTTCGTCTCGTTGTCCTTCAGACACCTTGTAGCATTATGTAATAACGGTGCAATATGTAATAATGCAACACATTTTCAACTCAATATGCAATAATGCCACATTTTGTAATAATCTGCTGCATTTGTTTAATAAACATTGTTGCATTTTGTAATAACTTGTTACATTTTGCAACAGTTGATACAAAATGCGGGTGCGTAGAGCTGCATTATGTAATAATGTAATAAATGTTTTATTTTTTTTATACTTTGTATCATATATAATAATTACATAACATAATGCAGATTGCTTGTGTTTATGTCTATGCTTGTGATGTGTCAGTAATAATTCATTAGTTTGGTTTTTGTTTCTCGCTAGTGAGCAAATTCTCCATTATAATGAAAACAGTTACTTTTCATTTAGACTTCAGCAATAAATCATCCTACTAGTTAAAAAAAAAAAAAAGAAAAGACAATTAAGCTGTAAAGCTTAATGTTATTCTAATGGTATGATGGCTTTTCAACTTAAGGTGTCAATTTTGATGATTTATTACATAATAATGCACCAAGTTATTTAAATTCCTTAAAAAAAAGTGGAGAACCCGCATTTTTTAAAAACTGTTGCAAATATGTAAGAACTTGTAAAAAAAAAATGCAACAACGTTTATTAAAAGATGAGTTGAAAATGTATTACATTATTACATATTACACTATTATAACTTAATGAGGCTCTACACACTTGCATTTTGTAATAACTGTAGCAATATTGAACACGGTATTACAAAATGCTGCAAAGTTTATTACATAATGCGACGTTATTACATATTGAGTTGAAAATGTATTACATTATTACATATCGCACCGTTATTCCATAATGCGGAGCTCCAAACCTTTGTTCCTCCAACATCCTCTCATGGAAGGTTTCCATTGAAACCGTTGAGTCAAAGCCGCTGGATCGTCTCTGGAGAACACAAATGTTTCTGAGAAAGATCGAAGAGGACGAGTGAAGACGGACGTCCAGGGGATCCAGGAAAGCTCCTCCGGATGGAGCAGTCGGTCTTCAGCAGTACGCCTCGCCCTGCTGCTCGGGTGTGTCGTCCATTTCCACCACGTAGGTGGTTCCCGTGGGCGGCTTGTGGCCGTTCGCGGGCAGTTCTGGCGGCGCCTCGGCGTCCGTCTGCACCGCCGTCAGGTACATGTCCCACATCTGCTCCGGCAGGTCCAACTCCAGCATCTTCTGCTTGATCATCAGGCTCTTCTCGATGTTCCGCCGCTTGTACTTGAACTCGATGATGGTCTTGGTGTAGCGGTTCAGCGCCGTCACCGCCGAGGCCATGCAGGTACCGAACGAACCCCAGGCCAACCTGCCGACAGGTGGAAAACAGGCTTAATGCTCCTTTTATCTCAACCTTCTTTCTTTGAACTTCTTTCATTGTTAGGGATACATCTGTTTTGAGGCAGAACACAAATAATTCACCCTTAAACGATGACATTTATGGGCTGATTTACTGCTAAACCACGGTCAAAACCTGGTAAACGGCTGATTTACTAAGAATAACACCTCGAGTGGGATCAAGGCCAAACAGGTGATTAAATGGAGGGTTTGCTTTTGTTATTTCCCATTTCCACTAAATAAATCAGTTATAAACAACACTGTTTTCTTCTTAGAATGAAGCATAGAAAGTTCAGGATTGCATGAAATTGTACAAAAAAGAGAAACACAATATCGAAGATTATTTGTATCTATAAAAGTTACACTTATTCATTTTCGTCACATGAATTATTTGGGGGCAAAAATGACTTCTTGAGCGGCTTGGTGCTCTATCATCCCGTTTAGGTCGTTGATAAATAAAATACATAAAAGAAAAAAAAATATTTTGTATAACAATTATATAATAATTTTAATAAAATTTATTTGATAATTAAAAATAAAAAAAATCTAATATATGTAATATTACATACATGTTAATATCAGAAAATATTAAATAATATTATTAATATTAATAACATATAAATATTATATAATACATATATAAATAGATACAATATGAATATATATTAGAAATTTAAAAAAATAAAACAATTTAATAAAAAAATATAAAGTTAATTAAAAATGTCACTTTTCACTGGTGGAAAATTTTACCTTTTTGAAATGTAATGAAAATCCACAATTTCTTTCAAGCTTTACTAAACTGTGTATTTTTACTTGCAAACGATCTTTTTCCACGATCTTCCCTTTGAACCTGACAGATCAGCCGACAGAAACATCTCTCATGACTTCGGGTGACATTTCATGTTCGATTCTGAACGAGCTGAGATGAAGTTGTGGGAGGTGCTCACACATATGACCAGCTGTAGTCCCAGGTCTTCGGTCTCCAGTCTTCTGGTCCCATGGCGACAGCCAGCTGGAAAATGGTGGTGAACATCATGTGGGCCACCATCCCACAAAGGCCTGAAACACCAGCACACACAGCAGGCTAATTCCAGGGAATGACATTTCACGCACCATAGATTTACATTTAATGCAACAGCTGGTCAAAATACGACAATTCAAGACTTCATGATATAAACTCAAACAAAAAAAATGTTTGTGTTGGGTTTACTGTAATTTCTTTGTGGTCATATAAATATTTGTTATATCTCTATGGATTTTTGTTTTTAAGACACAAACCTAAGAAGTGAGAGTAATACATTAAAACATTCAAAAACAGGCTATAAATGAAGAAACGATGAGCCCGACATCGTCAAAAAGTGCTGCAGAGACTAATGATAGCGAGACAACCAGGTTTTCTACTGTTGTAGTACCACTTTGTACCACAAGGTGGTGTTTAGTGTCAACATCAACAGGTGATATGTTAGACCAGGTCTGTAATATTTACGTTTCAAGTGAGAACGTTTTTACGTTTTCGTGGCAATGTTTTGAAAACGATGTCCGTTTCCACAGAAAAGGCAGAAACGGTGAAAACAGTGTAGTTAGCATGTTGGGCCACTAGTGGGTGCTGTCGCTTGTTGTAGTAATGAAGGGACACACACATGCAGCAGAGAACGATGGGTTCTAAATATTAACAATGAGGATTGGTTTGTTATTACGGTGACTGTCAAAATAAAAGTACCAAGTCTCAGGAGAATATGGACGAAGTCACGACACCACGGAGGAAACTTTGTTCATATTAAGACTGAGCGTTGACGAAAAAAGAGGAATGTTTTGAAAAAGGTGAGTTTTCAGTGTCATCGGGCACCGTTGTCATGGAAACAGGCAACGTTTCCATGATGAGAGGAATTACAAAGGAGTGATGGAGGGGTGAGAGGAGTTAGAGAGGAGTGATGGAGGGGTGAGAAGAGTTATAGAGGGGTGAGAGTAGTGATGGAGGGGTGAGAGGAGTGATGGAGGAGTGATGAAGGGGTGAGAGGAGTGATGGAGGAGTGAGAGGAGTGATGGAGGGGTGAGAGCAGTGATGAAGGGGTGAGCGAAGTGAAGGAGTAGTGGTGGAGGAGTGAGAGGAGTGATGAAGGGGTGATAGGAGTGAAGGAGGAGTGAGAGGAGTGATGAAAGGGTGGGAGGAGTGATGGAGGAGTGATGGAGGGGTGAGAGGAGTGATGGAGGGGTGAGAGGAGTGATGGAGGGGTGAGAGGAGTGATGGAGGAGTGATGAAGGGGTGAGAGGAGTGATGGAGAAGTGATGAAGGGGGTGAGAGGAGTGATGAAGGGGTGAGAGGAGTGAAGGAGGAGTGATGGAGGAGTGATGAAGGGGTGAGAGGAGTGATGGAGGGGTGATAGGAGTGAAGGAGTGAGAGGAGTGATGAAGGGGTGAGAGGAGTGATGAAGGGGTGAGAGGAGTCCTGTGAAGACATGATGAAGAGTGAACCAGGTTAAAATGTCTCTGCTGACATTAAAGCAGTTGGTGGCGCTGTTGTGCTTTTTTTTTGTAAACAGTGAAAGAAGAGAGTGACCTCTGCGTTCTTGCATGTCTGGGAAACACCCCCCCACCCCGCTGCAACACACATACACACACACACACACACACACACACACTGGAGCTGAGAACAATCCTGCATGTGCAGCGTTTGAATCGTGTGACTGTCGGCTGGCGTGGCGAGCCGGCCGGCCTGATCCAGCAGCCCGCCTCACCACAGCTGCTTTCCTCTGGATTAACGCAGAACAACAGGGGGGAGTGTGGGGGGGGGGGGGGGGGGGGGGGGGGGGGGGGGCTCCTCTGGGCAGGTCTTGGCTGGCACGGCCCAAAACCCGCAGCCTCCAATCCGATTAATCCACAAACCAGCAAATCCTCCCGAGGCAGCGAGGCGGCGTGAGCTGCTTGTGAGCGCTCGCCGTCCGCCGGCCTCCCCTCCGTCAGCCGCCATGACCCGCTGCCCTGCTCCTCTTCTCGCTCGTTTAACCTCCTGCAGGACGCCGCTTCACACGCCAGAGGCTCCGCAGTCTCTGGAGCTTCGAGCCGAAACGAATCAGAACGCAGGAAAATATCTGGAATGTAATCGATATGATCTGCATCCGGCTTGAACAGTCTCGTCTGAACAAACTACAAAAAGCGACTTTTTGAAAACGCCCGCCGTGTAGATGGTGAAAACACTGTTACCTGTCACCACAGCCATAGTGACTAGTAGTTCTGCACGCGCTCAGTAGAGCAATCAGATCATGTGGTGTCATGACTCCCAGTTCATATTCTCCTAGGACTTGATGCTTTTATTTTGACAGTCACCGTAAAAACGATCCAATTTGGTACTTTTATTTTGACAGTCACCGTAATAACAATCCAACTTGGTACTTGTATTTTGACAGTCATCGTAATAACAATCCAACTTGGTACTTTTATTTTGACAGTCACCATAATAACAATCCAACTTGGTACTTTTATTTTGACAGTCACTGTAATAATGATCCAACCACAATGTCCACGTTCTCCCATTGTTAATGTTTAGAGCCAATTGTTCTCTGCTACGTGTGTGTAGTTTCATTACTACAACAAACAATGGCGCCAACTGGAGGACCAACGTGAAAACTACATCCTTTTCAATGTTTGTACCGTTTCCGTTTTCAGAAGCAGATTTTAAATGACAAATAGCAAAAAGCGATCTGAGCTGTTTTGGCTTTTGGGTGTGTTTTTACCTGACAGGGCGGTGCACAAGGCAGCGAAGGCACTGAGCTTCAGCTTGTTCATGACGCTGAAGCAGGGGCATTGCTCCAGCATCATCAGGGCGCCCCCGGTGGACAGCAGGGTGAGGTACAGGCTCTCCGCCACGATGCACAGCCACAGGACCCCTGGGAGGACAAACAGCAGGATGAGAGACTGTCCTCACCACACCCCTCGTCGGTAATCCCACGGGTCTAAAGGCAGATGTGAGCGCAGGTCGACTCTGGATTTAATCACGACAGATGTTCATTTGTGCTGCGGGAAAGGAGAGATTGTTCCTACACCTCCAACTTTTACACTAAATCAACGTTTTTTGGCCAAAAATCTGATTTTTTTTTTCTCACAGCAAATCCTGATAAAAGTACACGTTCATTTCAACATAAGACACATTTATCACAAAGTTTAAAAAGAAACTCTCTGTGTGTAATTAGGCCCTGTATGAAAACACACCTTGTTGTTGTGGTTTTCATTTTGCAAAAGTTCCACGTTTACATGGCAACATTTTGAAAATGACACTGAAAGTGATGTAGTTTTCATGTTAGTCCACGAGTTGGAGCTGTGGGTTGTAAAGAAACCACACCTGGTAACACGTTACTCTCATATGGCCATTTTTTTTTCAGTTACTAGTAATCTAACGCGTTACTATTTCCAAGCAAATAATCAGATTACTATTGTAGCGTCCCGCAGGACGGTTGGAGAGGAAGACGAGTTTCTTGTCTGCAAAGCCTGTCAAAACCAAGTTGGATTGCTATTACGGAGACTGTCAAAATAAAAGTACCAAGTTGCATTGTTATTACGGTGACTGTCAAAATAAAAGTACCAAGTTGCATTGTTATTACGGTGACTGTCAAAATAAAAGTACCAAGTTGCATTGTTATTTCGGTGACTGTCAAAATAAAAGTACCAAGTTGCATTGTTATTTCGGTGACTGTCAAAATAAAAGTACCACGTTGGATTGTTATTACGATGACTGTCAAAATAAAAGTGCCAAGTTGGATTGTTATTACGGAGACTGTCAAAATAAAAGTACCAAGTTGCATTGTTATTACGGTGACTGTCAAAATAAAAGTGCCAAGTTGGATTGTTATTACGGTGACTGTCAAAATAAAAGTACCACATTGGATTGTTATTACGGTGACTGTCAAAATAAAAGTACCACGTTGGATTGTTATTACGGTGACTGTCAAAATAAAAGTGCCAAGTTGGATTGTTATTACGGTGACTGTCAAAATAAAAGTGCCAAGTTGGATTGTTATTACGGTGACTGTCAAAATAAAAGTACCACGTGGATTGTTATTACGGTGACTGTCAAAATAAAAGTACCATGTTGGATTGTTATTACGATGTTATTACGTTATTACGTTGATGTATTGATGAACACATATTAAAGTAGCATTGTTGTTTTTACCGAATCACTTAGTATCATCAGCAGAACATTTCAACAGGCTGGTCAAATTACAGACACCGTCGATATTGAAAGTAAAAGTTCTTGGGACCGATGACTGATCCCTGTGGTACTCCGCAGCTCATCCTCAAAGTTCCTGAGTCTTTCTGTCGGGTGAGTTTTTAACCAGAAGAGCACGATATTCTGCAACTTCAACTTTCATTTGTGAAACTTTCACTCGGACCGTCTCAGGAAATTCGCGGCACAACATTTGTGCTTTTCAAAGTAACTGTAATCAGGTACTATCGTCACACCACAGGTTAGAGTGTTAGTCAATCTGGTGTTACTGACCTCGTTCATGTTCAGGTGCTATTTCTGAGAAATCCCGACAGTCGAACCCTGAAAGAAAAGAAGGAAATAGATTTCTGTCAAGTCATTGGAATTAATTCATAATAGCTTGAATAGCAATTTATCTTCACATTTTTGACAAACTTATATATCTTCTCTGAAAGAAAAAAAAATCATATTTGTGGACATGAGATCCAAAAAGCATTTTATTTAAAACTTTAAGTCAGGAGACAAAAAATATTTTAAAATGTAAAATAAAAAAGTGAGGTAAACAGATGAAAATGTTTCTGGTGAAAAATCATGAACATTTTAATAATTTAACTATAAAAAATGGTCACGAGGAAACAAATTACAATTAAAAAAAAGTTGAAATAGGGTTTGTGTGTGTCTGTTATATTAGTTTTAATGGTGCCTCGATAAGTCTTTTTAAAAATATCTTAAAGTGTCACTTTGAGTGTGACGGAGAAGCGGCTCTACACTGTAAGAAATGTGGACAGAAAAGCAACTGAAAAGTGGCGGCGTTCATGTTGAGATATAACTTCTTTTTGTCAAATAAATTACATTTTCATTAGAAAAGTTGAATTTAGTACAATAAAGTTAAATAATGAAAAATTAAACACTATTATTGAAAAGCTCTTAAATATCACCAAGTAATTTTACAATATAAAAACGTCGTTTTGAAAGAAGTCGACGCAAAAACAGCTGGAAAATTGTTGGGAAACATCAGGAAACTCCTCAGACATCGATTACCTCCTCTTTCTAGATGGATAACTTGTGTTACACTTTATGATCAAGAATAATAATAATAATAATAATAATACATCAAACTTATATACAGCTTTTTTGTACACTCAAAGACACTCAATTTATCTGATTGATATTAAAAAGTCACGTTCCTTTGACTTTGAAGGTTTTACACTTTACTGGGCAAAAAATAGATTTAATCGATTCATCGAATCTGCTGCTATTTAGTTATATTCATGTTCCGTTCTACCATTCATTGTGGGTTTTCCATAGTTGCTGTTGCACTTTTGCTTAAAATCTGGATTAAAGCTTAAATTTGTTGAAGGACAAGAGCCTCACTTACGTTTTATTTTGGGATTGTATATATGCACTTTAACTCTTGAGGACAATCAAAACAATAAAGTTGCACTTTTGACATTATATCTGATGTCTGCAGGCATTTTTAAGTGCATTGAGAAAAAAAAAATAGAAAAATCAAATCGAAACCCAAATTTCTCTTTAAAGAAAATCGTCTTTTTTTCCCCCCGTACTTCATTCTTGACCATTTCACGAAAAATCGTGATCCAATCTTTAGATTAACTTCCTGAGATCCTTTTTTTTTTTTTTTTTTATGACACCTCCACCTCTTCAATTCAACTGACAACTGTTAGCATTGATGCTAAGCTACTATGAATTCTCAGCTTTCTTTCACACTTGAATGAGTTTTACTTCGAAACGGCGAAGGGTTTCAGTTTGCGGTTGTGTTTCTCTCACCGTTCATGTCGGCGGCCTGCTCGCAGGAGAAGAAAATCCCCGTGTGGAACTTCCGGAGCAGGAACTTCTCCTCGCCGGTCTCGAAGATGTACTGCACCAGGCGGCTGTCGTTGATGTTGGAGCTGTTGAAGCGGATGCAGAACGACTGCTTGGCCTTGGCCGGCGGCCCCGTGCAGAACGGCTTGGCCACCTTCCTGGTGCCCTCGCACCAGTAGCTGGTGGTCACCGCCGACACGGCGAACGCAAACGCCACCATGTTGAGGGTGAGCGCCAGGGAAGCCCGCCGCCCGTGCTCCAGCCTCATGGTCCAGGCCCGGCCGGAGGACACCCAACCAAGAGGCAACTAATCCCGGCTTCTGGATCTGCAGCCGCCGCGCTTCGCCGCACCTCCCCGCTCGTTCAAATCTTCATAATCTCGCTGCCTTTGGGGATCCTGTCGGTGGGAACCGTGTGCATCCCTCCGCTCGTTTTCCCGCCACTCGGATTCAGGGACTCGTTTCCTGGAGACAATGGAACGCCATGGCGGTCGCCACTTCATCTGAACTCGTCCGGCCGTCCGCCGCCCGCCCGAAACCTGTCGCTCCTCCCCTTCGGCAAATGTTCGCCCGCAATATCATCCATTACAAAAGGCAAATTACGACGCGGACTTCCTTTGAGCACATTAGGAAGAAAAGGAACGATTACTACGAGCTTAGATTATAATCCACAAAAAGGCTTTCCATGTGTACGTTTCCCCGCGTCTGCAAGAGACACAAGATCAGATGGCCGCTTTACAGCCGCTGACCCGTGACATAATGTGTGCCGTCTCATATGAAAATCCAAAGATAATATCAAGTGTGTGTGTGTGTGTGTGTGTGTGTGTGTGCCGGGTAAATCTCCTCCAGCCTGCTCATGCAAACGCAGATAAATTCCTCCACATATGTGAAGATCAAGCTGGAAAAAACATAAATATAATAAAAATATAAATTTTACTTTGTCGTTGTTGTTTTTTTTATAATCTCACGTCATTAAACACCAACTCTGGGATTTTTTTTATATTTATTTTTTATTCCCAGCTTAAAAAAGGTTGAATTCCTTCACAAAGGTCAGTTTGAGCTTCTCGGTGGATTTACAGCAGGTTGAGCCGCTGGTTCCTTCTGCGTCGACCAGTCGATTTTCAATTTCAGACATGTGAGAGCTTGTTAAGACGACTGACTCACTAAAATGGATCTGAAAACAAAAAAAGGGCTTACCATCTACCTTACAGACATCTGAATAGTTGCGTTACGTAACGGCTGCGCTGAGCTTTTGGATAACTCGGGTCTGTTCATGTTGCTGTGTTCAGCAGTCGTGTTTCTGTCGAGCTTCCGAACAGAGACGATCAGAACAACGGCTGCAGCACCGACCATTAGAAAGTCAACAGGAAGTACTCAGTCTTCTGGGTTTCTCTGTGAGAAGTTCGCATGTTTTTCCCTGCTCGCGATTACTGAAACACCAAGTCGGAGTTTCCATCGTCGGTCAAAGTCCGAATGGAAACACGACAATGCTTCACGTGAAAACGCAACGTCTTCCTTTCAGGGAGGTTTTGCGTTCACACGGCAACGTTTTGAAAACGACAGTCGTTTCGTTAGAAACGACAGAAACGGTGTCGTTAGCATGCCAGGCCACAAGTTGGCGCTGTAGTTTATTCCTGTCATGAAAAACCACACGCATCATGTGCAGAGAGAACAATGTGCCATAAGCTAGAGCTGTCAAACGGTGGCAATTTTTAAATCAGATTAATCACAGGGTTGCTGTAGATTAATTCACATTAATCTCGATTAAATATATTTTATTTCTAATCTGTAATAATCACGTTTTTTATTTTTACTTTTCAAGTTGTGTTTTCAGAGGCTCTGAGCACCGTCGTTGTGTAAACAGACCCCCAAAACGCAACAAAAGTTTTTTTTCTTTCACTTAAAAACGTCATTTTAGAATCTTTGAGATGAGGACCAGGGGCGTTAAGGCTCCTGCAGACGATTTTAACAATCTTATAAGTTCACAGCTAGCCGCACTGTACGACACGAATCGAATAAACTTTAAGCCATGACATAAAACTTTGCTGTGTACAGAGTCTACGATGAAAACAAGCCGTATCGTAGCCTACAACGACATGAGTTGAGGTGATTGCGCAATATGTGAACGTGAAAGAACAACGCGTCCTAAACGTGAACTTGAACGGAGCCTCGGCGTTGTGACGTTTATGTGTTTGGAGAGAAAACCTGAAGAAAGGAGCAGGAGGAGAATATGGACGCTCGGAAAGCGACGCCAACTTTGGCTGATCATTTTGCAACAGGAGCTTTTCGTACTTAGTTGGTATTTATTGTCATGGTCTTTCATTCTCCAACCAAACACACGACATGTAAACAGAAACAGGCCGCGGCAGCGGCAGCGACGATCGCCTAAAATATCCGACACGGTCTGATCTTGATCGTAGGCTTACCACCCGGCGCCGGGGCGTCCTTGAAGGTGAGACTTAAAGTTCCTCTCCCAGAATCCACTCGGGGAAAATCTAAATATTCAGGAGCCCGTTGTAGTTGTTGATGTCCATCTCGTTTGCAACCGGAAAAAAACCATCAACAACCAGTTTCACAACATTTCTGACTTTTCTCGTGGCTTGAAGTCTGTTACTTTGAGAAAAGCTGGCGCTTTTTTTTTCTTTTTCGGGCTGAATCGGATATTTTCGCTTGAGCTGCCGCGACGCCGTCTTTGATTTCCCAGAATCCCTTGTGGCAGGTTTCCCAAGATGGCGTCAGTCAAGAACCAAACAGTTTGATGGATACAGATTCTGGATTTGGGAAACTGCAGGTTGGAGATGAGTGTTGATGGTCTGGTTTTGGTTTGTTGCTTTACTCTCTGGGCAGAATCGCTCCTTTATGGGAAGCAGAGTTTAAAGATTTGTCCTGGTAGAGTCACTTTAAGACCGACAATTCAGAGCCACGACCACCGGTTTCCCCGGGATTCTTCGTCCCTGCCCTGCAGTGGACGAGCACATAGGGAGGAGTCTCTCTCTGTTCCGGACTGGAAGTGCACGAGTCGGAGCATCAGAGTAATTCCCGGGGAAATAAAGAGATTATTGTGAAACATTAGCTTCCATGTAGTATAATACAACGTGCAGCGTTCCCCTTGATGAGGCAGTAAGCCGGTTGTACAGTGAACATTTCCCAGACTCATTGCTTTTTTACATCATAATACCTGCTGGAGTGGACGACTCACGACAGATGTGAGGCCTCCTCCCCCGGGGGCGGGATACTCAGGATTTTGTGCATTTTAGGAGAACAACCGCAAACCATTATGTAAAAGTATGTTGGACCATTTTTAAGGTTATAGAATCTTTTTTTTTTTTTGCAGAAACATGCTGATGCTGGATGTTTAGTGAATGAACATTAGAAAAACAAAACAGGGATAAGTCTCCGCGACGTGACTGTTACTGATTGGTGCAGAAGCTTTTCCAGAGACTCAGCGAGATGTTCTGATGAAATCCTGAAGCAGCGCTTCCTTTTCAATTGAATTCATGTTCCATATGAAATTTCTATCAACTGAACAAAATGCTTGTGTTCCATTTTTCATGGTGTTTAACAGCAGGAAGCCAGCAAGGGGCCCCGTAAGGGGGGTTTCCTGCCAGTATCCAAGACCCCGTTTAAATGACAATGTTTCAAGTGTAAAAGCACAATTTATTTGCGTTTTCCTTTTCACAGAACCTTTGAATTTACACGGATATGGCAGAAATGTAAATGATGTCAGGGATGGTTTTAGGCAGAAAGACCTGAAACGGTGCATTCTAATGCATTCTGGACGACTAAACACTACATTGTGACGGGTAGATTTTTCCTTTTCTCCTTGACGTTTTTGCTGATGCGTTCAATAAACTTCCTTGCTTTGTTAAAGATAATGGCTTCTTTTCATTGGTGATGGTTTACACCTGTACCTGACTCACCTCAATCCAAACTTCACTACATGTACTTGTTTATGTCCCCTGTAGCGTCACATTGCTTCTATCTGCAGCCCTAAACCGAGCAGCTGTAAACCTTGAATATTAGATCCTATTTGTTATCTGCAGTCCTCCAGTAGCTCAGAGTCACAAGGCCTTAGAATGTCACAGTCACACTTAGTTTAATTGGTGAGGAAACAAGCATGATTGTCAATACTTATATCAAAATCAGCATTTTCACAGGAAAGAATATTTTACTCTTCAATGAAAAGCATGACTGAGCATGTGTCAACATTTTGGAAATGAAAAATTTGATTGATCATGGGTCCATAGAATAAGTCCCGTCTGTGTGGATTCTGCAGATAGAATTCTTCAGCATTTTGGAAAGACAATCCGTCCGAGTTCCTCCGCTCTGCCCCGGCATTTGAACGCACCAGGATGAATCACAGAATTATGAACCAATCAGAGGCCGCCTTTCAAAACGTATAAACCACATGGTATCGATTGACCAATCACATTGCTTGTTACAGAGCGTAATACAAAACCTGAAGTGAGTTGCTCGTTGTATACTTTGCTATATTTTGGCGAAAATAGATGAATTCAGTCAATAGGGGGCTTTGAGGCTTTGAGCAAAAACGTCTTTTCCGAAAATTGAGAAAATTGTGTTATTACTTGAAAACACTGATGTGTAAATTGGTCCACAGTCTGTAACTGTTAATATGTGATTGTCTTTTTTTTTTTTTATAAGGATTTCTTATAAATAACTTATAAGAATAAACATCTAGTAGAAGAAGGCATCCTCCAGATTCTGTCCAGTGCTTAATTAAAATTCATATCCAGGTTTTTCGCGAGTTTAATTCAAGTAAATCACCTAAAAACCCACGATACAAAATATCTGATTTGTCTGTGTGATTTTGTGTTTTTGTGTTTTACAATGGCAGGCAGCCAGCAGGGGGCCCCTTTAGGGGGATTCCCAACATGTCGCTGCGAACTGGAGGCGGTTTCAAGAATGAATATGAACCCCCCCTCCTCTGAGATGGAGGCCCCCCCTTTCTCTCCACTGCACAGTGACATTAACATGCCGGGGTTCCATTAGGGGGGTTCTCAGCGCGCCGTTGCAGTCAGAGAGGGTTTCATTGTGTCGTTGATGTTTGTGATATCTGCTGAATGTCAACTGTATCTGTATATTTATAATGTCCAAAATTACTACATTATTGGTTGTTACATTACCAAGTTTAGCTGATGTGCAGCAGTTGAAGTGTTTTCCCAGATGTTCAGCTGTTCTGCCTCTAATCCTCTGCTTACACTCACTGTGTCTTCACAAAAGGTGTCGGAGCAGCGTGACGCCGTTATCCTCTTAATCTTGGAGGCGGCTGTCCGTATCTAGGCTAGTGAGGAGCATAATCCAATTTGGCACCTTGAGCGAGTTTGGCAGGTCGGACACGAAGTAGAGGTTTCAGCACCCTGACAGAAAGAAGAACGCTCACCTTCTGCCAGGCAGGATGGGGAACACCAAGAGCAGCGCCTTGTCCAAGGAGCTTCTGGAAGACCTGAAATCCAACACCAAGTACTCGGAGACGGAGCTGTGCTCCTGGTACCAGTCCTTCCTGAAGGAATGCCCCGGCGGGAAGATCAGCAAGGAGCAGTTCGAGGGAATCTACGCCAGCTTCTTCCCGGACGCCAACCCCACGGCGTACGCCCGGCACGTTTTCAGGAGCTTCGACACCAACGCCGACGGCACGCTGGACTTCAAGGAGTACATCGTGGCGCTGCACCTCACGTCCGGGGGGAAGACGCTGCAGAAGCTGGAGTGGGCCTTCGCCCTGTACGACGTGGACGGGAACGGAACCATCAGCAAGAGCGAGATCCTGGAGATCGTTCGGGTACTTTCACTTTCACGACGTTTGGTTCGGTTTGAGTTCATTCAAACCGTCTGATTATTGAGTTTACCTTCATTTTTCTTGGTATTTTCATATATTATGTGCAAAATTCTGCCTTTATTTTTTTTTTTGCAAAACTTGGGATCCAATACCAGTTAATGTGAATTTTTCAGATTTTCCGTTTTAATTCAGTTTGTTAAGCCGAGATAATTCCGATCTTTTGGTTATGCTAGTTGTTTATTTCCAAACTACCTTACAATGAATTTCATGTGGAAAATATTAAAGGGGACGACTTTCTTTCCTGCAGTCAATATTCAACATGATTCCCGTCGACGACCAGAAGAACCTCCCAGAGGACGAGAACACGCCGGAGAAGAGAGCGGAAAAGATCTGGGAGTTTTTCGGGAAGAAGGACAACGGTAATCCGCCTAACGCACGTTTTCCAGACCCTGAAAGAAAAGTCACGCCGTATGCTGATGATCTGCTTGTGTTCCTTCGCAGATAAAATCTCGGAGGGTGAGTTTATTCAGGGCGTCATGGACAACAAGGACATCCTGCGCTTGATACAATACGACGAACCTCAGAAGATCAAGGACAAGCTAAAAGAGAAGAAGCAGTAGACGGTCGGCAGAACGAATCCGATCGCCCCGATCGATCCTACACGTGGTTCTGAGACTGTTCCACTCGCCTGTTTACAACCTGCTTCTCTTCCTCATTTCTCTCTTTTTAACTTGATCGATTCACTTTTGGTTCATTTTTGCAACCAGCCAATCAGTGTTTTCTTGTTGTCTTTTACTGAGAACGGTGATTTAGCTCTTAAAGTCGGAAACTTAAGTCAGTTAGCAACATCAGCACATTGCCTCACAGGTCAATTAGTATCTCCAGATTTTGATCATGTGATTTTCTGTTATCCTGTCATATTTCAACCAATACCACTGAATCTGTAACTGAATAATAAATACAAATAAATAAAAACATGCTAACTAGGCTAGCTAACTGATAGCCAATTGATAATTTTACGATATAAATAAACAAAACGTTGATTCAGTTCTTGGGTTAAATGTTATATATGTTGATTTAAACAAATTAACTAAAAACTAAAACTCAAACATCTTGGTAAATATCGCTAGTTAATGCTAGCTAGCATTAGATAACAAACCAAATTTGACAAAATTCAAATATACCAAACACAAACAGTTAAATCCGAGCAGACGTTACTAGTAAGACGAAGCTAATTTTGCCAAGTTGAACTGCTTTCGACTGTGTTGTTATTTTTAAAGCTCATTACACGTTGTAAAGGCAAACATGCCTTGTTGACATCTCACCTTGCCTTAGAAATGACAGCACTGTACCTGTGAAAACATTTTTCATTGATTAACTGATTTTAGCCAATTAGCATATCTACATTTGTTGCTTTTTGTGATTATTCCTCAGTGGAGATAATTTCACATTAGACTACTTTAAGTTTGAAATGTTTTGATTTTCATTTGAAGGTAAAACCAAGTTTAGATTTATGGAAAGTTTAGTCAATGTTTGTGATATTTGTCTGAAGATTTAAGGATGAAGATTTTAAATTGAAGTATTTAGCAAGAAAGAAAAAAACATGAAACGCTAGCTAAGCAGCTAATGAACTTAGCAAGCAAACAAACTATCTTTAGACTTCTGTGGATTTTCAGTTTCAGTCATTTTACGCACATTTAATTGTATTTGATTCTTGAAATGATAAATTTAAGTGCCGTCTTGGGTTATTTAGCTTCACGCTAAGCTAAAGATGCAGCGAGCAGAATAGAAAAGCAGAATAGCTGCTGTTTGTGTAGCATCTCAAATCTACGGATAACTTTGTGTGATTCAGACTATAAAGCAAATTTTTAAATATGACAACTTAATAGAATGATATGATAGTTTGTAGTCTTTAGCTTAGCCTATTAGCATGACTCAGAAACACGTGAGCCAGAAGAGTCAGGATGTCAGACTTAAGTCAGTAATTTTAAGATAATAATCCTTTCAAGCACACAGAAAAATGCATTCATTGAATACAAGTTAGATCTTTAAGCACTTTAATTTGGTTAAACTACGTTAAAAAGTGGAGCGAGCAGCAGTAATCCTCGTCTGTAGCCTCGGACTCCACTAGATAACTTCATCAGATTAAATCTCATATTTAAATGAATGTTTGATTCTCCTGGAGCTATTTAATCTGGTTTTAATCTAACAATAACTCAGGCTAAACTAATCTGACTAATGAGCCCAGTTAGCTGAGTAGCATTAACCGATACCACCACTTCTTGTAATACACACGTTTAAATATAAATTAATATTCAAATAATTAAGTCATTGGGATGGTGATAGATTTAAGATAAATTATTATTATTATTATTGATAATGATAATAATGCATTTTATTTGTACTGCATGCTACATTTGGGAATCTGAAAGCGCGAAAAACAACATAAAACAACAATATAAATAAATAAGAGTGAATAAATGAAATTAAACTGAATCAAACAGAAGCACCAAACGACGGTAGTCAGACTAATAGACTAATTTCTAGCAAAATGAAACACATATATATATATATATATATATACATGATTTGATGATACTTGGGATTTTAACCATATATATTAATGTATTTCCCGTGGTGATTTAATGTTCTCTAACAGTTCTGGAGGAGTCTAACTTTAAAATGTGGATTCCTTTATCTCCATGCCGCCTCTTCCACACTCTCCGGGTGTTCTACTTTTTTCCACGCTTGGATTCATTCATTAGATTGATGGCGAGAAAGTCGGAGCGAGAGCTGCTTATGAGGAGAATAAGGCTCAAGTTAACAATCCGCCTGCACCAGTGGATCCTATTAGTGGCTGAAGGTCAGTGGAGACGTCCAGTCGGTCAATACGGTCTGGACTGCTTTAAGTATATCAGCGTTTCACTTCAATTTCATGTTTCGCAATAATAAAAACTGCATAATTCAACTGTATCATTATATACCAACTCAGATCATCAATTAAAACCAGTGATTAAACATTTAATATGTATATTTATTTATAAATTATCGTTTTGGATTTTTTTTTTTAACTCAAAGCTGGAGCTTATATATATTTCTATCTCTGAACACTTTCCATTTCTCTGTAGCTATAAATGTTTATGGAATAAGACTCAGCATTTATAACGTCAAATAAACTTGCATACTTCCAAAAAAAAGTGTAAAAAAATATCTCAATGGTGTCTGTGATTGGACGATGGTACTAGTAGCAGTAGAAGCGACTACCGACTCTCATGCACATATAAAGTTCTGTCTTTCTGCTGGTTTCAATACGTCCTTGATACTATAAAGATTCTGTGAGTTACGATGAGAACTGGTCGGCGACATTTCTTCCCAAAAATGTAAGAAATCATAGCATACATGCTAACATGCTAACCTGTGCTCATTATAACATTTCTATTGGTCTAAAGTCAATTAAAAGATGTGAAAACAGCATGCCTGAGTTATTTTCAGTAAACAAATTTGACCGAACAAATACAAGTGTGTGCCGTCACCTAAATGCTAAACATGCTAAACATGCTGCCGCGAGCTAACGCTAAAGTTATTTCTAATATTATACTGAATCATAGGATTCGCCATAAGGTATTGTTTCTTTTTGACCGACAATTTAGTAAAATAAATTCTAATTTTATTTACTAAATTGTCGGTGAAAAAAAACCAATATCAGAAAGTTAAGATGACAAAAGGAACATAATTCAGCTACAATTAGCCAAACTAGAAGTTAGAAATTTAGTTGCGTAAACGCGATGTGACGTTCATTTGTGTCTCAATTTATTCTAAAAAAAAAAACATCTCAGATATTATAATGCGGATTATTAGGTGATTTACTTTTAAACTTGAATTAAACTTGAATATTAATTTGTTATTAACCACCAGACATGATCTCTTGAATTCCTTCTTCTCGTAGAATTTTAGGCTCATAACTTATAAGAAATTTCGATAAAAACACGTTACCACAGTTGCAGACTGTCGACCCGTTTACAAGTGAAAATGCAAAACTTTGTCTGTTTACACGACAACGGTGCGTGGAGCCACTGAACGCACAAACTTTTGAAAACAACTTTTGTTGCCCGTTACGCCCATAGTAACTAGCCCTTCTGCACATGCTCTGTAGAGCCAATCAGAACAATGTTTCCTCCGTGATGTCATGACTCCCAGTCCGTATTCTCGTGGGACTTGGTTACTTTTATTTTGACAGTCACCGTAATAACAATCCAACTTGGTGGTCTGTCCACTACAATGTCCGTGTTCTCCCATTATTAATGTTTAGAACTCATTGTTCTCTGCTGCATGTGTGTGTGTGGTTTCAGTACTAAAACAAACAACACCCACTAGTGGCCTCAGTTGCTAACTAACTACATCATTTTCAACAATTCTGCCGTTGCCGTGCAAATTCTAAACTTTTCTGAAAGGAAAACACAAAAATTAAGCTTTTCAACTTGAAATGTTGTCGTGTAAACCTAGAGCACCCACTGGTGGCCAACATGAAAACTACATTGCTTTCAGTGTTTTTGATCTTCCCATGTAAACTCGCATCGATTTCAAATCACATAAACGCAAAACCTTTCTGAAATGACGCGTTTTAACCTGAACAGGTCCAATGTGTTATGACCTCTAACAATCAACAAAAACATCCACAAGTTTCCTCTTGATTTCATCCGAAGGTGCGACACTCGCCTAAAACCCGGCGGCAGTTTGAGTTTGGCCGGTGGGACGTTGGTTAAAACCCCGGGACGACCTTCTGCTCTGCGATAAAAATTCCACAAATGTAGTAGAGGCGAACACATGAAAACCCCAGACGACGACATTTTATTTTGAAAGAGGAGATTTATTTGGGACGCTGCGTTACTTGGCATGCCGCTCTGGACGGAGGTCGCCTCCCATCGAACCTCATGGGAACGGCCACGGCCACGCCCCCGGAGACGTTCACCACGGAACATGAAGAATGAAACAGAGCTGCTCACAGGAAGTGCACGACATCGACACACACTGAGAAAAACCTCTACAACACAGAATCTATTTAAAACCTGCACCAGTCCCCATCCGATATCACTCCTCTGCTTTTTTTAAATATATATATAGATATATATATATCCTACGTCCTCTTGAGGAAACCGAAGCAGGTGGGAATAATAATCTGGATTGAAATGTAAAGACGACGACAGACGGACGGACGAACACGAGGAAACAGGAACTGTCTGTACATGCACTGCAGCTGGCTTTTGTTCCACTGGATCCTTCAACACATGAAAAGTCTTACCACCTTTTTTTTTTTTCTTTTTCTTTTGCTGTTTCATGCCCCCCCCCCACGTCACCATAAAGTTAGTTTCTGTACGTTTACCCAACGAACAACATGGCACAGTGC
This sequence comes from Lipophrys pholis, assembly GCF_963383615.2. NCBI lineage: Eukaryota > Metazoa > Chordata > Actinopteri > Blenniiformes > Blenniidae > Lipophrys > Lipophrys pholis. The sequence goes on from NC_137647.1 coordinate 2,673,150, forward strand.
AAACACTCCGGTCAACATACATCCAAGCCTGTTATGTACAAATGTACACGGATGCAGAAGATATCAAGGACATTCCAGGTATTTTAACCGTTAGGCACTAAAAGGTGTTTCAGTGTGACTTGGACCACCTTTTTCCACCGGACTGATCCAAACAAAAAGAAAAATAAAGACCCTGGCCTGAAACTGACGGAGATCAAATCCTCCTCGAGGGGCCTGATTCACTAAAATCCTCAAGAAACTGCACGTTAACCAGATTAAATGTCATTTGGTTTTGGTAAGTAAATGGAAGCAACTTCATGTAATGACCAATAACGTAATCATTTTGCCATTTTTAATGTAATAAATCCAGTAATAGAGTAATATTTGATGCTTTAACGTAAGAATATTTTGCCAATAATGTATTACGCTATTAGATTATTAAAGTAGGATTTAAAAAAAACTTTTCAAAATGTAATAACTGCAGTCAATAATGAAATAATACTTAAATTACATGTAAATATACTGCAGATATTTTGAGTTTATTTTTACGTTATGTGCGTACAACACTGTTGTGTAAATCTCCCAGTGAAAAACAGTTAAAACAGCTTGCTAAAACTCAATAACATAACTAAAACTACTCAAAAAATAGATAAAAAAAGATAAAATAATTTAAAATCACCCAAAACAGTCCAAAAAAGTTAATATGACTAATATAGCAAACCAGCAATAATACTGAAATGCAAAGCAGCAAGAAATAGATAAAATGGCAAAAACAATTAAAATGGCTAAAGTGGGAAAAATCTGAATAAAAGAGGAAAATTCCTAAAAATGTTTTTAAAGAAAAAGTTAAAACAAAAAGAAGTAAATTGCAGCTGAGAAACATCATGAATGTAACGTCAGTTTTCAGTATGTAAATAAATGCTTAGTTTTCCCTTCGTTTCAGATAATTCGAACATTTCGTGGCTCCTGATTAAATGGAAACTGCTCTTTTGTTCATAAAGGTCACGGACTCCTGGACTTGTGGACGGACTAGTCGTCATGTTCAGTGAGGATACGTAACACTCTGTTATTACTGTAAAAAATCACATTATTACATTAAAAATGATCAAAGTTATTTTGTTATTGGCCGTTACACTTCTGAAGCGATCTGCTAGAAACGATGTCGGTTCTGTTCGCTCAAGGTGACCATGACAGGTTGTGCTACTGGTCATGTTCACCGTGTCCATACTTTTATTTTGACAGTCACCGGAATAACAATCCAACTTGGTGGTCTGTCCACTAGAATGTCTGTGTTCTCCCCTTGTTAATGTTTAGAGCTCTTAGTTCTCTGCTGCATGTGTGTGTGCTTTCATTACAAAAACAAACAACAGCACCCACTAGTGGCCCAATGTCAGAATTGCAACCTTCTTCCGTTTCTGTATGAACCGTTTTCAAAACGTTGCCGTGTATATGTGAAACTTTTCTAAAACGAAATGTGGTGTTCACGGGGTCTCAGTGCCGAACATCTTAGAGTGCAGCGGTCTGCAACCAAAAGCAGTTTTTCTGATTTTCCACCAAATAAAATCTGGAAAACATGCTAAAGTGAAAAAATTTAAAAATTGTATTCATGATATTTAAGAGTTACAATTGAGATATACTCTACGTTATTTTGTTTGGTAGCTTATTTGATCAATTTTTCTAAAATGGATAGTTGTCGCTCTAGATATTTTATGCACTATTTTAGCCATTTATTTGCATTTCATACTGGTATTAACAGTTTTAGCTATATTAGCTTTTAAAAATATATATTTTCAATGATTTTATTATTTTATCCTGGTTTTGTTACACAGTTTTAACTACTTTATCTGATTTTAGTAATTTTTTAAGAAAAGAAAGTTTCACCTTCTTTCGTTGTTTTTAGGCAGGAAATTTGATATTTTTAAAAAAAAATTAAAAATAAAGCAAAATTTTACACAGAATTTCAGAGGAGCTGAAGAGCCACGTGTGGCTGCAGAGCCCTGGTCTAGTGAATCAGGCCCGGCGTGTTTCTGAACTGCTGAGTGTGTGCCTTAATAACGCTTTAATCACTTTTTTTTTTTTCATAATCATGAGAAATTAATGATAAGACACAGGATAGTTGTAGAAATACCCCCCACCACCCCCCCCCAAAAAAATCAACCGTCATGATCCCACGAGTTGTGCAGCTCTCCAGACACAATAAAAGCAAGATATTCAAAAACATGCATCTCACGCCAAAACCAACCAGCAAAATATGAAAATAGATCATATTCACTCTAATGTGCTTCCGTATCCAAAATAAAGGTCATGTCCACAATCAGACTCTATCTTTTTGTTTGGTTTTCCTCAAGCGGGAAAAAAAGTGTTGATTTGAAGCTAAACAATCCAAAATACATATATATATTTATATATATATAGAGAGATTTATAGTTGTTTTTTTTTGTTTTTTTCTCAACTTTACAACAGGTAAACAGCAGAATATGTTAGATGGCATTGGAGAAGCTAAAGTTGGTTATGATGGGGTTGGACTTGAGGAGGAACATGCTGGTACTGTGACTGTTCCCCGGACTGTTTCCTTCTGGTTTGTGCGGTCAGAGCGGGGTCGGCGGACCTCGGCGGTCCCAACATGCACCGGCGCCCCCTGGCGGCTGTCGGCCGGAGGCTTTCTGGGACTGTGAACTGGCTGCGTCCGCCAGCAACTCCTCTAGACGCTCTAGATGTCCATGTCCACCGGCCGCACCTCGCCCGTCTTGTTCTCCTTCACCCACAGCTCGCGGTCTTTGCCCGGGTCCACGTTCTGCAGCAGCTGGTCCACCGGTTCCACCGTCTGGAGGCGTCAGAACGACGAAAACCGTCAAAAGATCTGGACTCGCTTTAGGTTTTAACTCCAGACGTGTCAATGCACTTCAGTGATCGAGCAGAAACCGCAGGTTTCACTACCGAAGCTCCTGGGATAAAGGTCACATCTAAAAGAAATGAGCTCAGAGAATTTCAAATCATTTAAAAAAAGCTTGATTATTATATAAGTCTGACTGAGCACTGATGTTAGATTATATGATTAAAGAATTTTAAAAAACTCCAAAGTGTCGAAACCTGAATCCGCCGACACTGGAAGGTTGGAATAATCCTGGAAATATTTCAAATGGAAGAGTTGAGCTACCTAAAAGATAAGTTTGACTATGGAATAAATGGATTGAATTTATATCCCCAACCAGCGTAGATTTTATACGACTTTCCCAACGTTTCATGAGACCTTCTCCTTTTATTTCTCTCTACTTTTGAAGACTTTTTCCTCGGAAGAAAAATTGAAGGCGTAAGCACCCTTGGTTCCATTGTTCAAATGTTCTGCATGAATTTTGTTCAAAAATAGTAAAAAAAAAACAACGTTTTTTTTATATTTCTATAATATTTTTAATTTGTTAAAAAATAAAGTTTAAAAAAATATATATTTTAACTTTATTATATATATATATTTATTTATTTATTTATTTTTAACAAATTTCATGCAGAACACTATCAAAGCAATCAACAAATAAATAAATGAAAAATAAACAACCAACTATAACAATAAAGAAACTGAGCCTGTAAGAAGAACTAATAGTGACAGAAAAAGAAGTATCATGAACAGTATTTGCAGTAGAATTCGTCGTTTGCACAGATTGAGGACCAATATTCTTACAGTGTCTTTAGATAAAGTGTCCATTTCTGCCTTTTTTTTTTTTTTTTTTTTTTTACAAATTAATCTTCCTTTAATCCCAACATAAGACTTCTTAGGTACAAATTGTACATATTGTTGTATATCTGTGTGTCGATGACAGACTTCTGTTAGTACGCCCACATGTATATGTATATATGGGAGTTGTTATAAACTGTTATTGCCTTTTTCAAATAAAAAAAGAATAAAGAAAAAATAATAAAAAAAAAATTGTCACAAAATCTGTGAAAAACAAACTTTAGAATATTTAGTAACAGAGGGAAAGAAACTTCAATTAAAATAGATGGTACTGAAATTAGCAGAGTGAGGGGAACTAAGTAGTTTAACTGCTGTTGCTGGATTAACTCAGAAGTAATTTTCTTATAATATAAAACTAAAATGGTTCAGAAAAAAGAGCAAAAAGAATAAAACTGACCATAAAAAGACAAAACAAAGAGACTGAAACAAGAAATGTGGACTGGAACGTCAGTCATCCGTGTGTGTGTGTGTGTGTGTGTGTGTGTGTGTGTGTGTGTGTGTGTGTGTGTGTGTGTGTGTGTGTGTGTGTGTGTGTGTGTGTGTGTGTGTGTCACTCACACTCTGGTTGAACATGTCCGTCTCGTGTCTCAGGGTGGTGTACTGACGCAGGTGCTGCTGGATCCACTCGATTCGCTCCACCTCCAGCTTCTCCAGCTCCTGAACAGGAGACATCAGGAGACATCGGGAAACATCAGGAGACAACAGGAGACATTGGGAAACAACAGGAGACATCAGGAGACAAGTCCACACAGGAAATTCTCCTTCCTGAAATTGAGGGGTTTAATAACAGAAAGGTAAAGTTCTGAACTCCAAACTGCTCTTGGGCCAGTACATGGATTCTGTCTCCATGGAAACGGCAGAAACATTGAAAACGATGTAGTTTTCATGTTGCGCCACTAGTCAGTGCTGTCCTAAGCTCTAAACATCAACACTGAGAGAACAAGGGACGTTCTAGTGGACAGACCAACAAGTTATTATGATGACTGTCAAAATAAAACTACCGAGTTGGATTGTTATTATGATGACTGTCAAAATAAAAGTACCAAGTCTCAGGAGAATATATGAACTGGGAGTCATGACACCACAGAGGAAACACTGCTCTGATTGGCTCTACTGAGCATGTGCAGCAGAAGTAGTTACTATGGTGACCCGGACCAGGACCAGGACCCCCCCCACCCCCCACACACACACAAACACACACTTTGCTTGATTCAGTGCAGGAGCTTTACCATGCTGGTCGTCACCATCTCCTCAAACCACTTGGACTGAGTCTGGTTGTAGAGGTCCACACAGCGCATCAAGTCGTCTCCTGAGAACACACACACACACACACACACACACACACACACACACACACACACACACACACACACACACACACACACACACACACACACACACACACACACACACACACACACACACACACACACACACACACACACACACACACACACACACACACACACACACACACCTGTTTTACATTCTTTCTGTACGTCTTTTCATGTGTTTGAGTTCTTTCGTATTCAAACGGTCCAAACAGAAGCTCAGAGGGGGCGGAGCTATTTCTGTTGTGGGAGGAGCTCCACTGCTCGTCACACAACTGTTTAATTAATGCCAATTTTATTATTTTAGTTTTATTGTTTTTCTGTATTTTTAAATGTTTCTTACTTCATTATTTTTATTATTACTATTACTATTAATATTATTATCATTATTATTATTAGTCTATTTTTGTAAAGCTGCAATGGTTTTAAATTGCTCGATGAATAAAGTTGACTTGACAATTAAAAAATTTTCATGATTGTGAATTTTCTTTTTAATTCTATTTTTGTCCATCTATATATTTATGTTTAGTTTTTTTGGTCTTAATTTGGAGAAATCATTTGCAAACGTTTGTATTTGTTCAGACTTTCAGAAATTCCCGTGTTCGACGCTGTCGACCTTTGACCTCTGACCTGCTTGTGTGGATTTCCTCCGAGCCTTCTTGATGTCTTCCTCCGTCTTGTTGCTCAGTTTGATCTCCAACTGCTGAGTCTTCACCTCCAGATCTTTCTGCCGGTCGGCCAGAGCTTTACGAGCCTGCATCACACACGCACACACACGCGCACACACACACACACGCACACGCACACGCACACGCACACGCAGTAAAGTAAAAGACATTATTTACCATAAAACAGTTGTGCCTGACTACATGTGAAATCCTCTAAAAACTCTGAAGGAATCTGCTCTGACGTTTCCACACAGTTTGGCTCTGCTCCTCTCTTGTTTCTGCTTCTGGTTTTTAGGAAACAAATCCTCCACATATTGCTGCCGCCCACCGCAAACTGCCAGAGAAACACTGAGAGGAGGCGAGAAACGGACTCCTCGTCCATTCATGAGCTCCTGGAGGAGGCGGGAGGCAGCGAGAGAAGCCTGGAGCCTCGACAAGCCCAGCGTGGGAGAGTTGTGCTCCAGTAAACAAACACTGGAGAGCCTCCTCTGGCGATGAAGAGCGCCGTGCCTTCATCACGCCGCCATCCTGAACCACCGTTTTTAGGACATTGGGGTTTCAGGTGTCCGTCCCAAAAAATCAGGGCGTCCAAACTATAATTGGGCGGCGCTGGTTGTGGCCCAAATGTATATTTTGTTTGTTATTACTAAACAATCATAAAATAAAATCAAGTAGATATCTTAAAGTTATAAATGAAGCATTCTAATGTATTGTGGACCACTAAATACTACATTGTGGACTACTAAGTACTACATTGTGGACCAATAAATACTACATTGTGGACAACTAAATACTACATTGTGGACCACTAAATACTACATTGTGGACTACTAAATACTATATTGTGGACTCAAATACTACATTGTGGACTACTAAATAATACATTGTGGTCTCCTAAATACTACATTGTGGACTACTAAATACTACACTGTGGACCACTAAATACTACATTGTGGACTACTAAATAATACATTGTGGACTCAAATACTACATTGTGGACAACTAAATACTACATTGTGGTCTCCTAAATACTACATTGTGGACTCTTATATACTACATTGTGGACCACTAAATACTACATTGTGGACTACTAAATAATACATTGTGGACTCAAATACTACATTGTGGACTACTAAATAATACATTGTGGTCTCCTAAATACTACATTGTGGACTCTTATATACTACATTGTGGACCACTAAATACTACATTGTGGACTACTAAATAATACATTGTGGTCTCCTAAATACTACATTGTGGACTACTAAATACTACATTGTGACGTGATAAATTGTAGGACAAGTTGATATTGATTTAAACAAACACCAAATATGTTATGGAAGAAATATACTTATTTAAAAGCACATAAGTGAAACCATATAAAGATGGCGGGCCGCACCTCCTCCACACCGCCATCTTGAATTAAATTTCTCCGTACCTTCTCCACGCCGCCGTAGCGGCTCGCCAGCTGCTTCCTCAGGTCGGCGATGTGATGGTCGTACTTCTTCAGGTCCTTCTTGAAGTTGTCTCCTCTGAAGGTCAGCAGCGGTTTCTCCACCTCCGAGTGGAGCTGCAAAACAAGTAATACTGTTTCTGACCAAACGACGCCAAACAGCTTCACACGTTTCAGCTCTACTTTAGAGAATTTAGACGTGTTCAGACGAACGAGCTTAAAAACTGTCTTAGCGTTTTTCTATTTTGTGTTCTGTGTGCGTGTGTGTGTGTGTGTGTGTGTGTGTGTGTGTGTGTGTGTGTGTGTGTGTGTGTGTGTGTGTGTGTGTTATTTATACCCACAGTCAGTAAAGTGCAGTTTAAATGATTTACTGTCTGATTAATTGATCATTATCTCTGTTAAATCTTGTGAAGCGTTGGCTATGGACACGTGAGAGGCCGAAGCCTTCCCCTGCTGCATTATTCACCTTGTGTTTCCAGACTCGGCTCCTCGAGCTTCACTTTTATTATTGTGTTTACCGGTGGAGTGCGGCTCTCCTCTCAGAAATCAATACGTCTGAGGTTTATCACGCTGCAGCTCGGAGCCTCTAGTCCCTAATAAAGTCTGCTCCCCGTTGTGCAGACGTCGGAAAAGGACCGTTTACCTGATTATGACGAGGAACTGTGTTTATTAGGGGAGAGAGGAGCCTCCTTTGTGCAGAATGCTAAAGCTGGAAGCTAAATGCTGCTCATCAGAACTCGAGGGCTCGTTTACTACGACTCGTCAGAACATGTGTTTAATTAATGAGACATCAGAGCAGAAAGCTCCGGGCTGCCTCTGCTTTATTTAGAGCCAGGTCTGGAACCAGTGTGGTCGAATCGAGTTTAAAGGAGAAAAACATGACTGAGTCGGATCAGGAAATACAAGAAAACAGCAAACTGCAAGCTTCAACTACAACAATCTTATCATTCTCTGACAAATTTACCATATTCTCGAGAGTATTAGTCACTCTTTCATTAGTTGTTTGTGTGATCGTGTGAATTTTATATTAAAATACATGGAACATACCATCTGTGACCACTAGGGGTCACTGTTTCACCACAGAAAGCTGCTACAGTACCACAGAAAAACCTCCGTTACTGTTGATTCACACTGACGAAGAAACGCGTCTCCCAAAACCAAAATGTCAACAGAAGATGTGAAAAAGAGCAGAAATTAAGTGGGATGATAATGAAGCCACTCAGATGGAACGCTTCGCTTTTGTGAAAAAAAAAAAACCAACAACAAAAGAAAGTTCGTTTCCACGGCAGCCGCCAAACCACTAAAAACAATCTACTGACCGTGTGCAGAACAGTTATTTGCTACGTCCATAGTGTGCATGACAGGGAGCAGCATTTCCGTTGTTGTGTAAACAGACTTCCTAAAGACAACGCAAGTTTTACGTTTTCACTTTAAAACGTTGTCGTGAAAATGTGACCTTATAGTCCTGAAAATACGGTAAATCCGGATCTGGCATATGTGTTTATTTCTACTAGCGTTTGAAAGTTTTAAAAAGAAGTTAAAATAAGAGTTCTGAAATCATTTTGAATAACACATTTGTGATGTAATTAATATTTTAAATAAGCGCCATATAAGTACTGGTTAACATCCCTGATATTTAAACACGGAATGAGCACCGTTAATCAAAGTGATCATTACAAAAGTAATCAGAGTATCCTGAACCTTGAGCTCATATCTGAGGAAACTTCATCCTCAAATCGTGTTTCTGATGCTGGATGAAGTTATAAAATCTGAGGAGTTCATTTTCAAGCCACATTGGAAGTTTGGCTGAGATCTTCTGGATCTGACGAAGCAGAACTTACCTTGTTGGAGAACTTGAGGTGAACTTCGGCTTCGTCGTGGAGACTCTTCTTCAGCTGAGTCCAGGCTTCTCCCAGAGTCCTGGGACAAACATCCAAACACAAAGTCATTTCCAGCCGGTTGAAAGGAAACAGGAGGAAGCTGCTCTTTGTTTAGAGGAGGTCGAAGCGTTTCGCTGCTCCGGATTTATTTCCCTCGAGAATAAACAGATTGATGGTGATTTTGCAGGTCTTATTGAATTTTTTGCACTTAAAAAAATAAATGTTCTATATTGATTCCTTTAGAGAAGATTTAATAATGTAAAGCACAATACAAATAATGCAGCATTATTATCACTATTATCATTACCATCATTATTATTAATAAACATTTAATATCTTCATTTAAAAATGTTTTACATATATTTTAAGAATATATATAAAAAATATTAAGATATATTTTAAGAATATATATAAAAAATAAGATATATTTTAAGAATATATATAAAAAATATTAATTTAAAAAAACCGACATGACTGATTTGAGCTACTTTAGAGCAAATAAAATAAAACTCAATTGATTACTGGAGGAAGACGAGATGCTTTTTGAATAAATATATTGAAATATTAGCTTGATGTTTTTCCTCCCAATTCTTCACAGTATAAATAAAGAGGTTTTCTTCATCTATGTTGTTGTTTATTTTTGACAATTCACATTTTATTCAAACTGTCTGAAGCTGTGAAGAAAAACCTGATCAGTACATTTCATCCTCTTTACAAACTAACAGATCCTATGACATTAGAAGAGAATTTAAACATTTGAGGTGAAACGTGTGTGCAGTATTTGTAGTTTCCATTCGGTCTGCACGTCGCCCACGTCGGGTCTGAAGCGGATTGATCAACCGCTGCCTAGTGAGGTTTCAGTCAACAAAGTTAATCAATAACACTGGAGGAGGCTGAGAGACACAGAGCCTGGCATTAATATCTGGACTCGCGTGTGCATTTCTGTTTTTTAAAATTGAAAATCAACATAAAAAGTGATGCAATTGCAGGATTTTCTACAAATCTGGAGTGAAATCAAAGCCTCTGAAGCGCCTGAGCCGTTATTCTGACGTGACGGCTGAAAGAGGAGGAGAGTTTTCTCTGAGGAAAGACGACGACGGCCGACTCACCCTTCCTCCTGAGCTGCCAGCGCGCTCACAGACAGCTTGGACAGGTTCTTGGCGTATTCCTCCTCAATCTTGATCCTGAAACAGAGAGAAGCGTCAGGCGAGCGGATCCAGGCAGGAAACACACTTCTTTAATGAAACACACACACACACACACACGGCGCATTGTTACTGGATCACCATCATCAAAAAACAAACTGCGGCAAGTTGACTGTCTTCAGTGTGGAAATAAAGATGATTTAGTTTCAGTTTTAATTGGAAAATGACATTAAAACCACTGAGCTGCTGTTCAATTCTGTATAAATGTTCATTTGTTAGATGGCGGTACTGCAGCTCAAACTCAAAAGGGGTTCGTGGTATATTGTGACAAAAGTCCCGACACGACACTATTTGTCATTATATGTATAGGAGAAAGAAATTTCAGGTGCGGCTCCCTGTGTTGATGTGGATAAAGTGAGCAAAAGTACCCATAAAATAGATAGTACATTCAATATAAAGGCACTCATAATATCAATGTATAAATAGAAAGTTTAAAAGGTGAATAAAGTGGGAAAGAAAACTGAAAAGACCTCAGAGACGCTAATAGTGACTTGATTCAGTTGGTATTATTAGAATAAAACGGAATAGAACAAAACAGAACAGAGGAGAATTAATTAATTAATTAATCCCACTGGGAAATTCTTTGAATAATTAAACTGGTAAACTGGTGGTTATCAGTAATTAAAGTGTCTTTTCCCAGTTGGTCCATTTCACTTGAAGTTAATTAATGTTGTTAAATCAGTTAAGTTCAAAGTGTTTAGTCGTCTTATTGGCTGTTTGAGGTTGAGGACTCCAAACTGGGTTATTGGACTTTTTCACAAATGGAAACTTTCTGAGAGCCAAGCTGTATGAAAAACCCTCATATCACCAGACTCGTACCGTGAAATCCAATATCTACGCCAAGGGTGTCGAACATAAGACCCGATGGCCAGAAACAGCCCGCAAGAGGGTCGACTCCGCCTGAACCATCAAGCAAACGGTAAAAACCTCCAGACTCCAGGTCAGAGCGGCGATACGTTCCCACACACACCTGAGTAAATCTGCCACCTGAGGAAGGACACGAGCCCCGTTTGTTCACTGAATGTCCGGATCCGAGCAAACCCGCCTTACAGGAAAGGTCAGCGCAGGAAGGAATGAAACGAGGCGGGGGTGGGGGCGGATGTTCATCATTTATTTCGCACAACTCGAATAGAGCTTCGGCTAATTACACAGAGAGGCGTGAGATCGGATGTAAAAGTTAATTTATTCAGCAGGAAGTGCTGCGTAATTACATGGTGGGCGGATTGTGAGGCGAAACTGGGACTCCTCCACCCACAATGGAGCTTTATGTAGAGGAAGAGCGAATGGAACAAAGCTACGCCGCACCGGTCGTCTTTTCAGACAAAGCATGCAGGCATGGATGGATTTAAGGAGTGAAGGAAGCATTTATTCATCCGCCCATTTGCTGAGCAAGAGGACATGGGAAAGCCACCGCTCCGTCGCAGGGAGAACTCCTGAATGCAAAACACTGAGCGGGCCGTCCCACTGTCGAGCATGGTGGCGGCAGCATCATGCTGAGAGGCTGCCTCAGAAGGGACAGGGAGGCTGCTCAGAGATAATGGAAGATGGATGGAGACAAAATTCATGACTAGACTTTTGAACAGCACACCTTCATTTCAATTTGTAATAAAGTGTGAAAACCATGTCTTATTTGGCCTCCTTGTGTTTGTCTAGTCACATAAAATACATGACGAAACGGGACGAACAAGACGTCACAAGCAACCTCCGTTATTATTGTGAAGTTACTCTCCCAGAAGAATGTTGACGAAATCTCTTCCTAAATAGAAGTTCTCACTTCTGCCCAGAGAACAAACCCAAACTAAACCATCTCATCTCATCCTGCACTTTCTCAAATCCTTCACACCAAAGTCCAGAAGTTTTCCAGACAAACCGTCAAACTGTTGACGTTTCCTGACTGACGCCATCTTGGGAAACCTGCCCCAAGGGATTCTGGGGAGTCAAAGATCAACAATTCAAACTGGCTCCAAGATACTTTCATATTTCCCGTGTGGATTCAGGGAGAGGAACTTTACGTTTGTTCTCTCCTTCCAACACCGCTCAGCTCATCTGGGCTCGTTTCCACGGCAACGATTTCAAGTGAAAACGTGGAACTTTTTTGAATCGATCCTTGAAAATGGGGGAAAACTGTATTTTGTAAAAACACTTGGGGCTCGTCTCCTTGACTCCTCTCAGGCGGCGTAGTGTAGCGCGGCGTAGCATAGCGCGGCGTAGCGTGGCGTGGCTTGGCTTGGCTTACCTCTCGTGGATGAACTCCGACATCTCCTTCTGCATCTGTTTGCCCTTCAGCTGCTTCTGCAGCAGGACCTCGAAGCCGGCCACCGACGTGGTGCCCTGCGGGTCCTTCTTGTCGGTCTGAGGAGAGAGAACCACGGGGGTCACACCTCGCCACGTCTGCAGACGCCGGCGTGAGTCACCGACGCTCCGACTCGGGAGTGTCGGATTGTCGTCGAGCGGCAGGTCAGCGGACGGACAAGACAAGAACCTCTGGACGCAAACACGAAGCCGAGGAGGAGGAGGAGGAGGGAAGACGAAGGGCGTTTCGACGCTCAACCTGGTTCAGGATGGAAAACGTCTGGAGAATGAAATCTGCCACCAGGGAGACGCTGACGTGAAGCGGTTCAATCCTCCGACATGACAAACGTGTTTACGAGAAGCGAGGAGCAGAAAGCTCGTATTTCACAGCCAAAACAGATTAACCAATTACCTTCTGGGCTTTTATCGGATTGAAACGTTTCGCAGCCCAGTTTATCCCCGAATGTCATCAAGAGGCTTCGGCGGGAATCGTTCAGTCATTCAGAGATCTATTCTGGGTGTGAAACGTGTGGCCCGCCGGGCAGAACCGGACGGAACAAGTTCAAGTTTGGCCCAAATGACGACCGAGCATTATAAAATGGTCAATTTGTAATAGTAAAGGCATCTCATTATTAGTCACACTATTAGAGTAAGACGCTGATACCCAGAACTGACCAGCAGAGGGCAACAGTGCTTGTTACAGCTGGTGAAATAGCATTAGCATTAAAGCTTCGGCAAAGTTCTGATAGACGTTAACATGATTTTGATTTGTAAAATTTTTATTTTTTGCACTCAAGAGAAGAAAATTTGCTCTGAGAAGACAGATTATATAGTCCTGACAAATAACTACTTCCTTGTGTGTCCGTGGTAACCTGTCAATCAAATCGCCTTCTGACCTGGTGTGATGTGCAGTGATTGGTTGTTCAGTAAAAGGGGCGGAGCCTGAGTAAATAAGCTGATTCAGGTGAAGGCTTGTTGTTCTGTTGCGGCCTGACTTCGTGGATGCAGCAGGTACTTCGTGATGGAGGGTTTCTTGAGGCACCATTTAATCCTCCATTAACACCAAAACTGCTACGGGCATTTAATGATTTAAACGTTTAGTTTAATTCAACGTTTAATTAGTAAGATGGAGCGTTTGGAAATTGATGCAGCGGAGGGCGTCGCTCTGGAAGTCAAGAGGTCACACTAAATGTTGTTATTGACGGTTTCTGCTGTTTATTATCGACTTCTCATCTCAACACTGCCCCCTCATGGTCACTGGCGGAAATGCTCTGATGGCCTGCATCTGTCTCCTCAAATATGCCACGTGAACTGTGATGTTTCCTCGTTGGAGGAACAGACGAACAGACGCTGCACGCTTGTGGAAAATCTTTTCATGGTCGTCGGGGTGAGTCAGGAGAGTACGTGCGGGATTCCAGCCGCCGTCTGCTCACGTGGTCGGCGGGAACTCACCCAGAAGTAATCGCAGTAGCTCCATTCGTTGGGCTTGAGGAGCTGCTGCTCCGGACCTTCACCGGGAAGGGGGAAAGTCACGCAGTTGATCTGGAGCGGAGAAAAGAGAAGTGTGTGTGTGTGAACGCAGGAGGGACTCTGGTCTGAACTGTGTTAACATGCACATGAGAGGAGGAAAAAAAAAAAAGAAGAGAGAAGGTCAGACATGAGCAAACACCATGAGAAGGTGAGCTGAGAGGCTTCAGGGGAGCAGAGAGAACACAGAAACCTTTTCTCTTCCGTGTCCTGGGACTTGAACAAATGAACTGGAGGAGGTGTTAACGGCAGATAAACAGCCTGAATACAGACTCTTCGCTCCGCGACGTCTTCAATTACTCTCCGGGCTGCAATTATGTAATGTTCCCCATCTGTGAGCCCCCCTCTTCATCATCATCCTCCTCCTCCTCCTCCTCCGCTGTGCCCTCTCAGCCACTGCTCCACACAGCCTATTCACAGCAGGGTGAACCACTGAACCACCGCGTCGCACACAGCACGGCTTTATTTGACACCATGTTTTCATTTTATAACAATAATAACAACAATAACAACAACAATAATAATAACTTTTTTAAATAGCACTTTTAAGAACAGTTGTTTCATGAAGTGCTTTACATTAAAAACATAGAAACAAGATGAGACAGAGGAGACGTGCGATCATAAATGAAAATTCCAGATGAAAATTATTCATAAATTTTTGTTTCTATCTCCTAGTAATTTGCATACATTAAAACAAACAACTTGCATGATGGTTATTTTTTCTTTTTCTTTTAAATAAGCCCTGTAATACTTTAACTTAAAATGAACTTTTAATGATTTAAACCAGTAAAGTCAGTTGACTGTTTTTGAAAGCAGTAAACAGGAACTGATTATTAGTACCTAGCACATGGATTATTGATTAAATAAGGCCCATTCTACCTTCATCTGAAATGTCTTTTTGTTTCTATTATTATTTATTATACACATGTTTCTTATGTTTTATACAAATAATTATATGCCGTTATCTTCACAGTTTTTCTCATCGTACCTAAAAAAACACCCCAGAACACAAAGTGTTGGCATCGACCTGATACTGGTATCGGTATCGGTGCATCCGTATCCTGAAGCACATGATTGACCTCTCCTCTCCTTCAACATCACGCATGTTTATTTTGCCATGTTGGATCTGATCGTCATTTAGACGGAATTCTTTCCTCAATGTGAAGATTTATTCATAAGTCTTCGACCCGAGTGTGAAGGTTTCCATCGCTCAGCTTCCACTGAACTCTGACAACAGATGAGTAACGCCTCCCCCCCCCCACCTCCCCTCGCATTATATAAACGTCCGGAGATGCTAATGTGGAGAAAAAAATAAAGAGTGAGCCGACGCGTACGAACTCCAGCGTGACTTCCACCAGTCACTTTGTTCATTTTCTGCCTCGGAGATCATACCGATTGTCACGGGCACCAGATTTTCCATTACACCGCCCGCACATTCATCATGACTGTTGTTTATCTGTCTCTCGCATCCCGCTGGAAATGAGACCATCCATCTCGCGGAGGCCCGTCCCACTAACTTACTTCTCCCTGACGGCTGTTTAGTGAGCTGCTCTGGAGGCTTCCGGACCCCAACGTTAATGCGGAGTAATAAATCCTCCCGGGGCGCTGGGAGGCTGAACCGGGGCCGTTTCAGGTCCGCCCGCTGGATTCGGGTCGACGGCGCAGTTTTAATTCAGCACGAAACGAAGCTGCGGGCGACACATCGGAGCAGATTTGCAGTGGAAATGGGACGTTTTGTCCTCGCTCAGCGTTCATAAACATTCAGCCTCATGAGGGTCTGCAGGCAATGCTGACTTCATTAGTTTACTCTTTATTTATTTATCTCCGTGTTTTGTTTCTTTGTTTTTAGAAAAAATAAATGATGCGGCTGAAGCTGAACGGCTGCCGTCTCTGTTGAAAAGCTGCAGCGCTGCTGTCTCGCATTAGCATTAGCATTAGCACTGTTGTTCTCAATGACGAGCAGCTTGTCTTGACCAATTCGCATCAATAACCTTATAAGGTGAAGAAATCTAAAGAGCTGCTGTGCTGTCTTCTAAGCCAACTGTGTGCATTAGCATTAGCATGTTGTACTCAATGACGAAGAGCTCTTTTTGAAGCCAATAAATCTGACATGATAAAGAAGCAGTAAAGCTGCGATCTTCAACACTCCTTGTAACTGAGCCAGATGTTAACATTAGCATTAGCCTTATCCGAAGCACGTTGTCATCTGTGGAGAGTCGCGCTTCAGGGACCAATATGTTGCATTCGAAATATGAATATACCAAAAAAAAAGAAAGCTGGGAAGCTACTGTTTCTTACAGTCTCGCTCACTCTTAGCTTTAGCATTAGCATTATCAGGAGTGGTTGCATCCAACAAAGAGCAGCAGCTCTTCCGTCCATTTGTTGAGCGACAAATCTGTTGTCAGAGTTCAGTGGAAGCAAACATTTTGTCATCATTATCTTTCTTTTAATTTTCATATTTTAAGATAATTGACGTCTGTTTACATTTTGCTTCTATTTGTCTCTATATTAATCGACTTAACTTGTTTACCTTTATTTGTCCATTTATAGATTTCTCATGTCGTTTTAAAGATTGTTGATGTTATGTTGTTTACATTCTGTTTGTCTTTGTTTACATTTTGTCATCAGCCTATTTTTCTGTTTTGTTTACATCTTTCTATTTTGAGTTCATTTGTAAATGTTATGTATTTTTACTGTTTTCATCTTTCTAATAATTTGTATATTTAACAGACTATTGATGGCTCTTTCTTTACATTTTGCTCCTAATTGTCTCTATATTTATCAATTGTTTACCTTTATTTGTCTTTTTATTTATAGATTTCTCATGTCTTTATAGATTATTGATGTTTTCTTGTTTACATTTTGTGTTTTTCTATCTTTGTTTAAGGAATCATTAGTCTCATTTTGTTTACATTTCTAAGTTGTATGTATTTGTTTTTTATCCATCTGAAGAAGAATTCTTTGATATAATCTCATTATTCAAACAATTCGTTAATGTTTTTCCTGCAAAACGCTTCGTTGTACATTTAAATATAACTAATCTCTATAACGTCTGTTAGAGACAGAAACATGTGAGATGCCTCTTGTGTTTGAGCATATTTCTTGCGATGACCCCCCCCCCCCCCCCCCCCCTCCAACGCTTGTATTTTAACTCCCTCGCCGGCCAATCGCAGCGTCCCGGTGAATCCCGCCAACACTCGGTGGAGCCGCCGCAGCGTAGCAACAAGTCGCGGTGAATAAATGTTTGATGAAAACATGAATCTCAGTCTGAAGGTGAAGACAAGGTTACGCCAGACGTGCCGCTTCAATCCGCCATCCTGCTAGGGAGGGGGGAGGGGTAGTGGTGGTGGTGGGGGGTTCTGTCGTGTGTCTCCATGACAACGGCAGAGGGGTTGTGCAACGCGAGGCGCCTCGCTTCCAGCCGTCATCACCTGTGTATTTTTTTTCTTTTCTTTTTTTGAAGCACACCAAGCTGCAGCAGCAGGAACAGGAGCGCTGCGCTGGATGTAACAGGACACGTGAAGGGTCTCGCAGGGGTGGGGGGGTTTTGAGGTTGGAGGTGGGGGTAGTGATATCTCTGCAAATATGATGCAATCATTGCTTGACGGGGGCCCGTGAAGGAACAGAGGTCTGCTACCTGCAGCATCAGAGCACAAAGCTGCAGGAATTTAAACCATTAACGTTAAACTGACGTCCTGTTTGATTTCGTCTCCGTCTCCACGTGAACGCACCTGTTCTGAAACAACACCTGCACTACAGACCGAGACGCAGAGATCCAGAGGGTCTCTGCTGCTCTTTTCTTTGGATTTAACAGCTCCTCTCCAACAATATGTACATTTACTACGAGACATGCACCGATACTGGATATCGAGTCCCCGATACAACCTGGCTGTTATTAGGTGACATCATGCTTCAGCAACTTCGCCCGCAGGTAGAGAGCGGACGAGCAGTGTCCGCCGTTTAATTGAGAATTAATAAAGAAAGAACATTATGTTCTACCAAAATATAAAGAGAAAGATAGTTCGTACAACACCAGCAACTTCCTCACCAGCAGAGTTAGCCTGATAGCGCTCAGTAGTTTAACTGCTCAACACGAAATGCCGAGCCATGCTACATGCTACATGCTAAAGAGTTTCAGGCTCACACAGCAGGGATGCTACATGCTAGACATCATTAAAGTGACTGATACTTTCATTCCCAGCAGCTCGGTCCCTCGGTCTACAGTCTCTATGTAGCATAGCGCAGAGCGGCGATAGACGCTACCCTCTGCGCTACGCTAATGTAGACTGTGAGGCTGGTGGAGGAGACGCAGCGTCGAAGCAGAGGCTGCATGGAGAGGATTCACGGCAAAGCATCGCCTTCGCATATCATTAGTGAATGGAATATAAATGAGGTTTTATGGCATTTAATAAGTACTCTAATCGGCACTCTGTATCTGCAAGCAGCTCAGGGTTAGTACTTGTACTTGTACAGCTGAGCGATGGCTGCATTACAAAAAACATTTTGCCGATATGGAAAACAGAAAAACAACGCTTTCCCGTAGAAACACCCCGACAGTAATATTGAATATTGTGTAGTTCTGTTTGTGACAGAAGTGAGAGAGTGGGTTATCCCACAGAGACTCCACTCCTCCGCACTGAGAGCAGCAAGCCGAGCTGATTGATGCCCCCGGTCACCTCCTGGAGGTTTCACCGGCAGGACAGTCTGGAGGGGGGGGGGGCTGCTGGCTCTACGAGCCCATGTGGACATGGATCAATACGTCATGTATGAAGCCAATTGGAGCCCCGATGGATTCCGTGGGTGCAAACGTGACGCGTGTGATTGCGTTCGCCGTCTTCACCCGTCAGTGGCTGCGATTGTCTTCGCTGCCAGGGCGTCCAGAAGAATGAATGAATTATCTTTGGACCGTGAAGACGTGTACTTAAACTGTCAACAAGTTGGTGACAGCTGATGGAGCTGACAGCTCACACAAGCTGCGGCAGCTCAACTGTCAGAGCCAATCGCCTCCTCCCCCCCCCCCCCCCCCCCCCGACGGTTGGCGGTCCAAACCCCCGCCTCTTCCTGTCCATGTGGCGAAGTGCTCTTGGGCAAGAGAGCAAACCTCAAAAACCCGTGTGTGAGTGAGTGTGACATGTTATGTAAAGTTACTGCCACTGTTTGAGTAAAACTCAGCAGCCGAGTTATCTTAGTTTTGTCTTCTTAACTTTATGATGTAGTTTCTTTTTAAACCGACAAACTCATGATTGATGTTTTTACCTTCCGCAGTCTTCCTCAGAGCGTCATCTGACAACTGATGACGTGTCGGTCTTCGGACAGATAAAAACCTCCTTCACGACTTCGTCGGTTAAAAAAAAAAAAGAAACTACATCATATAAGAAAAACTCAAATTTGGTTAATGTATGCAGCCTGGGATGACAAACTTGCTTGCAGCAGAATCAAGTTGCATGCCGTCGCCGTAGAAATGGACATCGTGTTCAGAACGTTGTGTAAAAACGGGAAACTTTTCTGAAACGAAATCGTTCCAAAAAAAAAAAAAGCATTTTCACTTGAGTCGTCGTGCAAACGGAGCGTCGGCTTCGCCGGCACATATGCTCTTTGAATAAAGTGTTTTTGTGTCACCGGTGAGCCCTTCGCCACGTTCGCCCCAGACGTCCAGACTTTTCAATCCTCAACAAATTCCTCCAAACCAAACGAAGATCTCTGAAGAGGCAGGAAGCTCTTCTTCCTTCCAAACAGTGTGTCCTGAGTGAACATCTGAATGGCTTTCTACCCCCCCCCTCCTGTGGCGGCGTTTTCCATTTCAACACCCATTAATCAGTGCTATTGCCTTTGTCACCATGGAAACTGGACTTGCTGCATCTCTCACAGGTCTGGTGGTGTTTTTCTTCTTCTTCTCTTTTTTTTTTTTTTTTTTTTTTTTACACAATAGGCAGAGTGATGGCTCCCGTGGTTGCGGCAGGTCATCGAGCCGGTCGAGGGGCAACGTCGAACCCCCGCCGAGACGCACAAAAACCCACCGTCTGTCTGTCTGACTGTCTGTCTGACTGTCTGTCTGACTGTCTGTCTGACTGTCTGACTGTCTGCCCCCCCCCACACTCACTCATCCCCCCCACACACAACCATCGTTATAAACTGAGAGATTACATAACCACAGCTCCTGTCTGGGCAATCTTGAGAAAAAGCAGCAGGAATATGAGAACAATTGTAAAGTCTGACGCTTTGCAGATGACAGAGTGTTTTAAGGAGAAGAGGAGAAAATACGAGGGGGGGGTGTGGGGGGGGGGGGGGGGGGGGGGGGGGGGTTGCGGCATCACACTGAGCAACAATTGGATGGCAGAAACACTCGGAGATCACTGACAGTTTCATCTCCTGACAGACGGACCGATCTAAAAATACCGCTGGCGGTCTGCGGGGTGACGAGATCAGCTCCTCGCTCTCCACAACAACATCTGAGAGGAGTTCTGAGCATCGAACGGATCTGCTCGAGTAAGACGGCCACAAATGAGAAGGCACAGGACTCCTTCATTCAGACTAATCCCCCCACCACCACCACCACCACCTCACTGGCTTCTCCACCAGGACCCTAAAGCCTGATGCTCTGAAGTCCCAGCCTTAAGACACCCGTCAGAAGATGGCCGGAAGCCGGAGAGAATGGACGGGTTGAACTTGAGGAGCTTGGATGAAGGTAGAGATGAAGAAGAAGTTCCCGGTCACTCACCGTGGTCTTGGTCTCCTTGACCTCCTTGATGTGCCTCTTGGCCGGGGAGACGGAGCCCAGTGGCTGCGGGGCGAGACAGGAGGGATCGTCAAAACTCTCCTCAGTGTCAAAGCTGGCTTCCATCATCATCCCTCTCACCTCCTGCTTCTCTATTCTAGGAAAGCCTCACTCTCTCCTCACTTGCGCCTCTCTCTCTCTCTCTCTCTCTCTCTCTCTCTCCTCTCTTGCTGCCTTCCGTCTTGCAAGCTGCCGAGCGAGTGGAGAGGAAGAGGGAGGAGGAGGAGGTGCGTGTAGGTAGTGTTGGGGGGGAGGGGGTGTGTGGAACCGGCAGCGTGACGAAATCTCGCCTCGGGTGAAGCTGCCGTCAGGTTTAAGGTTGGAGGGTGTTAGGAGATGCACCTTCACCTCCTCCTAGCTCATCTCATCACGGAGGAGGTGCAGCAGGAGGAGCAAGGGACGGAGTAACAGCACAAAGAAATCAAGGAGGAGGAGGAGGAGGAGAGGGATTTATTTACATGATCCTCGCCACACCTCCATCCCCAGAGAGACGGATAGCAATGGAGGAGGGAGCAGTGTTGGAGGAGGGGTTGGTGGTGGTGGTGGTGGTGGGGGTGGGGGGGTGGGGGTCTGTGTGGAAATGGCTGAATGATCGCCTCTAAAAAGGATAATTACAATCGGAGGGATGCAGAGAAAGAGGAGGAGGAGGAGGAGGAGGAGGAGGAGAAGGAAACAGGAGGGAAAGCATGCAGCCAATCAGATGGAGTGTTGGGGAATGAGCCAGGCACAGGAAAGGGTTAAAGAAATGCACTGAGAACTCCAGTGTTTGTACTGAAACATGACCACGATACACCTGGTCCCATCACAACAGGAAGTGGCCTCACCTTCTACCTGGTCCCATTACAACATCCAAACAGGAAGTGGCTTCACCTTCTACCTGGTCCCATTACAACATCCAAACAGGAAGTGGCTTCACCTTCCACCTGGTCCCATTATAACATCCAAACAGGAAGTGGCTTCACCTTCTACCTGGTCCCATTATAACATCCAAACAGGAAGTGGACTCACCTTCTACCTGGTCCCATTACAACATCCAAACAGGAAGTAACCTCACCTTCCACCTGGTCCCATTATAACATCCAAACAGGAAGTAGCCTCACCTTCCACCTGGTCCCATTATAACATCCAAACAGGAAGTAGCCTCACCTTCCACCTGGTCCCATTACAACATCCAAACAGGAAGTGGCCTCACCTTCTACCTGGTCCCATCACAACAGGAAGTGGTCTCACCTTCTACCTGGTCCCATTACAACATCCAAACAGGAAGTGGTCTCACCTTCTACCTGGTCCCATTACAACATCAAAACAGAAAGTGGTCTCACCTTCTCCGTACAAAACATGGAGATGGCAGCGGTGTTGGTGGTGTCGGCAGTTCCCTCCACCTACGTCCTCCCAGGAGTCGCGGGGCTCCGTTGGATCCTCTCAGCGTCAGCTCCTCCTTCGAGACAAACTACCCTCAGCCACCGATATGGAGCGACTGTCCGTCCACTCAAGACTCGCTCTGCCGGCCAGTGAGTCCTGTGGGTGTGGCGAGCAGACGGCGTTGGCCCCGGTTCACCGGAGCAGCGGGTGGAGCTCCTTATGCTGTTTGTTTCATTACTGTGATCTGACTCATGGCTGATGATCGTTATTAAATACTGGGACGGTCCGCGGTTTGATTCCCACTGCCAATGGACTTTTCACCTCAACTGGAGGTCGTATAGGAAAAGTAATCCGGTATAGAAACACGGTGAGTCCGTTTGAGAAGCAGCCAAAACTCCAACCAACAAATTCTGTGACAACACATGGATGAGCCACAACATTATAACCACCAGTCAGCAGTGTCGTGGTTTAACATCCGGGCCTATCTACATGGAGTTTGCATGTCCTCCATGTCACTGACCAAACACCTGTGAGTGTGTGTGTGTGAGACCGTCTGTCTCTCTGCACTCGTTAGTATAAAGAATTTATTAGGAAATTAGTTCAGAGCTCAAAGTCGATGTTAGAAGCAGAAAAAAAGGGGAAAGCGAGAAGATTTAAGCATCTCATTCTTGTACAAGTCATTTATCGATATTCTTTATTGTGTCTATCCTTCTCCTTCAAAGGGTTTTAGTCCTTTTTCAAGGTCACCAGTGGAAATAAGAATTTGTTCTTAATGACCCAGTAAACAGAAGTTTGGATTTAAGGAGTCCCCGTCCTGGTCCTATCTTCTAATTTTACACTTCATCTCCTTTCTCTCCACACTGCTGCTGTCATACTTATGTTGTCCACTAGAGGGAGCCAAACATCAACCTTCTGAACATCGTGCTGCCTTCACCTGTTTGTACGCTGGAGCTTTTCTCAGAGCGACGCTCTCTGCTGCCCGGCCCGCCTTCGGTCCGCCGTGGTTTCCGTTAACTGGAAGTGAAAGATTAAAAAGAATGAACAAAGGGAAGGTAAACATTTGGTCATTTTACTCTCAATTTGTCTCAAGTCAACAACAACAACATAAAAACTAAAATCCATCTAAAAACAAATTAATATCAAAAACGTATGATTCGTAAAAAACACTAAGAGGAATATTCATTTTTGCATTCAGTTAAATCAGGATATAAAACGATCTTTTGAAAAAATTACTGGAAAAACAATTTTTATTCACTTAAGTGTCTTTTAAAATGCCAAAAAGTTATGTAAATAAATAAATAAATAAATGCCATTAAAAACTAGAAGTAGAATGAATAGAAAGGATTTTAGTGTTTTTAGGTCACCGAGTGAAATTCGTGTTAAAGGTGGTTGAAGAATTTTCCTAAAGTATCCCTGTGTTAATTATTTAGGATTTATTGAGTAAAATACAAATGCTTTGAATCCTCTCAGTTCTCCTTCCCGGTCGGTACGTTCTCCTCGCCTTCTTATATGGAGACATTATATTTACGACCCCGGCCCTCGGGGGGCTCCCGGCTCTGTAGCAGCATCCTTCAGGCTCGTAACGACTCCTCGTCGCCAGTGATTCACGAGCTGTCGGCTCGCCGCTCATCACGCCGGCCCATCTCCGGCTGAAGGTAAACACGTGAGGCCGGCAGAGCGCCGACCCCCGAGGACGCCTCCGCCACCAAAAATAGACGCCATGGTCGCTTTAATTACCCGGGGATCCGCGGCTCTCAGCGGTAAAACCGAGGATTCAGGCACAGGAAGTTAATCTTCAGCATCAGAAGCGCTGCTACTGGTCCTGCACAACGAAATAGAAGTTGTGCACATGCTCAGTAGAGCCAATCAGAACCATGTTTCCTCCAGACTGCCGCAATGTGCATTTTTTTTTTTGTAAAACTGTACCAAATTGTTTTGAATATAAAATGATCTTCTTCCACCTCTTTAAAAGTGACTTTCCTTCCTTTATTTCCAAGTTGTTGTTTTTTTTTATTCATTGAGCTTCAAACGCTGAATATTTTTCTTGATTTGCCTCGGCTGGAAGCCCGGACTCAAACCAGGGGCGTTCTCTCTGTGAGGCATGAGAGCAAACCACTGCACTGCTAGTGTTTCACACAGTTGATATATATATATATATATATATATATAAAAAATAAAAAACACGATAATCGTGCAGCAAACGGAGGAAAGTGGAGGAAACAGGAGCTGCTGAGCAGAGAGAAGCCAGATTCCCCTTCAGGAGGTTCAAGTGTTCAGCTCCTCGGTCTTATCGGGTCTTTTCTCTGCAGCTGCTAGTTGGAGTGAGTCGGGAAGAGGAAGAGGAAGAGGAAGAGGAAGAGGAAGAGGAAGAGGAGGCTCGTGCTCGTCTGGTTAAACGCTGACACCCGCCCCACCGCTCTGTGTTTGTGGGCCTCGTGCCAGCAGAGCGGTGGAGAACCATCTGCTCTCTGAGTCGTGGTCGGAGAGCTCGCCGGCGGCCATGACGCCTCGTCAGGCAGCGCGGGCTTTCCTCCCGTCAGAAACGTGTCGGAAATGCTTGGGATTTGTCAGCTGAAGCTTTTGGGGAGTCTCGGGGAGACGATTAGCGTCGTGTCAGCTTCAGCTGGAGTGAACATAATGAGCAGATTAACACCGATGACGGTGATGGAGCGCCGAAAACCTTCGTCTGTCTGACGGCATGAATGAAGAGGAGCTGAGAGGAGAGACTCTTTACTGCAACATGAAAATCCCTGGTGAACAAGATTCCCACTCTAACTTGAAACATTTGAAATAACGCTTCTTTGAAGATGTTGATCCAGGTAGTGGTGGAAGATGCTCTATAATCTGGATGTTATTAGGAGGAAGATACTCTATAATCTGATGTTAGTGGAGGAAGATACTCTATAATCTGGATGTTATTAGGAGGAAGATACTCTATAATCTGATGTTAGTGGAGGACGATGCCCTATAATCTGGATGTTATTAGGAGGAAAGTGCTCTATAATCTGGATGTAATTAGGAGGAAGATGTTCTATAATCTGATTTTTGGAGGAAGATGCTCTATAATCTGGACAAGGGAGAACGATGCTCAATAATCTGGGTGTAATTAGGAGGGAGATGCTCTATAATCTGGATGTTAGTGGAACAAGATGCCCTATAATCTGATGTTAGAGGAAGAATATGTTCTATAATCAAATGTTAGAGGAGGAAAATGCTCTATAATCTGATGTTAGTGGAGAAAGATGCTCTATAATCTGGATATTGTTAGGAGGAAGATACTCTATAATCTGGAAATAATTAGGAGGAAGATGCTCTATATGTGGATGTAATTAGGAGGAAGATGCTCCACAATCTGGTTTTGAGGGAAGGTGCTCTATAATCTGGACATTTGAGGAGAACTGTGCTCTATAATCTGGGTGTAATTAGGAGGAAGATGCTCTATGATCTGATTGTAAACTGAGGAAGATGCTCTATATAAATTGTATTGAGAGAGACAGCAGCTCTGCAACTCTTTAACGGTTTCCATGTAATAAAGGATGAATAACTCCACTGACTGCCCCAGATTTCATTGTGATGCTCTGTTTGTGCCTCCAGCATCATGAAAAGGTGCCGGAGGAGGACAGCGGCCCAGAGTTACCATATGGCGAGGAGCTGAGCGGCGCCAGCGGTCTCTGCGGGTCCTCGGCTGACGGGGACGGACGCTGCCATGTTGTTTCTGGAAGGACACAAACAAGAGGAATCAAGAGCTCACTGCAGCCCAGAGTCTCTGATGTGTTTAGTGACGTTCTGATAATAATGTATTCATAATAATGTAATAATGTTGTACACTTTAGAGCAAATTGTAAAATTTTGTTGGTTGGTCAACCTTCATTGGTGAAGTAATAATCGCAGGAACACAGATTGTTTTTCAAAATGTTGGCGGGTCAAAGCGAAATCAGTTTGCCGCTCAATGTGTATTTTTTGTAAAACAATTACCATATGGATGGATGGATGGATGGATGGATGGATGGATGGATGGATGGAGAAATAAATAAATAAATAAATAAATAAATAAATAAATAAATAAATAAATAAATAAATAAATAACCTTCTTGGCCAAACTTTCATTGATGAAGGTAATAAATAAATAGATAAATAAAGTGAAGAGTTTAGAGTTAATAGTGAAGAATTTAGAGTTTAGACTTAATAGTGAAGAGTTTCACTCTCACAGTGTGAGTTTAGAGTTAATAGTGAGGACTTTAGAGTTAATAGAGAAGAATTTAGAGTTAATAGTGAGGAATTTAGAGTTTAGAGTTAATAGTGAAGAATTTAGAGTTAATAGTGAGGAATTTAGAGTTTAGAGTTAATAGTGAAGAATTTAGAGTTAATAATGAAGAATTCAGAGTTTAGAGTTAATAGTGAAGAGTTTCACTCTCACAGTGAGTTTAGAGTTGATCGTGGAGAATTCAGACTCAACTGTGGAGAGTTTCACGTGTGAGTTGACAGATTTTTTTTTCCGCTCAGAAAACGCTCATTCGGTGTTCTTATATTCACCAAACCACTTCTGAAAATTTCACTGGACAAAAGAAAAAACACAAACTTAAATTGACATTATATGTTTTCTGGCTCGTTGGCAGATTTCAGTGTGTCTCGTCATCCCGTGGAGTCGGGGGCTTCGGGGGGGTTCGGGGGGCTTCAGGGGGGCTTCGTCTTCAGCGCTGCCACATTAGAACGCAGAAAATCAGACACAATAACAATTTTCCAGCAGCGTCTTCCTGTAAATCTCCCTCATCATTTAAAATCCCGCTGTCACTCGCAGCTCCAGAGGGATTAAAGGGAAAGATTTCAACTGATCCTCCTTTGTGCCGCTCCTCCTATCAAAGCAAATCTACTGAAAACAGAAAGGCGGCTGTGGAACACACACACACACACACACACACACACACACACACACACACACACACACACACACACACACACACACACACACACACACACACACACACACACACACACACACACACACACACACACACACACACACACACACACACACACACACACACACACACACACACACACACACACACACACACACACACACACACACACACACACACACACTTTAAGCTCCAAATTAAGATAAAAAAATAAAAAAACAAACCGTCACAAAATAAAAAGCAACTGCTGCAGCATATGGCTGCAGAATATAAAAATAGCTGCTAAAGTGTGTGTGTGTGTGTGTGTGTGTGTGTGTGTGTGTGTGTGATGTTGTTGCAGTTCCCTCGTCCCCCCCAGGAGTTGTCCCATCCCGGCGGCTTCCCTCCCAGATGAGGTGAAAAACACACAACTGCCCCAGCAGATGTTAGTGAAAGGTCACCGGCCTCCGAGCACCCCCCCCCCCCCCCTCCCCCCACCCCCCCCAGCCCTCACCGGCTCGGAGGAGGAGGAGGAGGAGGAAGCACACCTCTCGATCTGCCGCTCGGTGAGGATAATGAGATTAAAGCGGATCGAGCGCTGATACGCGATGACGGAGGAATGATAATGAGGCCTGGCGGCTCGCCGAGATGAAAGCTGAGAAATCTGTTGAAACCCTCGATCCGTTCAAAACCTCGAGTCAGACGCTCACACGACCATCTGAGCTCGTTTTGTTTACGTTACTAAACAATACAAAGTACCGTAAAGTATATTCTGCTGCTCATATCGCCGAAACAAAACACTGTGAAAATGCTTGGTTTTTTTTACGTTTTCACTCCGGAAAAGTTTCACATTTACTCAGGAATGTTTTCAAAAAGTTGTGCGTTTCCACGGAAACTGCAGAAACTATGGAAACAATGTAGATAGCATGCTGGGCCACTAGTTGGCGCTGTTGGTTGTTTTTGTAATGAAACCGCGCAAAAATGCAGCAGAGAACAATATAAACGTTAGTATTCATGGAGAGTTTGAAGTTAAGGGATTTTGACCATTGAGTTTAAGTTTTACTCCTAAAATTAGAGTTTAGAGTAAATTGTGAGTAGTTTTGCTCTAAAAGTGTGAGTTTAGAGTTAATCAGAGTTTAGGGTTAATCATAGAGTTTACAGTTAATCATAGAGAGTTTGGAGTTAATAATAGAGTTTAGAGTTAACCATAGAGTTTGGAGTTAATCAGAGTTTAGAGTTAACCATAGAGTTTAGAGTTAACCATAGAGTTTGGAGTAAATCATAGAGTTTGGAGTTAATAATAGAGTTTAGAGTTAACCATAGAGTTTGGAGTTAATCAGAGTTTAGAGTTAACCATAGAGTTTAGAGTTAACCATAGAGTTAATCATAGAGTTTAGAGTTAACCATAGAGTTTAGAGTTAACCATAGAGTTTAGAGTTAATCATAGAGTTTAGAGTTAATCATAGAGTTTAGCGTTAACCATAGAGTTTGGAGTTAATCATAGAGTTTGGAGTTAATAATAGAGTTTGGAGTTAACAATAGAGTTTAGAGTTAATCATAGAGTTTAGAGTTAATCATAGAGTTTAGAGTTAACCATAGAGTTTAGAGTTAACCATAGAGTTTAGAGTTAATCATAGAGTTTAGCGTTAACCATAGAGTTTAGAGTTAATCATAGAGTTTAGCGTTAACCATAGAGTTTGGAGTTAATTGTAAAGAGTTTTGCACTGTAAGTGTAAATTTAGAGTTGTTTCACTCTTGAAATTAGAGTTTAGAGTAAATTGAAGAGAGTTTCTTTCTAAAAGTGTGAGTTTAGAGTAAACTTATTGTCGAGTTTTGGGTCTAGACGTGTGCGTTTAGAGCATGCTTTAGAGCACACTATAAATAAGGAGCGTCAGGCATAAGGCCCGTGGACCAAAACATGAGCATGTCCTCGTTCTCAGTGAGTGTGATGTGGGCAGACCTCCTGCAGTGTCTCTCAGACGCTCACCGTTACTGGAGCAGTTGACGTAGTACCTCAGGCCCTCTGGAGACGTGTAGCTCGTCCATCCCGGGGGGAGACGCTGCCTGTCAGGTTCCGCTGTGGGGGAGCTGGAGCTGCCGGCGCTGGAGGACTTCTGTTTCAGACACGTACCAACTTATTAACCACAAAACCAACAACACGCCTCCCTCTTTAACTTTCTGTCAACAAAAACAACAACAACAACAAAAAAACCAGTCCTGCAACACAGAGAAGGAGAATTCAACACAACAGCCAGAAGATTGAAACGTCCCTCAGTTTAATGAAATGTTCTAATAAGTATGACCAATACTGTGTTTTTTAGACTATAAGTCATGTGACTTACTGGGTATGTCAAAATATACGATTATTTCTATCTGTGACCACAAACGTCATCTCACTGTTATTTAATGAATATGTTTCTTTAAGAAAAGATCAAATCCAGATTATAGAGCATCTTCCTCGTCCAATGCCCAGATTATAGAGCATCTTCCTCCTCTAATGCCCAGATTATAGAGCACCTTCCTACTCTAACATCCAGATTATAGAGCACCTTCCTACTCTAACATCCAGATTATAGAGCATATTCCTCCTCCAACGCCCAGATTATAGAGCATCTTCCTCCTCTAACGCCCAGATTATAGAGCACCGTCCTACTCTAGCATCCAGATCATAGAGCATCTTCCCCCTCTAACATCCAGATTATAGAGCATATTCCTCCTCCAACGCCCAGATCATAGAGCATCTCCCTCCACTAACATCCAGATTATGGAGCATCTTCCTCCCACTGACTGATGTAACCAGTTAACATAAACAAAAGATTTCTATATTCACTTATAGACGTTGTCCTGGAAATGGCTCTTAAAACCGTCTTTTTTTATAACTAATTCATCGTTTCAGCCACCGTTTAGATCAATTAAAATGAGAGAACCCCCTTTAAGAGCCACGACACTAAAGTCACTGATTTGGACCAACTGGCCAACGACCATCAGAACTAACGGAGTCCGTGGTTTTCTGAACTTTGTTCCAGGAGGCAGCAGAAGTTTCACGAGCTTGATTAATCCGGAACACATGCAGCTCTGCAGGTCTGCTGCTGTAATGAGGCCATTAACCTTTTTTTTTTTTTTAATCATTGGACCCCAGGAAGACGAGCAACCAGGTTGTGGGAGCTAATGGGGATCCTAATAAACAATAAACAATAAACTGCTGGTTCTCCTGAAGGCCTGTGCCAAAGGATGGAGGAATTTACCCCGAGTAAGGGAACACTGCGTATATAAACAGCCACAAAAAGCCTCTGTAATTGGGCGCTGCTTCATTCTGTGGAGCTCCAACGCTCGCAGACACGCTGAATGTTGACGTGATGCTTTTACCATTAAATCCTCATTCTGCTCTGCAGCTCTTCTCATTGCTGAATAATGGTGATATTCACGCTGAAATATGATCGTCTAAATGGATAAATAATGATAAATGTGCACTGCGGCTTATCAGCGGTCCCCAGGAGTCGACGCCTCGCTCAGGCCCAGAAACGACTGCAGCGAGCCTCGCTGGTGGTGGGGGTCGGGGTAGGGTGGGGGGTGGGGTGGGGGGGTCGTTTCTAATCTGCAGGGATCGCTGGCTGGATGTTCATTTTCGGACTCAGTCGAGCGAGGCGAGCTCGCATCTGCCTGCAGAGTCTGACAGCTGCTGGACTGCGGCGTCAGGGCGGGAGGACGACAGGACGGAGGTGTAAACGGGGAGATTGCTGCCGGCTCGGCGGGGCGACGGAGCAGAGTGGGCGGATGAAGGCGACTGATGTGCAGCGTTAAAAGGGACTCGTCTCTTTGGTTCCTGCAGTTTGCAGTGAGAGCGTCAGATCAGGCTTTGTGCAGGAGACGCGTGTTGAAACAGAGACGGTAAAAGCTGGCAGAGACCTGCAGACCCAGGCAGAACCTTCCAATAAAGACCCCCGAGTCTGGTTCTGCAGGTTTCTCCACATGAGTCTGGTTCTGCAGGTTTCTAAATCCCTGAGTCTGATTCTGCAGGTTTCCTCACATGAGTCTGGTTCTGCAGGTTTCTAAATCCCTGAGTCTGGTTCTGCAGGTTTCCTCACATGAGTCTGGTTCTGTAGAAAGCTACCAAAAGCAGTTATATTTCTATGGGCAGAATAAAAGATCAATAATCTGCAGAACCACACGTCCATGTGTTGTGAACCGCTTCTCTGTTCGGTTTTCAGGACGTGAGGTTTCCACCTGAGCGAAGAATCAAAGGCCTGGATTATCATCGCTGGGGTGTTTAAAGATAAACTCTTATCATGAGGTTCTCCTCATCTCATCTCCTCTCTGTGATTTCACACGGCCTCCGGCTGCCGAGGAGAAAATGTCGTCGCTCCACTGGAACAAACGGCAGGATGGCGGAGATGTGATGAAATCTCCTCTGAATCCCTCGATCCTCCGGGGAGCTGCTCTTAACGTAACCCTGAAACCAGAGCTGCTCTGCAATGGCGCCGGCTTTCTGAGTCTGAGGAGAATCTGATGAGTAAGGCTGCGGCAGAGCGGCGGACGCTCTACTGAGCTTCTGCTGGAGCGAGAACTCAGAGAAAGAAGGTTTCCAGACCCTCGGAAGATGCTCTATAATATGATGTTAGAGGAAGATGCTCTATAATCTGATACTAGAGGCGGGAGGAAGATGCTCTATAATCTGGCTTAGAGGAGAAAGAAAGATGCTCTATAATATGGTGTTAGAGGAGGAAGGGAGATGCTCTATAATGTGATGTTAGAGGAGAAAGAAAGATGCTCTATAACCTGATGTTAGAGGAGGACGATGCTCTATAATCTGGAGGATGGCAGAGGAAGATGCTCTATAATCTGGATGTTAGAGGAGGACGATTCTCTACAATCTGTCTTGTCGTGGGGTTCGTGTCTCAGAAAATATGAGAAATCAGTTAAATTGACGACTTCATTAATGGGGACTCTGCTGGCTGCTTCTAATGTTTCAGCTTTGTGAAGCGATGAAAATTACAAAGTGCTGGCTTGTAATTTAAAGACGCTCCAGCTGAAGTTAAAAGTGCTCCGTTTTTCCACACGGTGTGTTTCCGTTGCCCTGAGGCGTCAGAGGCGGCGGCGGCGTGTTTTAAAACTGCAGCAATTATAAAAAAAACAAGAGGGAGCCTGAAACAATCACACTGCACACGAGGAAGAGTGAGGAAGACTGAGGAAGAGTGAGGAACGGAGGAAAGAGAGGAAAAACAAAGATCCTGTGATTGTGTTGGAGGGTCAGCAGAGCTGTAAGCGCTGCCTGCGTTCAGAATATCAAGAAAACGCTCTATAATCTGGATGTTATGGAGAAAGACGCTCTATAATCTATACATTTCTAGCAGAAAAGTCTTCATATCGATTGAATGTCTTGTTTTACTACTACAGATGGTTGTTTTTTAACTTGTTTTAACAGCATTGTTAAAATGTGTGTTTTGTACAGTGTCATTGAGTGTTTTGAAGTAAAATGTATTATTATTATTATTATTAGTCAATTCTGAAGTGAAAAAAATTACATTTCAAGTTAAATAAGAAAACCATGAACACAGCTAATGCTAGAGCTGATGCTAAAGCCAATGCTAAAGCTATTGCTAATGCTAATCACCAAGTTCAACAATAAATTCAAATGTTTTGAAAGAAAAAGATTTAATCTTGCGTCGTTATGTATTCAACAAGAAATCCTATAATGGACTGAAACACGTCAAAATGAGTTTTTGTGTTTCACAATAAATGCAAAAATGTCACAGTTACAATTATCTATCGACCTCTGTCTTGTGGGCTCGTTACGCTGTTGAATCCAGAGACGTGGATTTTTAAACTTCAGATGCAAACACAGAAAGCATCACATCATCGGCAAACATCAAAAGTCTGGAAACAATTAAAAATGGAGATCCTACCATGTTGATGTGCAGCCGAGTCGTCTGTCAACCAGCGACTGAAACATGGACGGAGAGACAGGAGGGATTATCAGATCTCCGTCCTGTCCACAGCGAGTCTGCAGGACGAACACTGGACGTCTTTCTGGGTGGAATCGCACCGACGGCGAAACACAGCTGGAGGTTTGATTCATTCTCAGCGGGTCTTTGTTGGACGGAACGTGTCCAGCGGTCGGGCATCTGCTTCCGGACGGACACAAAGCTGGACAGTGTGAGAGGCTCTGGAGACACAACAAAGACTCTTCTGTCCACCCGGCATGGTCTCTAACAGACCGGCTCTGTGTCCTCGGCAGAATGAAGACGTTTGTCTCCACAGAGGAACCTCTTCAAAAACAGAGCATTCGACCCAATCAGAGTTGAAAAAAAGAAAAAGAAAAGAGTCAGACGTCCTCTTTTTGTCACCATGAGATGAACTGGAGTGTTTGAGGCCGCTGCTTTTTAATCCACTGGATTTTATTCTCCAGTGAGTCTATTTGATCCTCAATTAAAGAAAACATCAAAACAGACAACGAAGTAAATATAGCTTCATTTTCCTTTTTTAATCCCTCTTTTATTTCAGCCGCTTTGTTTCTCCGACAGCAAGACGACGAGTCGGTGTGGAATTCAGGTTTAATATTTATTTATTGAACTCATGTCTGTGTGATCTTTAGGAGGCTTTAATGTCGGATAATTCCACCTCTGTTGGTTTGGTTGGATCCTTTAGAGAAGGTATCTTACATCTGTACAGTCGAATTTATCGTAAATATTTACTATGAACAAAAGTATCAAGATGTCTGACTAGTAACACCAACAGGATCTGGATTAACATTTGGTAAAGATATTTAAAGTTACAAAAATTAGCAGGAGGAAGATATTCTATAATCTGGATGTTAAACGAGGAAGATGCTCTATAATCTGGATGTAAAAGGAGGCGGATGCTTTATAATCTGGGTGTTAGAGGAGGAAGATGATCTATAATCTGGATGTCAGCCCAGTGAGTAGTACAGGCCACTGTTAATGTTACTTATGTATATATAACTGCAGTACACATGAGTACAAAGCAGCGGTCTTGACTTCTCAGTGTTTTTTCAGAGTATTTAAAAACTCAAATTTCTGTTTGTCGTCCAGGAAACCATTGCTGATTTAAAAGGTTTACATTTCTACTGGCGTTTTGGAGGTAAATTATTTTGGCGGGAAATTGAGGCGATGTCACAGAGTTCAAAGACACTTTGATGTGCAGCTGATATCAACCATCAGGCCGCCGGAACGAAACCCGACGCCGAAATCCCGTCAACTTCCTTCACCTTGACGTGACCTCACGGCCACGTGACTCTCCACAAAGCCACCAACGGGAGTATCCGAGGTGATGGGGTGTGTGACGGACACACACACACACACACACACACACACACACACACACACACACACACACACACACACACACACACACACACACACACACACACACACACACACACACACACACACACACACACACACACACACACACACACACACACACACAGTGAACAATGTTTGGCTTGGCCTGGCTCCGCCACCTCATTGTTAAAACAACTGTAGGCCTCTCTGACTTTGACGGCCTTTATTTCCGCACCAGCTGCCGGCAATAATCCCTCTAAAAAGAACAGAATCAACCCTCCTCAGATCCACCGGCGGAGGCTGTGCGAGTGTCCGGCCTCTAATAACCTGGGTCTCAGAACGGGAGAATATTCAGCCGGTTTCCTTGTAACGGGGCGTATAAATAACCCGAAGCTTTGAGGAGGAGCTCTGCGGGAGCTTTTTCAATTCACAGCTTCGCAGCGTGATTCAGCGGCTGAGCTGCTCCGATACCAAGTGGGCTAAAAATGAACGGCGTACCTGGGAGGGTTGATGATAGATGCAGTGAGGTGGCTTCTTGTCTGGGTCCAGGTTACTGCAGGTCAGCAGTGGTAAATGCTTGTGTGGGCTCAGATGATTAGACCATAATGGTACCTCCTGGGTTGACCCGTTAACACTATTTCAAAGTGAAAACGGGTCGCCGTGAAAACGGGTCGCCGTACAAACGGGCGAAGAACAAGACTTTCTGCAACCAATCGGGGTCGGTCTCCTTGTTAATGGTGGAAACGCTGCTACTAGTCACGCACACCTCAGTTGCAGTAAATAGTTGTTCTGCACATGCTCAGTAGATGGCCAACGACAATGTTTCCACCAGGATGTCATGACTCCCAGGTCATATTCTCATTTTATGATCCATAATGGTAGTTTTATAGTCGAGTCACCCAGAATAGCATCCAATTCCTCGTCCGTCCATACGGATGTTGGTGTTCTACCTCCTAAAGCTCTATAGAGAATATCCGGAGGGTACAAAGCAGTGGAGTGTTTCTTTTTCTGTATTAATTGTATTGTATATTGTGCTTCTTCTATTTTTACCTCTCTGCTGCTCTGACAAGTAAATGTCCCTGTTATTGGATAAATAAAATACAACCTAATCTAAAATATAAAATGTGTTTTGAGTTAAACTATTTTTGTTTACTGCATAATTCCATATGTGTTCATTCATAGTTCAAAGTGAAAATCGACAGTGTATAAATGTTCATGAAAATAAATGAGAAAGTGTCCAAACATTTGACTGGTCATGTGTTTTATCATTCTTCCAGCATGTAAACGCACAACTGAGTCTGATCTGTTTAAAAATGTATAATATTTAACTTCCTGAAACCATTTGAACTACAAATCAACACTGACAAACACAAACACATCACAATTTTGACCTTAAAACATGTTAATTCTTAAGATTTCTATTTGACTATAATGCAAACAAATCACCAGGAAGAGGCTAAAATATATGTTTAATCTATATTAAATACATTTTTTAGTTGTGCTTTGAAATAAATACACTTTATTCATATATTAAATTAACTGTGTGTCTTTGAGTTTTGTCTGTGTGTGTGTGTGTGTGTGTGTGTGTGTGTGTGTGTGTGTGTGTGTGTGTGTGTGTGTGTGTGTGTGTGTGTGTGTGTGTGTGTGTGTGTGTGTGTTATGTGATCAAAGTTTGAGTTAAGCTGTTGGTAATATGAGACAGTTTAAAGCAGCGGTGTCAAACAAGAAGCAAAAAATCTGCCTCCAAACTGCCAAACCGTCAAGAAAATGTCTAAGAAAACTGATAAAATTTTTTTAAACATTTCTTAAAAGTTGCAACACAAAACACAGAGCTGAACTGAGATGTTGTCTGGGGGGGGGGGAAGTTTGTGAAAAAACCCAGAATGCAACAGTTTTTCTGACATTTTACTGCATTTTCTTCCAGTTGTTGATTGTTTTTGTGTGAAAATAAACATTTTCATCTCATATTTTTTGCTCCACAACAAAAATAAACTTAAATAAAAAGGTTATTGTGGCACTATTGTACCGGTCCGGTCCTCTCGAGATGAAACTGGGCTGCATGTGACCCCTGAAGTAATCTGTGTTTGACACTCCCGGTTTAAGGTGTACGAAGCTAAAAATAAGTCCGCATCTCCTCTGAGTTTCTGTCGCTCACACCGTCGCATGCCCATGTAGAGGAAGGAGGCTTCACACCAACGACAATGGAGGGATATAAAAGGAGTGCTGCGGTTCCGAGAAGGTATCGCTCCTGGAGGACTTCTTCTTGCAGCGTTTGGATCTTCAGGGTGAACCAGGTGAGGTCCACTCCACCGGGATCCAACCGAAAGCGTCTCGGAGATCCTGACGGAGGTTTTTTTTCCCCTGTTTGATTCAGGAGGAGACGATGAGCATGGACGGGGAGATGGCAGTTTTCGGGGAGGCTGGTCAGTACCTCCGGAAGTCGGAGCGGGAGAGGACGGAGGCTCAGTCCCGACCGTTCGACGGCAAGACGGCGTGTTTCGTTGCCGAGGAGAAGGAGCTGTACGTCAAGGCCGAAGTCCAGGACCGGGAGGAGGGGAGAGTCACCGTCAAGACCCAAGACGACAGAGTGGGTGGACGGGAGGTTGTCACAGGCTGGTCAATGTGTGGAGGAGAAAAAAAAAAAAAGCTCAGTAGAAACTATTTCAGAGTTCAAAGTCTACTCCCCCCCCCACCCCACCCCGCACTAGACAAATTAATTTTGGACACCCCGGATTTTTGGACGGACACCAAAAAAACACCAATTTCTACCTGAAAGCGTGGCGGGAAGGTTTGACAGATAGAAAACTGTGAATCTGAATACTGTAAAGAACTGATCATGACGGCAGGTACTGAATCCTATCAGGAAAAATAGAGACGGACAGATGAGGGTCCCCAGAACGAAATTCCTCTGTCCATCGGTGTAGAAAAACATCTCACAGTTGCCTTGTTTCTCTTCTCTGATGCTTCCGTCTCTGTCTCTCCAGACGCTGACCGTCAGGGAGGATCAGGTGTTGCCCATGAATCCTCCGAAGTTCGACAAGATCGAGGACATGGTGATGATGACGCACCTCCACGAGCCGGCCGTGCTCTTCAACCTGAAGGAGC
Organism: Lipophrys pholis; assembly: GCF_963383615.2. NCBI lineage: Eukaryota > Metazoa > Chordata > Actinopteri > Blenniiformes > Blenniidae > Lipophrys > Lipophrys pholis. The sequence goes on from NC_137647.1 coordinate 2,710,656, forward strand.
GCTACGCTGCCTGGATGATCTACGTAAGTCCGGAGGGAAAGCCAAAGGCTCGACTTTGGTCCCATTGAAAACTGATTGATTGTACTCGATGGCAGGTGGTGCTACTTGCCGGCACTGAGTACCGATACAAGTACCCATATTGTGACCTCTTTTTGTCCTTCAGACCTACTCGGGTCTCTTCTGCGTCACGGTGAACCCCTACAAGTGGCTGCCGGTCTACAACCCGGAGGTGGTGCAGGCCTACAGGGGCAAGAAGAGGATGGAGGTCCCACCTCACATCTTCGCTCTGTCCGACAACGCCTACCAGTTCATGCTCACAGGTACGACGTGTGAGGCAGACGCTCTATAATCTGGGTGTTAGATGAGGAAGACGCTCTATAATCTGGATAATCTTCTGAAGCAATTCAGTAAAAAGTTTAATTTTGCCCGACCAGGCGTTTGCATGTCACTTTAAAGAGTTAATGCTAAAGCTACGAGTTGGCTAAGTGATTAAGAAACTTGCTCTAATAAGGCAAAAGTGGAGAATCCACTGAAACCGAGTTAGTTCAGGATTAGTGAAGCGTTTTATCCAGCAATTTAGAGTTCAGTGAAATAATGACTATTATATCAACAGCGGGGGCTAATGCTAATGCTAACGTATAGCTCAATGAGCAGGAGTTAGAGAAAGTATCTCTGAAATTGTTAAGAGTGGCAAATAGTAACCGTAAAGCAAAACTTCAAAATTGTACCTCAACAGGGTTGTGGAAAAAAAATGTGAATCTTCTGTTTTGCATCCTCAGATCGAGAAAACCAGTCCATCCTCATCACGTGAGTGGCTTCCAATCGTTAAAAACTTGGAAAAACAATTGTAATTGTTAAAGCGACCTCTGTCTTCCCTCCTCAGTGGAGAATCCGGTGCGGGAAAAACCGTCAACACCAAACGTGTCATTCAGTACTTCGCGACAATCGCGGTGCCGGCAGACAAGAAGAAGGAGGCCAGCAGTAAAATGAAGGTGAGTGGGACACGTTGAAGTCTGGTCGTTTGTTTCGGAGCCACGTTGGAACTTGGTGTCGTCCGCAGGGAACCCTGGAGGATCAGATCATCCAGGCCAACCCGCTGCTGGAGGCGTTCGGCAACGCCAAGACGATGAGGAACGACAACTCGTCTCGCTTCGTGAGTCTTTAACGCGACGTCGATTCAACGAGTCACTCCACACGTGTTAAGTCGTCTATTTCTGCGTTTTAAAAAGGGTAAATTCATCCGGATTCACTTTGGAGCCACCGGGAAATTGGCGTCAGCCGACATTGAGACATGTAAGTTTCTAATAGGGATGCAATAATACCACTTAGTGTACAAGTACTGAGCTTTAGCTACTTGACGATACAGAGTACTGATATGAATACTTATTAAATGCCATAAAGCATAATTCATACTTTGTACGCAAACGATATGCAAAAACTATGTGTTGCCGACACATGATGTCATGTAGTACTCGCCGGGTTGTATCGGGGGATCTTATACGAGTACTCTGTGCAGTATCAGACCAGGTACTGGAATCAGTGAATCCTTGATTTCTAGCATTTATTGAGCAAACCGACTGATGCTACTGTGAGTATTCTGATTTATTCTTCTGTTCCTGAAAGACCTGCTGGAGAAGTCCAGAGTGACGTTTCAGCTGGCGGCCGAGAGGAGTTACCACATCTTCTACCAGCTCACCTGCAACAAGAAGCCCGAACTCATCGGTAATCTGACAAATCCTCCTTCGACCTGACGTCGTCAGTTTTACACTTTTGACTCGCCTCCCTTCCTCCCAGATCTGCTCCTCATCACCACCAACCCTTTTGACTTCGCCTTCGTGAGTCAAGGAGAAATCAGCGTCAAGAGCATCAACGACGCCGAGGAGATCATGGCGACGGACGTGAGTTCGTCTCTCTTTTATACTCCGATGATGATGATGATGATGGTCGCCAGTCAGTACCAGGCAGAACGCAGAGAAATAAAACACACGACGCTCCAAATGCAGCATCAATGGAACCAATGAAGACTATTCATTTCCAATTATACATAACAAAAGAAGAACAGAAAACCAGTTCAGCCCAGGTCATTTACATTCATTTCTGAACCCGACATGTTGATGTTGGCCGCTGCCGTATCTTCTACTAAAAGAAAAACATTGTCCAGGTAACATGAAGTTTTCCTCTGATGGTACATCTGACTATTCTTTTTTTTCTTGACGGAAATGACGCGGAACATCTTTAATCCACATGTTGGCTCAGTTCGTTGAGCAAGTCGCCTTTCAATCAAAAGGTTGCAGGTTTGATCCCAAATCTCCGACTGTTCATATGTCAGAATGTCCTTGAGCAAAACACAGAACCATGGATTGAACCATCACGCAAAGTGTGAATGTGATTAACAATGTAAAGTGTTTTAGAACTACAGTTGAAGCAGTGTGGAAAAAACTGCTACATTTATTATCTTGCTCAAAACACAAATATTTAGGCCCCGTTTATGTTTTGAAGTTAAAAGGCAAAACTTTCATAACGTTTTCAAGTCTTCACATGACGATGGTGCTCTCAGCCACGGAAAATGCAACTTTTTGAAAATGGATCCCCGCCCATAATTTCTAATGAAGGCAGCGACAGTAGAAGATTCTCAATCTCTTCCTGTTGCAAAAAACTGTTCCGACTCTGAAAAGCTGTCAAACACACAGTATTGCTCACCTGAGCTACCGAACAGGACAAGTACTCCAGCCCAGAATCAAACCAGGGATCATTTTCCTGCGAGGCGAAAGTGCCGACTGTGACTTTCTTTAATACGCAGGAAGCCTTTGATGTTCTCGGCTTCACCGCTGAAGAGAAGATGTCCGTCTACAAGCTGACCGGCGCCGTGATGCATTATGGGAACATGAAGTTCAAGCAGAAGCAGCGGGAGGAGCAGGCGGAGCAGGACGGCACCGAGGGTGAGGGCGGTCCGCCGGAGTGCCTTGCTCATAAACGGACACAGACGAGTCAAGAAGGTAGGATGGCCTGTTTGGTTTGTGTGCAGAAGCTGACAAGGCTGCGTACCTGATGGGCCTGAACTCGGCCGACCTGCTGAAGAACCTCTGCTACCCCCGAGTGAAGGTCGGGAACGAGTACGTCACCAAAGGACAGAACGTCCAGCAGGTGAGAGCGCCGATCAAAAAGAACCACGCCCAGTTTTACTGGATACGTTTCCGTTAAAAGGTTTCCGTTTTTTGACCCTGAGTCGAAGGAAATCTATTAACAAATGAAAGACATTAAAGAGAATTATTACAGAAATCTATATGCACAACCTCACGCTGACAAGGAGCAGAGAATGGAGACATTTTGAATTGTTAAAATTACCAGCTGTGTCAAAGTAAAAGACTGGTTTCACAAATAAAGAGGAAATTTACTTTGAAGTGGTGAAAAAATCTAAAAGATGCTCTGTTGAACTATTTTACGAAAAAAACTTACTTACTTATACTTAATATGGTCATGTGAGCATAGTGATATATATTCGAGATGTTACTTCAGATTTAGACCTTCCCCTGCTGTTTGTTCCAGTAGTGTTTGTATTTGTTACATTTTCTGAAAAAAAAAAAACAATAAAAAGTAAATAAAAGTTTAAGTCTGCTCAGAGTTATCAGAGACTTTCCTTCCCGCCAGGTCTACAACTCCATTGGAGCCCTGGCGAAGTCCGTCTACGAGAAGATGTTTCTGTGGATGGTTTTACGAATCAACCAGCAGCTGGACACCAAACAGTCCAGACAACATTTCATCGGCGTCCTCGACATCGCTGGCTTCGAAATCTTTGATGTAAAGTGCTTCCAAATTTTGATTTGTCCTTAAAGGTTATGAGATTATCTGATTGTTCAAGACTCGTCGTTACAGTACAACAGTCTGGAGCAGCTCTGCATCAACTTCACCAACGAGAAGCTGCAGCAGTTTTTCAACCACCACATGTTCGTGCTGGAGCAGGAAGAGTACAAGAAGGAAGGCATCGACTGGGAGTTCATCGACTTCGGGATGGACCTGGCCGCCTGCATCGAGCTCATCGAGAAGGTAGGACACACCGTCTGATGTAAAACATGAACCAACGCCGGACAGCAAGAGAAATCTCCTCATCATCACCGATGATCTTCTTTTCCCAAAGCCGATGGGGATCTTCTCCATCCTGGAGGAGGAGTGTATGTTCCCCAAATCCTCAGACACGTCCTTCAAGAACAAACTGTACGACCAGCATCTGGGGAAGAACAGCTGCTTCTTGAAGCCCAAGGTGGTGAAGGGGAAGCCGGAGGCTCACTTCACGCTGGTGCACTACGCCGGGAACGTGGACTACAACGTCACCGGCTGGCTGGAGAAGAACAAAGACCCTCTGAACGAGTCGGTGGTGCAGCTCTACCAGAAGTCGTCCGTCAAAGTGCTGGCCATGTTGTACGCCAGCTTCTCCGGATCGGACGGTACGACACGCTTCCTGCATGTTTCTATTCCGTTTTGCCCATCGTCTTGGGCGATCTGGTCCAGAGGTCTAGAACCTCTGTGATGGTTCCGGCAGCTTTCCTCAAAATCGCTTTTTTTTTTTTTATTGAAATATTGCAAAGTGAGACGTGATCTTTTCACCTGTTGAGCTGCAGTTGACCTGGTGTCGTCTGTGCAGAAGCTCCTGCAGGAGCCAAGAAAGGAGCCAAGAAGAAGGGCGCCTCTTTCCAGACGGTGTCAGCTCTCTTCAGGGTAAGAAACTAAGGCCACGGATCATTCCTGTAAGTATATACTGGAGATGCTCGTAGCAATTGCTATAAATCTGACACATGCTTTTTACAGAGACGTAAGAAAATGTAAAAATATATATTTTACCTTGAAGGAACCTCAGTAAAATGGTTTGGCCGGTAGATCTGTGCACTGCAACTAATTTTACAATCTCCATTAGAGGCATCGCAAACGAATCTGTGTCCATAAATCCGACCATCTTGAGAACTGAAAACCAACTTGGTTGGTAAAGACGTGGCTCGTCTTTCAAGTCAACGATCAGAGGTTTTGTTCCTTTGTGTCAACGTGCCTTTGGGCAAAATTACAACTTTTAATGGCGTAAAAGGCTCAGCAGTGACCTCATTTGTTGTGTGAAAGACTGAATCAATCTGAACAATCATGTAAAGCCTGTTGAAACTGCTAAAGCCATCAATTCCAGCAAAAGTCCATTTACTCATTTCCATTCAGCTGATTCCAGCTGTGGATGACGCGGAGGAGAATCCAGCCATATTATCGAAACCTAAACAATTGGAGGAAACAGTTTGACAGTTCATGTGTTCATTTTCCCGCCAGGAGAATCTTGGGAAGCTCATGACCAACCTGAGAACGACTCACCCACACTTTGTCCGCTGTCTGATACCAAACGAGACCAAAACACCAGGTGATCCTCGGCCTCCTGCTCATCCCGATGCACAAACAGATGGAAATCTAAAATGACTATGAGAACTAGAGTTATCTCGGTAGAGCGCAGACCTTCGCCAAGGCCACATTTGTTTAGTTTAGTTTTTTGAGATTTATTCAGAAACGGTTAGCCATTAACGTCCCAAAATCTAATCGATTGGTCCTTGGATGATGAAAAACCATCCCTGAAAATTGAATACACTTTGGGCGAGTAGTTTTTGTGGAAAGTTGGTAAAATTCATACAAACCAATAAATAAATACACGCAGATGAAAACAACGTTCTCAGCCAACGTTCGTTGGCGAAGGTAACAACTGCTGCCTTGCTCACAGGTGCCATGGAGAATCACCTGGTCATCCACCAGCTGCGCTGCAACGGCGTCCTGGAAGGAATCCGCATCTGCAGGAAGGGATTCCCCAGCAGGATCCTCTACGGAGACTTCAAGCAGAGGTGAATAAAACTCCGACATTCAGCATTTCACCAGTCCTGGTTTCACCCAGGAGCTAAAAATCCTCCTACAGATACCGGATCCTCAACGCCAGCGCCGTTCCCGAGGGCCAGTTCATGGACAACAAGAAAGCTGCGGAGAAGCTGCTGGGCTCCATCGACGTGGATCACACCCAGTACAAGTTTGGACACACCAAGGTGGTTCAGCGGGTCACAGACGTTAAAAGACGGATGTAACGGGAGGGATTGATTGTCAAATGCATCGATTCTCCTTCTCTTCAGGTGTTTTTCAAAGCCGGCTTGCTGGGCGCTCTGGAGGAGATGAGGGACGAGCGCTTAGCTCAGGTTGTGATGTCCACTCAGGCACTTTGTCGCGGTTACCTCGTCCGGGTGGAGTACCAGAAGATGGTGGCACGAAAGTAAACACACCGACAGCTTTAACGTTTCAATTCATGAAAAACTGATCCGAAAGGAACAAAAACGTCCAGAAGTCCAGTGAACTAGTTGTTGACAGGATTTTACTCATGTTACAACCATAATTCTGAGGCCACGTTGCAGAGAAGCTTTACCTTTACGCGGCATCGTTCTGAAAACGACGTCCCTTTCCATGGCAACGGCAGAAACTGTGAAAACAGTCATGAAACCACAAACAAATGCAGCAGAGAACAATGAGCTCTAAACATTAACAACGGGAGAACACGGACATTTTAGAAGACAGACCACAAAGTTGGATTGTTATTACGGTGACTGTCAAAATAAAAGTACCAAGTTCCAGGAAGATATGGACTGGGAGTCAACATGACGGAGGAAACTTTCTTCTGATTGGCTCTACTGAGCATGTGCAGAACTACTACTTCCGTGGTGACCAGGACCACAAACAACCAGAAATAAAGAGCCGTTAAACATTCTGTTGGGCCATCAGGATTTCTGAAGAACACGAGCCCCCAGAATGACAAATATTTACAACATTAGCATCTGAGTCGCTTCATAACGCGCAGTAATAGTTAAATTGATGAAGGAAAAGGAAACTAAGGAGGTGACTCACCTGATACTACACTCATAAATCCCAAATACATCCAGTCACGGGGGTGGGCTGATTCAGACGCAGTAACTGGAATTGTAACTGGTATCGATGCTGCTTTACACCAACCCGAGTTGTTCCCACTTCCACAGAGAGGCCATCTACACCATCCAGTACAACTTCCGCTCCTTCATGAACGTGAAGCACTGGCCGTGGATGAAGCTGTACTTTAAGCTCAAACCTCTGCTGAAGAGCGCCGAGGCCGAGAAGGAGATGGCCCAGATGAAGGTGGACTTCACCAAGCTGAAGGACGACTTGGCCAAGTCGGACCACCGCAGGAAGGAGCTGGAGGAGAAAATGGTTTCCGTCGTGCAGGAGAAGAACGATCTGCAGCTTCAAGTCCAGGCAGTGAGCTATTAAACATGTTAAACACCTCACGTACCTCAGCTCAACCTTGTGAATCCATACCGTGAAATATCACTGTGTGGAGAAAGGAAAGAAGCTCAGTGTGGATCTTCCTGCTGTATAAACATTTAACGGTTTCACATAAACCTAGAGCAGCTTCACTAGAAATCGGTCCCCAGTAGCCTGAACAAGCCTGAACTGTGCGCTTTATCAAACAGGAAGGTTGACCTGAGCAGACTGTGGGTGTGTCATCCCCATGAAGTGGCAGAAATCCGGTTGATTAATAATGAAAAGACCCACCTAACGAATGTATAACCAGCCGCCACTGATTGACTCTACTGGTTGTTTGACGTCAGGAGGCCGACAACCTGCAGGACGCCGAGGAGCGATGTGAGGGACTCATCAAGAGCAAGATCCACCTGGAGGCCAAGCTGAAGGAGGTGATGGAGCGGCTGGAGGACGAGGAGGAGGTCAACGCAGAGCTGACCACCAAGAAGAGGAAGCTGGAGGACGAGTGCTCCGAGCTGAAGAGGGACATCGACGACCTGGAGCTGACTCTGGCCAAAGTGGAGAAGGAGAAACACGCGGTGGAGAACAAGGTAACTGAATGCTGGTGGGGCGTCGGCCGGGTGGAGGGGCTTCACACCGGCTCCTCTGTCTGCTCCGCATCCAGGTGAAAAACCTGACCGAAGAGATCATGAGCCAGGATGAGAACGTCACCAAACTCTCCAAGGAGAAGAAGGCTCTGCAGGAGGCTCACCAGCAGACGCTGGACGACCTGCAGTCCGAGGAGGACAAAGTCAACTCTCTGACCAAAGCCAAGACCAAGCTGGAGCAGCAGGTCGATGACGTGAGTTCGTCCACACCGTGGAGAGCTGGAGGGCAGCGTTCTGCTCACGTTCAGAAAACGACTGAGCTGGTGTGGGGTTTTTTTCCAGCTGGAAGGTTCCCTGGAACAGGAGAAGAAGGTGCGAATGGATCTGGAGCGAGCCAAGAGGAAGCTGGAGGGCGACCTGAAACTGGCTCAGGAGTGTATCATGGACTTGGAGAACGAGAAGCAGCAGCTGGACGAAAAGCTCAAGAAGTAAGCAGACGCTTCTCCCACGCGGGTTCAAGCTCAAATTGACATGTTTGGAACAATTTTACAGACGAGAAGCTTTGAGATCGTCCATCTTCTGTCTTAAACCCTCCTTTATGTTTTTTTTTTTACACAGGAAAGACTTTGAAGTGTCGCAGCTGCAGACGAAGATCGAAGACGAACAGGCTCTCGGAGGTCAGCTGCAGAAGAAAATTAAAGAGCTCCAGGTGAAAATCACTCACGGTTTCAGGATAGAATTAATCTCAATGCCTGTCAAATGTCAGGATTTAATCCCAAAGAAACTCTTTGAACGATGTTGACACTATAAATCTGACATGGGGCGCCACCAGCTTGGTTTGAACCACGAGCAAAAACATCAGATCTTCCACTTTGGGTGGACGGTGATGAACCAAATCATTCAGATGCTCAAAACAGCCCCGACCTGCAGACGCTGGCCTCCAGCAGACCTTTGAAGCTGCTCTGTGGAAGCTGCTCTGTGGAAGCTGCTCTGTGGAGCCGCCAGTCCTGCAGGGATCAGACTCTTTCCACTGCACCAGCCAAGCACCCTGCAGACGTTTGTTCTCGCCAGGAAGTCTGCGAGGTTTAGAGACGATCTGAGCGTCACTGTCATCACACGGGCCTGAGCTGAACGAAATACTGCTGGCTGAGTGATTCACACCTTGACCTGCACTACTAGGATGAGATTAATCAGCATAATAATCTGAACCAGTGGATGTGGTCCAAACAGCATTAAGGTAACACATCAGAGTGAATGCCTGACTAAAAAACATCATACATGTAGAATTATTTATAATGGAAAATCTAGCTGAAGTAGAATAAATTAGTGGGAGGAAGATGCTCTATAATCTGGACGTTAAGAGGAAGATACTATATAATCTGGATTTCAATGAAGAAAGATGCTCAATAATCTGGATATTAGGAGAATGATGCTCAATAATCTGGATATTAAGAGGAAGATGCTCTATAAGATGGATTTTAGGAAAATGCTCTATAATCTGGATTTTAATGAAGAAAGATTTTCTATAATCTGGATGTAAGAAGAGGAAGATGCTCTACAATCTGGACTGAATCTGGTAAATTCATAAAAGAAAAGATGATTTAAAGACGGTGCTGTATTTGTTTGAGTTACTGACCGCAGGAAACAAGGAGATTAAAGTCTCGCACACTGAACAAAATGAAGTATTTCCTCGTCCACAGGCTCGGATCGAGGAGCTGGAGGAGGAGATGGAGTCGGAGCGCTCGGCCCGGGCCAAGGTGGAGAAGCAGCGCAGCGACCTGGCCCGGGAGCTGGAGGAGATCAGCGAGCGGCTGGAGGAGGCCGGAGGAGCCACCGCCGCCCAGGTGGAGACGAACAAGAAGCGCGAGGCGGAGTTCCTCAAGCTGCGCCGTGACCTGGAGGAGTTCTCGCTGCAGCACGACGCCACCTCGGCCGCCCTGCGCAAGAAGCACGCCGACAGCATGGCGGAGATGGGAGAGCAGCTGGACAACGTCCAGAGAGTGAAGCAGAAACTGGAGAAGGAGAAGAGCGAGCTGCGCCTGGAGATCGACGACTTATCCAGCAACATGGAGAGCGTGGCCAAGGCCAAGGTAGAAACTTTTACCTGCTTTACAGTACGACGACCTAATAAATGCCATAAATGAAAAGACGCATCAAAGAAGTTTGTTCAAATATCTAATTAGCAATGATAAAACAAAGATACCACAGAATTTTAGATATGAATCTCATCATATTGAAGACAATATCATTGATACAACATCAAATAAAGCAGCATGCAGGAACCAGTAATGAAATAATACATGTTAATTACATAACTTTGGCATTTTTGTCATAAATTTCTAAAACTGTAATAAAATTGAGAGAATGCAGCAAGGGGTGTTTAAAGCGGACAACAGTCCTCATACTCCACTATTTCTGATAAGTAAACTGAACAAATACTATGAAATAATCCAAATTATTGACATTAATGGCAAAATTGTGCACCAGTGTATTCTGAAATACTATATACCTATAGGAAAGCATCAAATCATGATTGGTTAGCTAACTGGAGATAAACGGTCTTTCAAGAAGTACTCTAACGCTTTGTAATCGATTGTTTTTCCCATTTTTGCAGCTCAACTTGGAGAAATTGTGCCGTTCGCTGGAAGACCAACTGAACGAGGTGAAGACGAAAGAGGAGGAGCACCAGCGTCTCATCAACGACCTGTCCGGCCACAAAGCCCGGCTGCAGACGGAGAACGGTGAGGACTCCGCCTCCCGAGCTGCTGCAGCGACGCGTGAACAGCCTGTAATGACTTTTGCATTGATCCTCCAGCGGAGATGTGTCGGCAGCTGGAGGAGAAAGAGTCCATGATGACCCAGCTGACCCGGGGAAAGCAGGCCTTCCTCCAGCAGATCGAGGAGCTGAAGAGGCTCCACGAAGAGGAAGTGAAGGTAAAGATCTGATGGAGGGTGGAGACATTTGAGATCCGATGATGTCTGAAGGGAGCGTCCGTTGTGTTCAGAGTAAGAACGCCCTGGCCCACGGTCTGCAGTCGTCCCGTCACGACTGTGAGCTGCTGCGAGAGCAATACGAGGAGGAGCAGGAGGCCAAAGCCGAGCTGCACCGCTGCCTCTCCAAGGCTAACGGGGAGGTGGCACAGTGGAGGACCAAGTACGAGACGGACGCCATCCAGCGCACGGAGGAGCTCGAAGAGGCCAAGTGAGAAACCGACCTCTACGCCAGCTTCGTGAACCACCACCTCCGGTCTCACCTCCTCCACCCCCCACCCCCACCCGTGTTCCACCGCAGGAAGAAGCTGGCTCTGCGGCTGCAGGATGCAGAGGAAGCCGTGGAGGCCGTCAACTCCAAGTGCTCCTCTCTGGAGAAGACCAAGCAGCGGCTGCAGGGCGAGGTGGAGGACCTGATGATGGACATGGAGAGGTCCAATGCTGCCGCTGCAGCGCTGGACAAGAAGCAGAGGAACTTTGACAAGGTCTGAGCGCGACTTCAGTCAACATGCATGCAGATGATGTGGTAACAAGTGGCGCTAAAGATCTGTTGACTGTCTATTGCCGAATGCAAATCAACTGAATAGTCATCCAGCAGCCTCAATGAGAAACCCTAAAAGAGTTGACTGGCAGCTGTGATATTCTGCAAAACGGTTTGACTGAGAGGATCCGTGTGGTTCCGTCTTCAGGTTTTAGCTGAATGGAAACAGAAATATGAGGAGGGTCAGGCAGAGCTGGAATCCTCCCTGAAAGAGGTGCGATCACTGGGAACCGAGAACTTTAAGATGAAGAACACCTTCGAGGAATGTCTGGAGCAGCTGGAGACCCTCAAACGGGAAAATAAGAACCTCCAACGTCTGTCCCGAACCTACTCCCTCTGTCTTTGATGGCAATGTTCTGGTAACCGTCAAAGAGGATGTGATTTTGTTGTGGTTGCAGAGGAAATTGTGGAGCTCACCGAGCAGCTAGGAGACACGGGAAAGACCATCCACGAGCTGGACAAATCCAAAAAACAGGCTGAGCAGGAGAAGCTGGAGGCGCAGACGGCGTTAGAAGAAGCAGAGGTGAACAGAATCTGTGTTCAAGATGAGAGCGTTTGGAGCGTACCGTCTCTTGTCGTTATCGCTGCTTGTTCCTTTTTCATCTTCAGGCCTCTTTGGAGCACGACGAGTCCAAAATCCTTCGAGTGCAGCTGGAGCTGAACCAGGTGAAGTCTGAGGTGGACAAGAAGGTCTCAGAGAAGGACGAAGAGATCGACCAGCTGAAGAGAAACAGCCAGCGGATCGTCGACTCCCTGCAGAGCAACCTGGACGCCGAGGTCAGGAGCAGGAACGACGCCCTCAGAGTGAAGAAGAAGATGGAGGGAGACCTGAACGAGATGGAGGTCCAGCTGGGTCACGCCAACCGGCAGGCGGCCGAGGCCCAGAAGCATCTGAGGAACCTGCAAGTTCAGCTGAAGGTCGGCCACGATGGCGTCCGAGGCTGAGCAGAGTTCCCTCCGTTTACGTCCAGTCCTGACGGCTTTGTGTGTCCGGTCCGTCAGGAGGTCCAGATCCACCTGGACGACGCCCTCCGGAGCAGCGACGACATGAAGGAGCAGGTGGCTATGTCCGAGCGCCGGAGCAACCTGCTGCAGGCCGAGATGGAGGAGGTCCGAGCCGCTCTGGAGCAAACCGAGAGGAGCCGCAAGCTGGCCGAGCAGGAGTTGCTGGACGCCAGCGAGAGAGTTCAGCTGCTCCACTCACAGGTTCAAACTCAACACTGCACACGTTTATTACGTCAGAAAGAGAAAGGTTGATCTTGACAGTGCATGCAGACTCCAGAAATAGTAAACACAGCATCAGTAAAGTTTAAGCCCCCGTTTACACAACGTTTCAAGTGAAAACGCATCGTTTTTGCATTTTTCATTCAGAAAAGTTTCACGTTTACAGAGCAACTGTCTGAAAACAATGTCTATCACCACAGAAACAATGTAGTTTTCATGTTGGGCCATAAGTTGGCGCTGTTTGTTTTTGTACTGAAACCACACACACATGCAGCAGAGAACAATGAGCTCTAAACATTAACAATGGGAGAACATGGACAGTCTAGCGGACAGACCACCAAGTTGGATTATTATTTCAGCGACTGTCAAAATAAAACTACCAAGTCCCAGAAGAATATGGACTGGGAGTCAAGAAACGACAGAGGAAACATTGTTCTGATTGTCTCTACTGAGCATGTGCACAACTACTAGTTACTACGGCCGTGGTGACCAGGACCTCGAGAAGCATGTCTGCCATCTACAACGAAACACTCTCACTCCCCAGCAGCAAGTCTAAGTATTTGGAAACTTTCGCAAAACAGACGTCAACTTCACAGTAAAAACACTGAATTGGAAGACAAGAAGTCCAGAATCAGGTGGTGGACTTAACCATAAACCATCGACAGATCATTTCCTCTATTTCAGAACACCAGTCTGCTCAACAGCCGTAAAAAACTGGAGGCCGACCTGTCCCAGGTCCAGAACGAGATGGACGACAGCGTCCAGGCAGCCAGGAACGCTGAGGAGAAAGCCAAGAAGGCCATCACCGACGTTAGTGCTGCTCGTCTCTGCGTTTCAGTCTGAGTCAGAAAGACAGATAAGCTGTTTTACAGCTGTCTCTGTGCAGGCGGCCATGATGGCGGAGGAGCTGAAGAAGGAGCAGGACACCAGTGCTCACCTGGAGAGGATGAAGAAGAACGTGGAGGTGACGGTGAAGGACCTGCAGCAGCGTCTGGACGAGGCCGAGAGTCTGGCCATGAAGGGCGGGAAGAAGCAGCTGCAGAAGCTGGAGGCCCGGGTAAGGTACCCTAAACGGTACACTAAAGGAGTCGTCAAAAGTGTCGTCAAATGTATCCTAAATGTGGTGTCCCTACCTTCAACAGGTTATAAAACGTGCTATCAAACATACCCTAAACAGGTCGTCAAACATTTCGTCAACTGTACCCTAAACATGTGTAGACTCGTGTTGTCCAACGCATCCTGTAACATGTTGTTTTTGTGAATCAGAGAAGAAAAAAAGTTTCCTACTTAAATTTCTCCTTTCATTCAAAGTCTTTGATCGTCAGCTTTTAAATATCTGAAGGTGACAATTACCTAGTTTATATGGCATTGACAAAAACTTGTTTTGTCAATGTTAAATATCTTTTAGAATCACTTGAAATCACGGCAATGTCAAACGTTAAGCTAGAGTTTCACAAGACACTGACCTGCAGAGATCCAACAGTTCAGAATCCAGAAAGTTCAAACTTACTTTTGTGCACAACTTCTTGATTTGAATCCGAAGTCAAACCCAAGAATCCGTCCGGGAGTCAAAGGTACAAAAATCCACAAGACAAAATCAAAATCCAAGAATCCAAACAACCTGTGAGTGAGAGTCTGAGCAGACTGAGGCTGATTGGCGATGAAGCCCAGGAAACAGGAAGTGAAACATGAGGCCATGTGCTCAGGGTCAACATGAAACAGGAAGTGAAGAAGAAATGTGAAAAAGAAGAAGAAAAGAAAAGAAAAGGAAAATAGAAAAGCAAAAACGATGAAAGAAAAAAAAAAGAAAAAGGACCAAAGGTCAATAAATTTCATGACATTTCCTCCTTGTGACCCACTGATTGCGTCGACTATATCAATAGTATCACACGTCTGCAGGTACGAGAACTGGAGAACGAGCTGGAGGCCGAACAGAAACACGGGTCCGAGTCGGTGAAAGGAGTTCGCAAGCTTGAGCGGAAGATGAAGGAGCTCACGTATCAGGTAAACCCGATGCCGAGGAAAGAGCCAGGGTGGTTTGTCGCTGAGGAGTTCTGAGATCTCAAAGCAAACGAATCAGCTCGAGTCTCGGAAGACGTTTCCCCGACTCGGCTGACTCTCATTGGGTTTGAGAAAAGTTTTAAAATGTTTGTTTTCCGTCGTCACGCGCCAAGTCCGACGAGGACAAGAAGACGTCCGCGAGGCTGCAGGAGCTGGTCAACAAACTGCAGCTGAAGGTCAAAGCGTACAAGCGGCAGGCCGAGGAGGCCGTGAGTCCATTTCCCCTCCGGAGTATTCCACCTGCGCAGGGATTTCCACCGGATGACTGACTGAGTGGGGTTTGTTTTTTTCAGGAGGAGCAGGCCAACACCCACCTGACGAAGCTGAGGAAGGTGCAGCACGAGCTGGAGGAGGCCGAAGAGCGGGCCGACATCGCCGAGTCCCAGATCAACAAGATGAGAGTGAAGAGTCGAGACATGGGGAAGGTGAGCCGCTCAGCTTCAGCTCCAGCTCCTCTTTACCTTCAGCTCTCAACAGGCTTTCATTCTTACTTTCCAGGCAAAAGACAGCGGAGAGTAAACGTGACTGAGCTCTCATGACATTCGGACTGCTGTGAGATAGTGTGCAACATACTCTTAAACAATTATGTGTTTGTTCATTTAAAGCAGGATTGGTGCTACAGAAATATAGAGCCATAATAACCTTTATTGTGGCGGAGAGTAAAAGTGGTGAAAATGTCAATATTTTAACAATTACTACTTAAAATGTCTCCAATCTCAACATGAAGCAAATTTTTATGAAACTTTTTGGTCCAAAATACAGTCAAATGTCCTAAAAGAACTGTTGCCTTGTGGGTGTTTTTACACCCTGACAGCGCGGCTTTTAGGCTAGTTTGATAGCAACCAGGGAGCTATCTGTCTTTTTTTTGTTTTTTTTCGTTTTATTTCTAATTTAATTTAAAATGTTCCCCATTAGCTTGGTGGTTTGATCCGACTGGAGCCTCTTGTGGGTCCGTTCTGTCCCCCGGGCTTCATGTCTGATATTCCTGATTTAAAGCCACTGTGTGCACCTGATGTGGGGTCAGAATGTCTTCATAGAATTAATCCTCAACAAACGTGCAAAAAGTCCATTTCAGATAATTTTTTCCCTTTTTTGCTGTCTTTTCCCTTTTCTTTTCCTTCCTTTTTCCCAGTGTTTTGCCTATTTTCTATCCCTTTGTGTCCCCTTTTTTTTTCGCCTTTTTGGAAAAAAATAAAAGTTCTGTGTGGCATTTCCATTTCCCACCACTAGTGATGTTCAAATTTTAACAGACCTTTAAAGTTTTCACTGCCCAAACTGTACACTGTACACATTTCAACTTGTTCTTTCACGATCTGGGATTCGAACTCAGATCCCCCCGCGCTCAACGTTAAGGCTGAACACGACACGACCGACCTTCAATCACAAAACTGTTTTCTGGATTTTCTTCTTGCGTTGTGTGATTTTGTTGTAGTGGATGTATGTTGCCTTAACTTCAATAAAACTTAAAAAAAAAAAGAAAAGTTTTGCTATGTTTTGTGTGTGTGTGTCTGTGTGTGTGTGTGTGTGTGTGTGTGTGTGTGTGTGTGTGTGTGTGTGTGTGTGTGTGTGTAAACAGGACGACTACAGTTTAGTTGTAAAAACCTTTATTATTGATCTAAATCTGCAAACAGGCAATAATAAAGTTAATAGATTCTGAGACGAACACCGAGGGGTAAAATATTCCAGATTAACTCTGGAGTCACAGACATGATGATGCATGATGGGGAAAGTGATTAAAGGAATAAATCAAGTATTTGACTGAGAGAGAATAATGATGAAATTGTGGACTAAAACAGAGAAATATTGAGTTTTGAGAAGTTTCCCCTTCATTCGTGTCCAATAAACCATCAGAAACCGAATCAACGCCTGGGTGGGACAGTGGGTGTGCTTTAGTGGGAGTCTGCATGTTCTCCGTGAGATCGTCTCCAGGTTGGATGGAGCTGATTAGAAGATGGATGGACTTAAGCACACTTAATAATCCAGTTCATTCTAATCCGGGACTCGAATTCCTTCAGATGAAGTCAGGTCCATTGTTACAGTCTGTTATTTATTTTTTGGATCATTTGGAAAAATTCCCTCTACGATCAACAAACATTTAGAATCTGATAGTTTTTCACATTTTCATGCAGATTGGTTGAATGAGTAATTGATGTAGTTTTAATTATAGAAATCTTTGATCTACGTAGGAATTTGTTAACATGGTTTTAGTGATATATACTGATATTAATAAACATGCTTGACTAATATTATTAATTTGATGATCGAGTACGATCCTGCTCATGTTGGATTTGTGGATTCATCTACTCCCCCTGGCCCTCCTGCGTCTGGAAAACACAAATAATGACGTTTATTAATAAATATCTCCAAAATAAGTGCTCATTTCCTGCATTCTAGCTTTTTAAATATACATTCAACCCAGTTATTGGCTGTTTTGTTGAAGCGTTTCTTATCCTATGATGGAACACAGACTAACCTTCGTCCCGATCTCGCGGCTCTTGACTCGCATCTTGTTGGCGAGCGATTCGGCCACGTCGGCTCTCTCCTCGGCCTCCTCCAGCTCGTGCTGCGCCTTCCTGAATCTGGCCATGTGGACGTTGGACTGCTCCTCCTGCACAAAGCAACAGTTAGAAAAGAAAAACACGTCTCTCCGTCGTCTGCAGCTGATTTACACTCCTCATAGGACGCTCAGTAATAAGAACTGCTGTTATTGAATAATTCTAGAACTTTGTATTTTTACATTTGTCATAAAAAAAAACCATAATGAAACATCACAACAAGCCTCTTATCTCTTCTTGATCATCACATGATGCAGGATCCTTCACAAAAAGAACAGGCTTTTGTGAGAAAAAGGATTTTCTGATTTTTCAGTCCTTATTTTGGTACTGAGTACCGATACAAGTACTAACCTTTAGCTACTCACTAATACAGAGTACCGATACTAATAATAACATTTAGCTACTCACCAATAGTATTGATACCAGCATTAACCTTTATCTACTCGCCGATACTGAGTATCGATATGAGTATTAACCTTTTACTAGTCATCAGTCATACTTTAACCATGTGTGACATGTAGCAGTGCTGGTGTGTGAGCCCCAAATCTCTTTAGCATGTAGCATGTAGCATGTAGCATGTAGCGTGGCTCAGAGTGAAATCCTCCTGACCCACTGAGCAGTTAATCTAGAGTCTATCTCTTGCGGCCAGTCATGGACTCACGGCCTCCTCGGCGTGCCGCTTGTAGGCCTTCATCTTGTTCTGCAGCTTGTCCACCAGGTCCTGCAGCCGGACGTTGTTCTTCTTGTCTTCCTCGGACTGAAAGCAGGAGCAGATCGTCTCTCTCTCAAGAACAATGAACGAAACGCCGTCCGGACCAGTTCCAAGAAGCGAAGAAGCGCGGCTACCTGGTAGGTCAGCTCCTTGATCCGCCTCTCGTATTTCCGGACGCCCTTGATGGCCTCGGAGCCGCGTTTCTGCTCCGCCTCCAGCTCGTTCTCCAGCTCACGCACCTGAGGACCAACCAGAGGAACGTTTCTATCATTTAATCACAGTTAAAGGAAATCCTTCAAGTGTTTGAACTTCCATTGAGAGTCTACGCTGCTTTACTCCATTAATTTAAGTGCAATAACTGCACGATATTTGATCTCAACCATGTTTGATTTGACTTTGCTATTTTACTTTTCTCGGGTTAATTTCTTCTGCTATTTCACGTTGCTCTGGTTTTTACTTTTTAGCCTAGGTCTAGTTTCACGCAAATAAAGTATTTTGTCCTGTGGATGAAACATTTGAACACAATGAAAGCACCTGGACACTTTTAATGTGTTTCAAATGAAACTAAGAGTCAGAAATAAATGCAAATTTACAAAATTTAAAGAACAGCAGAGTGGAGGACGATGAGATTTTATTGATCACTAATGATAGTAATGATAATACATTGTTAAATATGTTTACTCTGTGGTTTGACCGACCGACCACCCGTCACCACGTCACTGTGTTTAGTCTCTGACTGGATTCGTACCCGCGCCTCCAGCTTCTGCAGCTGCTTCTTCCCGCCCTTCATGGCGAGGTTCTCGGCCTCGTCCAGGCGGTGCTGCAGGTCCTTCACCGTCACCTCCAGGTTCTTCTTCATCCTCTCCAGGTGAGCGCTGGTGTCCTGCTCCTTCCTCAGCTCCTCCGCCATCATGGCCGCCTGCGGTTTCCACAGCAACAATTCTTATAACTCCACCCCATAATGCCGGGGGGGGGGGGGGATCCACGAGCAGCTTACGTCAGTGATGGCCTTCTTGGCCTTCTCCTCGGCGTTCCTCGCCTCCTGGACGGCTTCCTCGATCTCGCCGTGCAGCTGCGTGACGTCCGCCTCCAACTTCTTCTTGGTGTTGAGCAGACTGGTGTTCTGTGGACGAAACCCCAACCATCCGTGAGCGCGACGGCGTTCCCGGAGACGAGCGCGAGACGTCTCACCTGAGAGTGCAGGAGTCCCGCCCGCTCGCTGGCGTCCACCAGCTCCTGTTCGGCCATCTTCCTGCTGCGCTCCGTCTGCTCCACCACCGCCCGGAGCTCCTCGATCTCCGCCTGCATCAGGGCCGTCCGGCGCTCCATCATGGCCACCTGCTCCTTCATGTCGTCCTGACTCCTGCTGGCGTCGTCCAGGTGGATCTGAGTGTCCTGCTCACATGTTTCACCTCCGTTAGTAAATGGTGGAAATACGTGTTTGTAAGAAAGTGATGAGGAATGTCCTTCAGGAAGGTTTTGACAATGTTTTAGAGATGTACATCAACAACTACAAGTTAAAGTTTTAGATTCTGTTCGAGGAACTTTAAGTTGCTGGTGTTGTACAAACTATCTTTCTCCTCCTCGTGATATTTAGTCAGAACACGTTTTACAGATGACAGATGACAACACGTGATACTCGCTGGTTACTGCAGTATCGGAGCCGATAGCCCATACTGGTATCGGTATCGGTGCATCTCTCGAGGTACCTTGAGTTGCCCCTGAAGGTTCCTCAGTTGCTTCTGGGCCTCGGCCGCCTGCCGGTTGGCGTGGCTCAGCTGGACCTCCATCTCGTTCAGGTCCCCCTCCATCTTCTTCTTCACTCTGAGGGCGTCGTTCCTGCTCCTGACCTCGGCGTCCAGCGTGCTCTGCATGGACTCCATCACCCTCTGGTGGTTCCTCTTCATCTGGTCGATCTCCTCGTCCTTCTCCGCTACCTTCCGGTCCACCTCAGCCTTCACCTGGTTCAGGTCCATTTGCACCCGGAGGATCTTGGACTCTTCCTGCTCCAGAGAGGCCTTGAACACAATGAACGGCGGCTTACAACGGCAACACTCAGAAACAAACGACGTCACGACGCCGGTTTTAGTGTTGTACTACCTCAGCCTCCTCCAGTGCATTCTGCACGTCACACTTCTCCGTCTCCACCTGCTTCTTGAACTTTTCCAGCTCGTGAACGGATTTTCCAGTTTCTCCAAGCTGCTCGGTCAGGTCCGAGACCTCCTCTGTGTCCACAAAGGTTTGGGTTTGAATCAGGATGGACTGAAAGGCCCGCGTCATACCGCACAGATTTCACTCACGTTGCAGGTTTTTGTTTTCCCTCTTCATGGTCTCCAGATGGTCCAGGGCTTCCTCGTACGAGTTCTTCAGCTTGAAGAGCTCGGTGCTGAGGGACCGGGACTCTTTCTGAGTGCCTTCCAGCTCCGCCTGGGACTCTTCGTACTTCTGCTTCCACTCGGCCAGAATCTGAAAACAAGCAAACGCCAGTCAGTAACGATCAGGGTCCGTTTATACAACAACGCTTCAAGTGATAATGGAAAATGTTGGCAGCAATTTGGGCGTCCATTTACAGGACTAGGACTACGGTGCCCGGAGACACTGAAAACACAACTCTTTAAAAAACCGTCCCACTCCGTCGCCATGGAAACGGGGAAAACTCCACTTTTCTGAAAGGCTGCTGCATGTGTGTGTGGTTTCATTATGAACACTAGAGCTACATTCGGTAGAGCGCAGACCTTCGATAACACCACATTTGTTTGCGGAACCGATTTAGCGTCGCTAGCACATTAGCCATTAGCTCACATCAATGCTAACCAGGTAGATCAGGTAGATAAAACCCCTGAGCAGGGAGCGTCTCCATGGCAACAGACGCTGATCTCCTTTGAGCTCCTCCTTGAGGTGCCTCTCTCATCCGCTTTGAATGGGACTTTTCTTTTGCAGTTTTGGGGGAATTTATTTATCGTTAACGTCCCAACATCTAATCGGTTGGTCCTTGGATGATGACAGATCAGCCCTGAAAATTTCATGCAATTCAGCGGAGTTGTAGGGTGAGTCCTTAGAAAAGTTGGTAAAATACATACATGCATACAAACCAATAAAACAAATAAACAAACAAACACACAAACAAATAAATAAATAATACATAAATAATAAATAAACAGACGAAAACATAACCTTCTCCAACTTCGTGAGTCGCCCATCTTTTGTTGGCGAAGGTAACAAACAACAGCACCAACTAGTGAAGCGTTTTTACGTAAATCGTTTTTGTATAAATTACATAATTTTAAAGAAATGTGGTGTTAGAGAGAAATTTGAAGGAGGAAACCTTGTCAAAGCTCCTCTGCTTCTTGTCCAGTGTAGCAGCCAGACTGTTGGATCGATCCACATCAACCATCAGGTCCTCCATCTCGTTCTGAAGACGCTGCTTGGTTTTCTCCAGAGAGGCGCACTTCGAGTTGACTGCTTCGATTTGCTCCTCCGCCTCTTGGAGGCGCTGAGCAAGTTTTTTCCTGGAGTGAAAATAACATTTTTTGATGGTCTCTGTTGAAATTCACCCAAAAAAGTTAAAAATAAAAATACAACAGTAAAGTCATCGTGGTGAGAAAACAAGGAGCTTCCACTCTGCACTGATTTTGACGTCCTGGATCCTGCATGGCTCATATATAACCTGCACCAAACAATCCATTTCAGGCTGAAATGACATTGAAAAAATAAGAAATCAAATGATGATTATTACAAGTTTTGAATTTCTTGATGTATGTCGCTGAAAACGTGCAACAGAATCACCTTAAGAGGGAGCAACCACAGGGGGGCACTCATGAGTCGGCACTGTTTAATCCACACATCACTGTTTCTAAAGTTAATCAATAAACACCACCAGTGATTGTGAAATAATTCACAAAGTTGAAATACTTTTTTATCCCATTAGCACTAAGTTGAATAACTCACCAACTGCAAGAGAAAATAAGTTTAAGTGAACATTCACGTTAGAGATCTGATCAAACATGGAAAATGTCATGCAATTACAACAACTGGTGGTTTGGGGGCGCTGTCGCCCCAAACAAACACTGACTAGCCGCTTTAGCCCAAGGTGGCTAGGCTAGTTAGCCCATGGCTAAAGGGTAGCCACAAACTACCACAGTGTATAGTCTTCAGACCAGATATCAATGAGAGTCTTCCTCATTACTTCTTCCTCTCTGCTTCCTCCTATCTACTTCCTTCTCTCTTCTTCTTCCTCTCTTCTTCTTCCTCTCTACTCCACGTCTTGCCGCGAGATATTTTCGAACTTTTCTTCGTCTGCTTCTTCTGAATGGTGCAGTTAGCTTTGTTAGTTTACTACCCATAATGCATTGCGCTCTACGTCACGTCCTCTCACCCCGCCAGATGAAAAGATCGTTTGCAAGCAAAGCGAGACCCAGCATCTCATCTGGACCAGAGAGCTTGTTAGTTCAGAGTTGGTGGAATTCTTCACGTCCCCCAAACGAAACAGTTTTTCCCTGAAGAGACTCTGGTCGGGATCAAACGGGGGAAAGTGAACAGGCCCTCAAAGACAAAAGAAAACTCTCTGGATTTGCTCCATACGGTCCCTGAAAAGACTGAAAACTAAACCTGCGAGACGCTGGTCTCAGAATGAACACTCAATAAACCAGCTTGTGTCCAATCATTACTTTGCCTCCTCGAGTTCCTCGGTGCGTTGAATAGCGTCCGTCTCGTATTTGTTCCTCCACAGCGCCACCTCGGTGTTGGCCTTGGACAGACTGCGCTGCAGCTCGGCTTTGGCCTCCTGCTCCTCCTCGTACTGCTCTCGGAGGAGGTCGCAGTCGTGACGGGACGACTGCAGACTGTGAGCCAGGGCGTTCTTCGCCTGAGAGACGGGTTGTACATGGGAGGGAGCGTTAGCGAAGACAAATGAGAGCATTAACGTCGGCCGTGGGCTCCGACGACCTTGGTTTCCTCCTCGAACAGCCGCTTCAACTCGTCAATCTGGGTCGTGAATCCCTGCTTTCCTCGGGTCAGCTGGGAAATGAGACTTTCCCGCTCTTCCATTTGGCGAGAAAATTCCGCTGTGAAAACAAAATATTCCTTTCAGTTTCAATAAAAGTTGGCACAGATTTAAAGATGCATTTGTAGCAGGGCGAGCTTTACCGTTCTCAGTCTGGAAGCGAGCTCTCTGATTGGACAGATCGGAGATTTGCCTCACTTGCTCGTCACTCTTCGTCTTCAGCTCCATGACTTGATCTTCAAGGGAGCGACACGTTTTCTCCAAGTGGACCTGCAGACATCTCCGTCCCGTCAGACACCCAACAAGGAAAATGTTCCATCCATCCATCCATCCATCCATCCATCCATCCATCCATCCATCCATCCATCCATCCATCCATCCATCCATCCATCCATCCATCCATCCATCCATCCATCCAGCCATCCATCCATCCATTCACCTGATCTGTAGAGCCACAGTGATAAATTCCACCATAACAAAAGCAGAAACCTTCCATCCTCCAGTTTCCAAACAGAAGTTTGTAAATCTCACCTTTGCTTTAGCAACACTCTCCATGTTGCTGGCCAAATCGTCGATCTCCATCTTCAGCTCGCTCTTTTCCTTCTCCAGCTTCTGCTTGACCCTCTGGAGGTTGTCGATCTGCTCGCCGAGCTCGGCCATGCTGTCGGCCTGCTTCTTGCGCAGTGCGGCGGTCGTGGCCTCGTGGTGCAGCGTGGACTCCTCCAGGTCGCGCCGCAGCTTGAGGAACTCCGCCTCGCGCTTCTTGTTCATCTCGATCTGGGCGGCGGTGGCTCCTCCGGCCTCCTCCAGCCGCTCGCTGATCTCCTCCAGCTCCCGGGCCAGGTCGGACCTCTGCTTCTCGATCTTTGCCCGGACGGCGCGCTCGGCCTCCACCTCCTCCTCCAGCTCCTCAATCCGAGCCTGAAACAGCAGAGACATGTTCACGCCACCATGACAGATCAGCGGGTCATCATCAGTCTAAAATGTGAAAGTGATTACATGAAGTTCCTTCATCTTCTTCTGAAGCTGGTTGTTTATTGCTTGCTCGTCTGCAATCTTGCTGACCAACTGGCTGTTATCAAACTCTTTTCTGTGGAAATAACAACCAGAACACCAATTCAGAACTGGATTTTCTCATCGTCGATCCTAAGTGAGTCTGGTGCCTGAGCTCACTTCTTGATTTTTTCCTCAGACTGCTGTTTGTCATTTTCCAGGTCCATCAGGGACTCCTGCGTCAGCTTCAGGTCGCCCTCCAGCTTCCTCTTGGTTCGCTCCAGGTCCATGCGGATCTTCTTCTCCTGCTCCAGTGAACCCTCCAGCTGCAAAGCCACAGAGCGCAGAGTGAATCCACACATCCACGACGCTCAGGAGGGCCGCTCGCTCCCGGTGCACTCACGTCGTCCACCTGCTGCTCCAGCTTGGACTTGGCTTTGGTCAGAGAGTTGACCTTGTCCTCCTCCGCCTGGAGGTCGTCCAGGGTTTGCTGGTGAGCCTCTTGGAGGGCTTTCTTCTCCTTGGTCAGCTTGGCGATGTTCTCGTCCTGACCAGACAGCTCCTCCATCAGGTTTTTAACCTGCACAGAGTCGACGTTTATTCATTAGAGTGATGAGAAATGTGGACCTGGTGAGACTTTATGGAGAACCTGGAGGAAAACGTTCAAGGTTCTATTTCACTCAATCCGTGGAAGCCAGTTTCTACTTGCTCATGTGAAATTGTTGGTTTTCCCTAAATGTACCTTGATATGACTGAGTTGCATTTAAAGCCATAGAGATAAAATAAAATTGGATTTATTTTACTCTTTTTTTTTTTTTATATTTATTTTATATCTATTCTAATATTTATTTTGATATTTATTTTTATATATGTATTTATTTTGGAATTTTATTTATTTATTTTATATTTTTAAATTTGTTTTTTTAATATTTTTATATTTATTTAGATTTTATGGCAGAAGAATTGTCCCAAAATGTGCCACGACTGTATGATTTAGATGGTACTCCTGGTGAAACGTACTCTGTCATTAAGTCCTGGGGTCAGCGGTATTGATTAACGTTATCATATTGATTGATGCAGTTACCTTCACCAAACGAAGGTTGGCCCGAGAAGGTTTTGTTTTTGTCTGTGTGTATTTATTTATTGGTTTGTGCAAAGTTTTCCAAACAATGTCTGTCTCCACGGCGATGGCAGCAATGCTGAAAATGATGTAGTTGGCATGTTGGGCCACCAGGTGGTGCTGTTGTTTGTTACCTTCACCAAGGAAAGGTGTTATTTATTTATTTGTTTGTTTGTATGTGCTATTTATTTATTTTACTGAATTTTCGTAAAAACTACTCACCCGAATTGCATGAAATTTTCAGGGATGATTTGTCATCATCCAAGGACCAATCGTTTGGATTTTGGGATGTTAACGGCAAACCCTTTCCAAATGAATCCCCAAAAAACTGCTGGAAAAATGTCCCTATACAAAGCGGATGAGAGAGGCACCTCATGGAGAACAAAAGGAGATCAGCGTCTATCATGCTGGCAATGTTGACTCGGTTCCGCAAACAAATGTGGTGGTGAAAGTCTGCGCTCTACCGAGTGTAGCTCTAGATCAACAGATTTATTTCTCTGACTTGTCTTGTAATTTTCAAGGTTTCTTAAAGAGTCTCGGAGTGGTGCTGAGCAGACGAACAGATGCCGTCAGGATGAAACTATAAGGGTCAAAGCAAGATTGAATCACAACAAATTTTAAATTGTACTAAAATGAAAAATAAATGGACAGAGATCACAAACCTTGTTTTCAGTGGCGTGCTTCTCCTTCTCGACTTTGGCGAGCGTGATCTCCAGGTCGTCGATGTCCCTCTTCAGCTCGGAGCACTCGTCTTCCAGCTTCCTCTTCTTGGCAGTCAGCTCGGCGTTCATCTCCTCCTCGTCCTCCAGCCGCTCCGTCACCTCCTTCAGCTTGGCCTCCAGCTGGATCTTGCTCTTGATGAGTCCTTCACATCGCTCCTCGGCGTCGCACAGGTTCTCCGAGTCCTGAGGGGAGGCAAAAACGAGCGGCGTGGAATGAAACGTGCGGCAGTGAGCGAACGGGACGGGCGGATTCTGGTTGATACTCACAGACTGAACCTGCAGTTGGAGATTATTCTTCTCCTGCAGCAGAGAAACCATTTTCTCCTCCAGCTCCTTCCTCTTGGATTCTGACTTTGCCAGATCGTCTTTGCACTTGATGAAGTCCTCCTTCATGGTCACCATCTCCTTCTCGGTTTCGGCGCTCTTCAGGAGCGGCTTTATCTTGAAGAACAGCTTCATCCAGGGCCAGTGTTTGACGTTCATGAAGGAGCGCAGGTTGTACTGCAGGATCCAGACGCAGTCTCTGAAAGGCACACGGGGGGGGGGGGTTTCACTGTTTTAGCTCTGATCGGATTCTCTCGGCAGCGAGCTTGAAGGAAATCAAACCTCTGTGCGATCAGGTTGTTGAACTCTTTCCTCATCAGGTAGCCGCGACACACAGCTTGAGTCTGCATCACCAGAGACACCAGTTTCTCGTCTCGCAGCTCCTCCAGCGTGCCCAGCAAACCGGCTTTGAAGAAAACCTGCAAGAGCAACGGGTGTCTTATGCAAGCATGTTCGCATGGACAGGTAACAGATTACAGTTACCAGGTACTCTTAAAAGGTACTGTCACTAGTGGCTGGTTGAAAGCTGGCAAATGAAAGATAACCGAGGAGCCAGGCAGAGATTCACAGGGTAATCTACTGATACCGTGGAATGTTCAATAGAATAGAATAGAATAGAATAGAATAGAAAACTGTATTAATCCCCGAGAGGGAAATTCTTTGAGCCAATGAATGTGGCTGCCATGCAAGTCGTTTTATTCATCCAAGCAGATTAGAGTTCAGTGTCTTGCTCAAGGACACTTTGATATGTGGACAGGTGGAGATGGGGAATCCAACCTGCAACATCCTGAAAGCCAGATGATCAGTGTGTGTGTGTTGGAATTAAAAATTGCTATCAGAGAAAGAAAAAGGAAAAAAGAAAATGACAAAAAAGGGGGGAAAAGAAAAAGGAAAAAAGAAAGAAAGAAAAGAGAAATTGCTCCCAGAAGAAAAGAAAAAGGGGAAAGAAAGAGATTGCTGTCGCGTTTATGAGTTCTGGTTTTTCGTTGAACTTGTTGGGTTTTAAAAGTTTCTGTTTATATCTGATCCCAAAGAACAGAATATCACTCAAACATAATCTAAACTCAGAACTGTGTCTTTTCCAGGCAGAAACATTAATTGTGTCTCTTTGTGATAATCCGTCTCAACGGGACCAGAAAATCAATACAGTTCACCTTCGTAGAACCGAACCGGTACTGCGTGTGATCCACGTCGATGGAACCCAGAAGCTTCTCAGAAGCTTTCTTTCCGTCGATGAACTGACCCTCGGGGATGGCGCTGGCGTTCAGGATCCGGTACCTGGACGGAGACGAAGACGGTTCAACACAAACTGAAATGAGTGATTAATCACGTCCCCGTGTTTCAGCAGGAATCAGCGGCGACCTCTGCTTGAAGTCTGCGTAGAGGATCCTGCTGGGGAATCCCTTCCTGCAGATCCTGATGCCCTCCAGCACGCCGTTGCAGCGCAGCTGGTGGATCACCAGGTGGTTGTCCATGATTCCTGGTTGGAGGAGATCAACTGGCGTCAGGACGCAAACATTTCACGTGTTTCTCCGAGCCACGTGGGGAAGTGTTCGTACCTGGTGTTTTCACCTCGTTTGGAATGAGGCAGCGGACGAAGTGAGGGTGTGTGCTCCGCAGGTTGGTCATCAGCTTCCCCAGGTTTTCCTACGAGAGAGTGGAGGCCACACTGAGGCACGTCTCTAATGCTGCTATTCTATTATTCCAAAAGAAAACAGCCGTTTCGTTCCAGATTCACTCTGCTGCAGAGTTCAATAATCCTAATCTGTTACTCTGGTATCCTAAAGTAAAAGGTAGCAGTTAAAGATTGAATGTATCAATAAAGTGCTTGTAAAAGTAAGGAACAAAGGTATCAGTAAAGAATCAGTATAAGTTACATAATATAAATAAAAAAGCAGTAAAAGTTCAAAAGTATCAATAAAGTACCAGTAAAAAGTAATTTTAATTGAGTAATTTTTTGTAATTACATAATCCAACACAATAATTATTTTCTGGACACGCCCTTTAAAGATCACCACAGGGTTTTGTTATCTATATTTGTATCGGTACCCTGAAAACAGCTGACACCGTCTGAAACGAGCCGCCTTTCTTCTTCGCCCCTTTCTTTCCACCTTTTCCAGCATCGCCGCCAGATTCTGAC
Organism: Lipophrys pholis; assembly: GCF_963383615.2. Taxonomy (NCBI): domain Eukaryota; kingdom Metazoa; phylum Chordata; class Actinopteri; order Blenniiformes; family Blenniidae; genus Lipophrys; species Lipophrys pholis. The sequence goes on from NC_137647.1 coordinate 2,738,918, forward strand.
TCGAAGAAACACAAATATCATGGAAAAAACCAAATATCATGGAGAAACACAAACATCAGCATGAATCCGCTGACGCTCCAGCTCTTCACAGACATCGTACCTCCTTCTGCACCAGAGAACGAAGCGTATAAATACGACAGCAGCTTCATGGCCGACTTCTGGTAGAGCTGCACCACCGACTCGTTCAGAGGGTCTTTGTTCTTGTCCAGCCAGCCGGTGATGTTGTAGTCCACCGTGCCGGCGTAGTGCAACAGCGTGAAGTGAGCCTCGGGCTTCCCCTTCACCACCTTGGGCTTCTGGAAGGCGTTGTTCTTCCCCAGATGCTGGTCGTAGAGTTTGTTCTTGAAGGACATGTCGGAGGCCTTGGGGAACATACACTCCTCCTCCAGGATGGAGAAGATCCCCATCGGCTGGTGAACCGGGGATTAAAAAAACAAGAGATGAAGTTCAGAAATCTTTCAACAAGTGCAAACATCCAGATTCTAGAGCATCTTCCTCCACTAACATTCAGATTATAGAGCCTGTTCCTTTAACATCCAGATCATAGAGCATCTTCCTCCCCTCCTACCTTCTCGATGAGCTCGATGCAGGCGGCCAGGTCCATCCCGAAGTCGATGAACTCCCAGTCGATGCCTTCCTTCTTGTACTCTTCCTGCTCCAGCACGAACATGTGATGGTTGAAAAACTGCTGCAGCTTCTCGTTGGTGAAGTTGATGCAGAGCTGCTCCATGCTGTTGTACTGTAACGTGAACGCCGGGGTTACGTGACGACTGCGGCATTAACAAAACCTACGGGGAGTCGGGACTCACGTCGAATATCTCGAACCCGGCGATGTCCAGCACTCCGATGAAGAACTGCCGCGGCTGCTTGGTGTCCAGCATCTCGTTGATCCGGATCACCATCCACAGGAACATCTTCTCATAGACGGACTTGGCCAGAGCACTGACTGCGTTAGTGACCTGATCGGGAGGTCAAAGGTCAGAGAGAGGATTTATTAAACCTCTATTACTGTATCCTCTATGAACCGACTCTCTTTCACTGAGAGAGTTCTGAGTTTTTTCTTTGACTAAACAGCAGCGAGAAACGAAAACCTTCGTAGAGTCTTGGAGGCGGCCTTTACGCGACAAGACAAGTCCTTTATGTATCGCAGAGAAATAATTATACATAGTATAATGTGAAGTGAAATTCTTTAAGTACATATTCTGCACCGAAACAACAGTTTTTATATGATAGGAGAATAAATTTAGAGCACAAATAAGGAAAATAGCACACTATATTCCAGTATTAGAAATGATAAAGAAAATGAAGGCACACAAAAGATAAAAGATAAATAGATAACTGTAGATAAATATAGATAGAGCACCGTGACTTTCAGCCAGAACCGTCTCAGTGATGGAGGACTGCCAGAATGAAAGAGCCTGTGAGCCTAAGCTCAGGGCACAGAAACCCTGACATCACAGGGAAGCAGAAGCGGAAGAAAGTCACATGGAAAAAGTCAGCTAATTGTGAAGCTGGTGATTGATCTGTACTTTCAGTCGACTTTTCAAATTCAGAATCAAGTAACTCTCACTTCCCGCCACTCTGGTGAGCGTACCTGAGGGACCGTCTGGCCTTTGGTGACATACTCGTTCCCCACTTTGACTCGCGGGTAGCAGAGTCCTTTCAGCAGGTCGGCCGAGTTCAGCCCCATGAGGAAGGCCACCTTGTCCGCCACTGCGAGCCACAGCAGAGCTTCATCAGCACTTCATCATCCCTCCATCACCATCTCCGACAGGAGACCCTCACCCTCGGTGCCGTCCGGCTCCGCCTGCTCCTCCCGCTGCTTCTGCTTGAACTTCATGTTCCCATAATGCATCACGGCGCCCGTCAGCTTGTAGATGGACATCTTCTCGTCATTGGTGAAGCCGAGGACGTCCGTGGCCGTCTGCAAACAAGGAGGAATTAAAAAAAAAAAAGGAGTGAGACAAAATTAAAATCATGACGTTATGAGCCCAATCTCCTCGGATTACATCTTTTTTAGTTTTTACTTCATTTACGCAACAGACTGTCGGACAAATGATCATTTAGTTCAACATGTGAAAATAATTCAATCGCTTCTCAACTCAGGCCACGTTTTCATGACTATGTTTCCAGTGACAATCATGCTTGTTTTGTTGTATGTTTTACACGTTAACATTTTGAAAAGGTTTACAAGAAAACAGCAGAAATGGTGAAAACGATGTAGTTACCGTGTTGGTCCACCAGTGGGAGCTGATGTTAGTTTTTGTATTGAAACCGCACACACTAGAGAACAATCCGCTCTAAACATTAACAATGGGAGAACGCCGACATTCCAGTCGACCGACGCGTCTCAGAAAAGTCTTTCCCCGTTTCCATGACGACGGAGTCGGCGCATTTGTCGTTGTCATGTAAACCGACGTCCAAAATGCTAAAAGTTTTAATATTTGTGTCGTGTAAACGGGCCTAAATGAGAAGAACACACATTTATACTGGACAGAAAAAGCCAAAAAGTAAAATAACCCCCCCCCCCCCCCCCCCCCCCCCCCAAAAAAAAAAAAAAACAGGTTTGAGAAGATGAAATAAGCAAACAGTTAAAGGAGTTTGAATATATTAAGTTCACTCACGTCTGTGGCCACCAGCTCCTCTCTATCGTCGATGCTGGCCACGGTGATCTGCCCCTGACTGATCATGGGGAAGTCGTACGGGTTGGTCGATATGAGGAGCATCTCTGCAGGACCAACACAAACACCCTTACTTTTTTTTATTTTTTTATCTTGAGTCTAGTTTCAAAAGCTGCTCAATAAGATCCCGGTCGTACCGATGAGCTCGGGCTTGTGCCCGGTCTGGATCTGGTAGAAGATGTGGTAGCTCCGCTCTTCGCTCAACTGGAACGTCACTCTCGACTTTTCCAGCAAATCTGCAGAGAAACAGAAGAAACGGGAAATCCCCTTCATATCGAAGCGAGTGTAATGAGCCTGGTTGTTCTAATGTCCGGAAAAGGACACAGATCAAACATGCACATGACGAGCGAACGGCGTAGAAGAAAACCTCAAACTAGAAATCTGACCGTGTTTTATTGATGTTTCCATTCAGGGTGAGGACGTGTGCTGGAGTGTTTTGGGCTGTTTTTTCTCATTTAGGTGCCGTTTTACATGACATGTTGAGGGTTTGTTTACACAACAACGGTGCTCGATGTCACTGAGAATGCAACTTTTTGAAGATGGCTTCCAAGATGGAACTTTTTCACAACGCTCCCGATCCGTCTCCGTGGAAAATGCAACTATTTGAAAACACGCCGTCCCCGTGGAAACGGGAGAAAATGCAACTTTTTAAAAACACCCGGGAGAAAAGGCGTCTTTCGAAAATCGCTTCCAAGGTGAAACGTTTCGAAAACGCTCCAACTCGACTTATGTGGGTTTATTACAGAAACAACCAACAGCACCCACTAGTGGCCCAGCATGATAACTACATCGTTTTCAGTGTTTTTACCATTTCCGTGGAGACGGACATCGTCTTCAAAACGTTGCCGTGTAAAAGTGAAACTTTTCTAAAACGAAAATGCAAAAAATTATGCATTTTTACTTGAAACGTGTTTGTTTATGTTTGTCTGGATAAAAGAAGGATAGAAGACGTATGTATGTATGTGTGTGTGTGTGTGTGTGTGTGTGTGTGTGTGTGTGTGTGTGTGTGTGTGTGTGTGTGTGTGTGTGTGTGTGTGTGTGTGTGTGTGTGTATGTATGTATGTATGGACGGTTGGAAAGTCACACTCACATGTTTCAATGTCGGCAGAAGCCAGTTTTCCTGAGGTTCCAAAGTGAATTCTGATGAATTTACCCTGTCAAGATGAAACATATCTTCAGATTAATTAAAGAAAGGAGTAAAATAAATAAATAAATGGATGTAAAAGTGACAGATGAGTAACAATTCTTCTTTCCGGACTCACAAATCTGGAGGAGTTGTCGTTCCTCACGGTCTTGGCGTTCCCAAAAGCCTCCAGCAGCGGGTTGGCTGAAATGATTTGATCTTCCAGAGTCCCCTGGGAACCCAATCCAGCTCCGTTAATACTTCACATGTTCAATCCTCACTCTGTGACTTCAGGTTTTCTGCGTCACGTATTTGCTGTGTCTGATTTTCATGCCGAAAACTCACTGTGCTTTCTCTACTTTCTATTGGGGGGATCACTTGTGTCACGGCTGTGTCTGATTCTCCTCCCTTCTCCCTCTGTGTTGTGTCACCGTCACTAAAGCCCACCCCCCCCCCCCCCCCGTTCCTCACCTCAATCTGCTTTTTGACAGTTTCCCCTTCACCTGTATTTTTCCAGACGTCTGCTCCTTCTTGTCGCTGCCTCCAGCCACTGCGATTGTCGCAAAGTACTGGATGACGCGCTTGGTGTTGACGGTCTTTCCTGCTCCGGATTCTCCGCTGTGGACGGAAAGTAAAAACCGGTGACACCTGACGTGCAGCGGGAGCTGGAACTTCTGTCGTTTAACGAAGCGTGAAAGACTTACGTGATCAGGACGGACTGATTCTCACGATCTGAAACGAGAAGACGAGTTCAGGACTTTTCTCGAGTTCTGAAGGCTGAGGGTACGATTCTCAGTCTGTCTTGGTCATATGGATGATTTAAGAACAAAAGTGAGTAAATTCGGTTTTCTACTCAATAAATGTGAATTCGTTTATCTTTTTTAATAATAGGCTGAATACTAATTTATCAATCCCCATGGGGAAATTCATTTTTCCATATTGACCTATTTTATTTCAAGTAGCCACATTCCATAACTTCAATCCCAAAACTGTTTTCACGTCCATATTTAACATTTGTTCTTACTTTACAAGTTTCAAACACACTTTGAATTCCATCTGGAACGCTGTTATTCATCACACGGAACATAATGTTTAATGTTTTTAAACATATAACATCCAGAAATTTGAATTTGTCTGATTGTAGGAGAAGTTTGATCGGTGGAATCCCGGTATCAATGATCCTGGTCGCTTTTGATAACGAAGACATTGATCGAATGGAGCCCCGATTGCAGGACTTTTATTCTGGTAAAGGAAGTCTCTGGAAGCTGTGGTCTCACCTGTGAGCATATTTTGATATGCATTATCAGAAACGGAGAAGATGTGCGGCGGGGCCTCCATCCTCTTCTTGCCCCGGTAGGCGGCCACCACCTGGGGTTCGTAGACCGGCAGCCACTTGTAGGGGTTGACGGTGACGCAGAAGAGGCCGGAGTAGGTCTGGAGGAGGAAGAGATGGCGTGAAAAAACAAAAAAAAACACACGGCGAGGCGGGAAGAATCCCCTCCCTTCACTCACATAGATCATCCACGCTGCGTAGCGGTCTTTGAGGTTAAACAGCACGGACGGCTCGTTCAGGTACGTCATCATGGCCATGTCCTCGATCTTGTCGTACTTCGGCGGATTCATGGCATGGCAATCTTCCTCCTTCACCGTGACGACCTGGAGCGAAGCGGCGGGTATTGATTGAAGAACGCGAAGCAGAAGAAACATAAGGAATCATGTAAGACACATGGAAAAGCAGGTAAAACCGCTTTACAGTCACTTTACAGCAAACCCAGGAGAAGCATGTGTTTTATTAACTATAATCCAGTAATCTAGTCGCCACAGCGAATTACACCACAAATGGTTCCGGATGAATTCGAAGTGTAAATGAAGGAAATGGGTTTGTGAGGGATTAAGATTATTCATCGAAATTATAGAGAGACGTCACAAGACCAAACTGGATTACAAATATCTTCATCGAACTTAAACGTCAAATTAAACTTTGTATATATTGACGTCAAAAAACTGCAGCAAGCATCCAGATTAGAGAGTATCTTCCTCCACTAACATCTAGATTATAGAGCATCTTCTTTCACTAACATATAGATTATAGAGCATTGTCCTTCCAATAACACCTAGAATATAGAGCATCGTCCTCCCAATAACATATCGATTATAGAGCATCGTCCTCCCAATAACATATAGATTATAGAGCATCTTCCACCACTAACATCCAGATTATAGCGCATCTTCTTTCACTAACATAGATTATAGAGCATCGTCCTTCCAATAACATCGGGAATATAGAGAATCTTCTTTCACTAACATATAGATATTAGGGCATCTTCCTCAGCTAACATCCAGATTATAGAGCAGCTTCCTCTGATATCCAGATTATAGAGCACATTCCTCTAACATCCAGATTATAGAGCATCTCCCTCCTCTACCATCCAGATTATAGAGCATCCAGAGACATCCACCTCGTCAGAGGCGGTCTTCACGGTGACCTGGCTGCCCTCTTTATTCTGGATGACTCCTTTGATGTAGAGCTCCTTGGCATCGGGAACGAAGCAGGCGGTTCTGGCGTCGAACGGCCGGTTCTGAGCCTCCACTCGCTCCTTCTCGGGTTTCCGTAGAAAGATGGCCGCCGGCCCGTACTGGGCCATCTCAGCGTCGCTGCTCATGTTGATACCTCAACGGGGGAACAGAGAGAAACACGTCTATGAGGAACCAGTGACATTTATTTATTTATTTATTTATTTATTTATTTATTTATCTCTTTATTTATTTAGTAGCTTCTGCTTCTCAAATGTTGGCTTTCTTATATTGAAACACATCTACGGAGTTATATTTGGGCTATAGTGACTTTTATTAATTATTCGGAAAACTTTTTTTTGCGATCCGCAAACTTCACAGAAACTGGGAAAAATTTGCCACTGAAAGTCGATACTTTAAAAAAAAAAAGTATTAGTACTTTATTAATAGTTTCCCACTATTACTGCTACTGTATTGTTACTTTTGAACTTTTACTGCTACTTCATTGCTACTTTTCTTTTATGTTTATTGCTACTTTATTGAAACCCTTTAATCATTACTGCTACTTTATTGATCTTTTTATTACCACTGTTATCATTACATTATTATTACACAAAGATATTCAACTGTACTAGTGGGATAGTAGTGGATACTTGCCGGCAGCGAGCAGCAGCCACAGAAAATGTCATCCGGAATGTACTTTAAAGTATCTTTGGAAAAAAGTTACACTAAAAGCTTTTATATTTCTATACCAGCTATAATTTCTGCATTGGGGAAATGAACACTAAGGAAGGACCGTAACACTTTGCAAGCATCCTGATACAATCTATTTATGATATTACTGCATTATTGTCCAGTAAAATCACAACAGCGCATATTGGTATCAGTAACCGCACTGACAGCACAACGCTTAGGAACGTACGCCGTCTTTCATGAGCAGATTTTACACTTAAAAAGTCCGAAATTTAAAAAAGTTTTTTAAAGTATTTGAGTGAAAGTGAAGATATTCGTGACTTACCGGGTGAACAGACCCCAGCTCAGTCCACTCAAGAGTCTCCACAGGAAGCAAAGAGACAGACCGAATGAAGCCCAGCAGGAGGTCCGGGCCTCTTTTATCACCGACAAGCTGCTGATGAGGCGATCCCGACGCTCCAAACTGGGCAATGTCAAACCGCCCCAAATGTCAATCATCAGTCAAGTCTCCGCTCCACACTTTGATACGGCTCGGGATCAAGACGTGGTAATCGGAACGTGTCGGCAGCCACAGGCGACGATCCCCTAGCACTATTTTTACATTCCTCCCTCTCCGTGGTCAGCTGATTGATGGCCCCTCGGCGGGGAACAATTATCCACTTTAATGGAATCTGGATTTGACGTAACTCTGCCGGTTCCCCGGCGGAGGAATCTGTGTTTGTGTGAATTCGTGGGTGTGAGTGTTTCTCGGACGGAGCCTCTCAGATGCAGGTTGACCTTCATCCTGGAGTCCAGGACCATCTGCTCGTTCACCTCCAAAGGCTCCTTGTTCGGATTACACCGGCTTAAAGTCGGGACAGATGTCGGTTCAAAGTCAAACTTACAGCCTCAATCCCAGGACGTTTGGGACGACGTGGAAGATGGGAATGAAAAAGATGCAACAGTTTGCATTTCCCCTCAAGCGTCGGTTTATTAAAGGACGAAAGTCCAAGTACGGGCGCGGGTTCGAATACGAGAGAGAATTTTTTACTGCTTCTGTCTCCGTTTTACACTGATTCCCCGTTGACATGGCAACGTTTTCCAGTGAAAAAGGAAAATCTTTGTTGAGTTTTAGGGTCTTTTCATACGACTACGGTGCTCAGAGTCCTGAAAAAAACGTTACTTTTTGGAAACGGCTGCCAAAGGTAGAATTTTTTTAAATGATCCAACTTCGTCTCCATGGAAACGGGGGAAAATACAACTTTTCTGAGATGTTACTACTAGGAGGTAGTACCTAGTAGTTGTGCACATGCTCAGTAGAGCCAATCAAAACAAAGTTTTCTCCATGATGTCAAGACTCCCAGTCCATATTCTCCCGGGACTTCATACTTTTATTTTGACAGTCACCGTAATAACAATGCAATTTGGTGGTCTGTCCACTAGAATGTCCGCGTTCTCCCGTTGTAGCATATTGTTCTCTGCTGTATGTGTGTGTGTGTGGTTTCATTACAAAAACAACCAACTGCACCCACTAGTGGCCCAACATGAAAACTACAATACATCGTTTTCAATGTTTCTGCCATTTCCGTGTAAACAGACATCTTTTTCAAAATGTTGCTGTGTAAACGTGAAACTTTTGGTATGGTATGGTATGGTATGGTTTATATCTTTATTTTGAACATTTAAAACAAATAAGAAAATAATAACAATAATAATAAAAATTAAAAGACAAAGATACAACGTTAGTACGAATAATATTATGAGCATAGAGAAGAAAAAATGGTAAATATATACAATATTATAAAAACTGACCATAACAATCATAACAACAATACTAATAATACCAATAATAACATTATTAATTATCAATAATTACTCAGCAATTAAATTAATAGTGTATACTTAGCTGTTTGAAAAGGAATATGGAGAAGCAGCTTGCTCATCTAGCCCTACCTCTATTCTATCCTCATTATCCGTTTTTAATTAATAAAAGAATCCATCCCTGAAACTAAACTACCCCTCTACCACCACAGCAGTGCTCTTCATATCACCCTTACTGTGCTTTACATTCATCTTCTTTATATCTTTTGATAACATGATCTTTTAAAGTGCTTTTCTAAAAACAAATATTCATTAATCTAATTTTTCCATGTGAATTTCGGCATTGTTTGCATCATTTCATGTGTATTGTACAAAGAACGATGTCTTCTAAATGTGCTTTTTAAAAAAAAGTTTCCCGTAGTAAAGTTTCCACAGTAAAGACGAGTAAATTGTGTCGCGGGTAGAATAGAAGTGGGCCAAGTACTAAACCCTGTGGGACGCCATCTCTATTAAACATTAAAGTTAATATAATCAACCACTTTTTATGGGTTTAAGCGTTAGCATTAGCATTAGCTTGGTAGCCGCGTGAAGAGTTGGGTAACCGTCAGCCACCTTGACAGGAACTCGCCTGTTTGCCTGCTGTGTTTGCACGTTAGCACTCGGCCGTGTCCGCTGTGTGAATATCACAGCCAGGCGGTGAAAAACAAAAAAAAAAAAAAAAAAAAAGGGAAGAGAGAGAGAGAGAGAGAGAGAAGAAGACAGGAGGACTGCTTGGTGCCGCTTTTAGCAACGAGCCTGGGAGAGTGTGTGAAAGTTAAGATGTCATCATGTTAGAGGGACGAGCGAGCGCCAACAGCAGCAGGACACAGCAGCCGCAACAAAACACCGTGAGCAAAGGGAGAGTGAGTTTCCTCTAAACACACATGACAAATGGTTCTTTAAGCTCTAGATTGAAGTGCTCACTATATAAATGAATATATGAATAAATATAAATAGTCAAACTGTAAGTAACACAGAAAAATTATGTCTTTTTGCTTCTCCCTACTCCTTTTGGGTCTTCTTCCTCTTCTTGAGCCTCTAAATGTAATATTTTAATATTATTATATATTTTAATGGTTTTTTTTGTTAGTTTTTTTTCAAAATGGCGCCATGAGGGTGGCAGCTCATCACACCAGCTTTTGCTTTTATGTGTACACACACACACACACACACACACACACACACACACACACACACACACACACACACACATACATACATACATACATACATACATGGTCTGTTTCCATGTATGTAACTTTACTGTCTTTAACTATTCTGGGCAATGTGAAACTTACTTCTGCTGCTGTGAGAACCGAATTTCCCCATGTGGGATTAATAAAGACTGATCTAATCTAACGTTCAAAATGACTCAGTTTCATTGATTCTTCACAGTATTGTTGGTGAACCCCAGATGGATGGATGGCCTCCTCCTCCTCCTCCTCTTCCTCCTCTTCCTCCTCCTCCGCTGGAGGTTACCTTCACATCTTCCCCCCACACTTGGTAACTCTAACCCGTCTTCACTGGGATTTCTACAAATGTCAGGATCACAGCAGCTGCTGCTGATCACCGCCGCGCCGACAGGACACAGAAAAGCTCAATTTTCCCGACATGGACGTTGACACCTGAACGTCTCTGCTGCCTTCAGGTGATTTCTACTCTGGACTGACAAGATTTTTTACCGTCAGCCGTGAGCTTCATTCATTTAAAACCTGAAAGAGCAAAACAATCCAGCTTTGTTGGATTAATAAGTTTTTTTAAAAGGTTTTATTATTTTAGTATGTTTACATGTGAAAATTTGTTTGCCTGATGCCACAATTACCACAATATAATATTTAAAAAAAAAAAAAATTATTGTTTAAGTTCAATCTCTCCTTTTAATATAATTAAATTATTGAGATATTTACAGATTCTTTATTTTCCAGCCATTTGTGATTTTTTTTTAAATTGTTAGAAAAAAGAAAAGAAAACGAGCAGCATTGTTTAATAATCTTTATTGAATCCAGTTGATACTGAATATGAATAAAGTGTCTCCATCTTTTGGTGATTTATTTCTACTGCAGGTAAAATCACAGAAAACAGCCACTGAAGGTGATTCTTAGAAAATATATATTTTAAGCTTTTAAAACCAAAAAGTTATTGATTTATTTTGTTTAGATTTTTCTTGTTCAAAACTGATTAATTAAATTTAACAGTTTCATTGTTTTAAGTAGCAGATCATAACGTGAATAATAATATTAAAATATATAATACACATTAAATGATTCAATGATAATAAAAAAAAAAATGAAAAGTTGTTTTTCCTGATTTCATCGTTTCATAATTAGTTTTATTAAATCAGAAATTAATGGTGGTGGAACTCAGTATTTCATTTTTAACTATTTTCCAGACAGGAGAGGAAAAAATACTCACGTTAAACAGACATGCAGATTAAAAGGACTGTTGCAAAAGCAAAAGTACCATTTCAACTCTTTACTGAAGTAAAACGTACAAAATCTGTAATGAATAAAATTCCTCCTTCAAGGCTTTTTCAACATTTTATTCCTGGTGATGAAGGAGGATGATATGAACATAATTATTATTCTTATACTGATATATTAATCAGTGTGGATGCAGCAAATTTACTCTTATGAATACCAAACCAGGATTAATGTCATAGTTCACGTTTTGTCTCTTGTGTATTTATGTGTATTTATGTGTATTTATGTGTATTTATGTCAGTGTTTTTATGTGATTTCAAGTTTACACTCTCAGCATCAAACCACATGGAAAATTAATATGTGTGTTGTTTTTTTTTAATCCGAAACCACGGGATTGTATCAGGAGAGTACTCCGTGCAGTATCGGACCCGTTATCCGATACAGGTATCAGTATCTGTATCAGTATTGATATCGGTACCAGTATCATTATCTCTATCGATATCGGTATCAGCCTCGATATCCGTGTCAGTAACAGTGTCAGTATCGGTATCGATATTGGTATTTGTATCTGTATCAGTATCAATATTGGTATCGGTACCAGTATTAGTATCGGTATCCATATTATTATTGGTATCGATATTGGTGTCAATATCAGTGTCTCTATCAGTATCGGTATTAATATAGATATTGATGTTGGTGTCAATATTGGTATCTGAATCGATATTGGTATCAATATTGGTATCGGTATCAATACATCTCTGGCAATGTTTCAGCTTCAAGCAGAGAAAATAAACAGTTTTGCCTGATCTGGAGACTTGACTGTTTTCCACTTCTACACTAAATGTTGTGACTGAAATGGTAGAGATGAGTGAGAAAAACCTAAAAACTGTTGTTTTTTTTTTTTAAATAATCTGAGCTCCAAGAGATGGATTGTGTTCTGAATGAGCTGCGTTCCCTCAGTGTGACAGAGTCTCTCCACCTGATCTCTACTCTCCTTTCCCAACCACGTCTCGGCTCCGGGCTCTCAGTTTGTTCAGCTGGGACTCGGCCATGTCGGCGCGCTCCTCCGCCTCCTCCAGCTCGTGCTGCACCTTCCGGAATCTGGCCAAATGGACGCCGGTCTGCTCCTCCTGCAGAGGTGGCGTAGGGTTATTCTAGGAGTGCGACACGCCTGCCCCCCCGCCCCCCCCACACCCCCAGCCTCCTTCACGCCTCGTGTTTAACTCACCGCCTCCTCACACTGGCGCTTGTACGCCTTCACTTTCAGCTGCAGGTTGTTGACCAGATGCTGCAGACGCACCGAGTTCTTCTTCTCCTCTTCGAACTGAAAGACAACAGGAAAACATCTGCCATACTGCTCTGTGTCGACTCTACCGCACCGAGGGAGAACTCAAGGACACACAAACTCTAAAACAACCAGTGTGCGAGATAAATACTCATATCAGCTGTTTATGGGAGAAAGATGCTCTATAAACTGGATGTTGGAGGAGGAAGATGCTCTATAATCTGGATGTTAGAGGAGGAAGATGCTCTATAATCTTGATGTTGGCGGAGAAAGATGCTCTATAAACTGGATGTTAGAGGGGAAATATGCTGTATAAACTGGATGTTGGAGGAGGAAGATGCTCTATAATCTGGATGTTAGAGGTGGAAGATGCTCTATAATCTTGATGTAAGTGGAGAAAGATGCTCTATAATCTGGATGTTAGCGGAGAAAGATGCTCTATCATCTTGATGTTAGCGGAGAAAGATGCTCTATAAACTGGATGTTGGAGGAGGAGGATGTTCTGTAATCTGGATGTTACAGGAGGAAGATGCTCTATAATCTGGATGTTAGAGGAGGAAGTTGCTCTATACGCTGATGTTAGAGGAAGGAAGATGCTCTATAAACTGGATGTTGGAGGAGGAGGATGTTCTGTAATCTGGATGTTACAGGAGGAAGATGCTCTATAATCTGGATGTTAGAGGAGGAAGTTGCTCTATAGAGCATCTTCCTTCCTCTAACATCAGCGTGATGTTAGAGGAGGGAAGATGCTCTATAATCTGGATGTTAGAGGAAGATGCTCTGTAATCTGGATGTTAGAGGAAGATGCTCTATAGTAGATTAAAAGGAGGCGGTCATTACCTGATAGGTGAGCTCTTTAATCTTCCTCTCGTACTTCCTCACACCCTTCATGGCCTCGCTGGTACGTTTCTGCTCTGCGTCCATTTCGCCCTCCAGGTCGCGGACCTTCAACACACAGTTTGGTTTGAACGTAATCCCTCCTCCTCACAATCTCTCCAGATTATCCGTGCGGCAGGTCGACTCTCACTCGGGCTTCCAGCTTGTGCAGCTCCTTCTTCCCCCCCTTCAGGGCCATCTGCTCGGCCTCGTCCAGACGCTGCTGCAGGTCCTTCACCGTCACCTCCAGGTTCTTCTTCATCCTCTCCAGGTGAGCGCTGGTGTCCTGCTCCTTCTTCAGCTCCTCCGCCATCATGGCCGCCTGCGGACACACAGCGGGTCATGATGCTCCGCTCTCCCGCCGAGCAGGGGGAGGGGGGACGGGCCAAACTGAACGAGGGGACTCACGTCCATGATGGCCTTCTTGGCCTTCTCGTCGGCGTTCCTCGCCTCCTGGGCAGAGTCCTCCATCTCTGACTGCAGCTGGGCCAAGTCGGCGTCCATCTTCTTCTTACTGTTCAGGAGGCTGGCGTTCTGCATGAACGACGCCGCAATTCAATCACAACCCGTCCCGATGTGAAAACCCGCCCCCTTCAGGTAGAAAGCGGGTACTTCACCTGAGAGTGCAGCAGCTGGATCCTCTCGCTGACTTCCATCAGCTCCTGCTCGGCCAGCTTGCGGCCGCGCTCCGACTGCTCCAGCGCCGCCCGGATCTCCTCGTTCTCAGCCGCCGTCAGGTTGTTGCGGCGCTCCACGATGGCCAGCTCCTCCCTCAGGTCCTCCTGGCAGTGCAGGGCTTCGTCCAGGTGGACCTGGGCCTCCTGGAGCGCCAGGTCACACGGTCAGAGGGTGAACGATCGACCACGGCGTTACGGGGTCGGCGCCCACCCACCTTGAGCTGCGTCTGCAGGTTCCTCAGCTGCCTGGTGGCCTCGGACGCCTGCCGGTTGGCGTGGCCCAGCTGGACCTCCATCTCGTTGATGTCGCCCTCCATTTTCTTCTTCATCCGGACGGCGTCGTTGCGGCTGCGCGTCTCGGCATCCAGCGTGCTCTGCAGGGTGTCGACGGTCCTCTGGTGGTTCCTCTTCAGCTGGTCCATCTCCTCGTCCTTCTCCGCCACCTTCCGGTCCACGTCAGCCTTCACCTGGCTCAGCTCCAGCTGCAGGTGCAGGATCCTGGTCTCCTCGTGCTCCAGCGACGACTGCAGGGGCAAGAAACACAAGAGGCTAGAGGCTGAGGCCCCAAGCAGGTTAACCCCGTCCTGATCGACCGGTTCAATCCAGCTGGAGGAATGGTAAATATAGACAAAAGTAATTAAACAATTAAGAGACAAAATGAGAAGAGGGAAGTGATTTAAGATAAGAAATGAGAAATGGTGAGGAATTATTAGGACAAAGTAAGAACTTCAAAACAATGACAGATGATATAATAAGATAAATTAGTTTTTGAAGAAATGAGAAATGATGAGAAGTGACCCTGAAATATCAGAATTATAAGAAATGTTGAGAAATTAGAAGACATTATGAGAAATGAAAACGGGTGAGAAAAAGTTTAAAAAAAAATGTAAATCAGTACGGCATGTAAGACATGTTGAGGAAAGCTTATGAAATAATGGGAATTTATGAAAAATGATGAGCTGGTAATTATGGAAGGATTGATGAGAAATTATGTGGATTCATGAGAAATTAGGAGAACTGATTAGAAATTATAAGAAATACTGTGAATTGATGGTGAATGATGAGAATTGACGACGACTGATGAGAAATGATGATAATGTATGTGAAGTTATGAGACATTATGATAATGTATGATAATTAATGACAATTGATGAGAAGTTATGAAATTACGAGAATTGATGCCAATTGATGATAAGTTATGAGACTTAATGATAGATTACACAAATTGGTGAGAAATGATGAGAAATGTGTTCATGGCTGACCTCGGCCTCCTCCAGCGCCGCCTGCGTGTCTCTCTTGTCCTGCTCGGCCTGCTTTGCAGCTTTCTCCAGCTCATGGATGGTTTTTGCAGATTGTCCCACTTGCTCGCTGATATCGGAGATTTCCTCTGAAATCACCACAAACATGATTTTTCCAGCCGTGAAACAGAAAAATTAAAAAATCACTAAAACAGCAGCAGGCATCTTACGTTGCAGGTTTTTATTCTCTCGTTTCATGTTCTCCAGGTGATCCAGAGCCTCTTTGTACGAGTTCTTCAGCTTGAAGAGTTCGGTGCTCAGTCCTCTGGACTCTCTCTGGGAAACCTCCAGATCCGACTGGCTCTCCTCATATTTCTGTTTCCACTCGACCAGAATCTGACGGCAGAGGAGACTCCTGTGTCGCCGCTGCAGCCTCAACATTTAGGTAACGAGCTATGAGAAGAGAGCCGCACCTTGTCGAAGTTCTTCTGCTTCTTGTCCAGAGTGGCGTTGGCTGCGTTGGACCGCTCCAGCTCCACCGTGAGGTCCTCCACCTCCGCCTGCAGCCGCTGCTTGGTCTTATCCAGCGACGCACATTTGACGTTGGCGGCCTCGGTCATCTCCTCCGAGTCCTGCAGCCGCTGGGCCAGCTTCTTCCTTCACACCGGACACCAAACTCAGTCAATCTGAGGAAATCCAACATGGCGGCCAACGTATGAAAACGCAGCGTGCGGTTTCTCACTTGGCCTCCTCGAGCTCCTCCGTGCGCTGGATGGCGTCCGTCTCGTACTTGGTCCTCCACTGTGCCACCTCCCCGTTGGCCTTGGAGAGGCAGCGCTGCAGCTCGGCTTTGGCCTCCTGCTCCTCCTCGTACTGCTCTCGCAGCAGCTCGCAGTCGTGACGGGACGACTGCAGACCGTGGGCCAGGGCGTTCTTACTCTGCCAACGGTGCCAACACACAACCTTCAGCTACGGATTCTCTGGATTCTCCGTTTTCATGAATCAGACGGT
Source organism: Lipophrys pholis (assembly GCF_963383615.2). Lineage (NCBI taxonomy): Eukaryota > Metazoa > Chordata > Actinopteri > Blenniiformes > Blenniidae > Lipophrys > Lipophrys pholis. The sequence goes on from NC_137647.1 coordinate 2,755,275, forward strand.
TTCTTAACTCTTCTGATCTCCCCGCCTCACATCCCCCAGTACTTAGAGGAGTCACCCCCTCTCTGTATCTGTCGTTCTTTTTGCTTATTTTTGCAAAATAAAAGTTTATGCTTATATTTGAAAAGTGCTGCTCAGGTTAATTTGGTTCCACAACGATTTCTTGTTGGAAGGCGTTTGGATCGACGTGCGAACCCGACCTTAACTTCCTCGTCCAGAAGTCTCTTCAGCTCCTCGATTTGTTGGCTCCCGGCAGCTTTTCCTCTGCTCAGCTGCGACAGGGTGATCTCCTTCTCCTCCAGCAGGCGAGACAGTTCACCTGCTCTCAACAAAAACAGGAAGTCAGGAGGCGGCGCTCAGGTGCAGCGCGGCGGTGCGGATGTCTTCCTCACCGTTCTCGGTCTGCAGCCGGGCGCTGAGCGCGGCGTAGTCGCTCAGAGACCTCTGCGCTTCGTCGGCTTTGCCCTTGTACTCGTTCATCTGGTCGTCCAGGCTCCTGCACTGCTTCTCCAGATTAGCCTGAAGCATCGAGGGACGGTTAATCCACAAGCTGAGAGAAGATCAACAAACTTTTCAGGCCTCCCTCCCTCTCATCTTCACCTTGCTCTTCAGGACGCTCTCCACGTTGGCCGCCATGTCATCGACCTCCATCCTCAGCTCGCTCTTTTCCTTCTCCAGCTTCTGCTTGACCCTCTGGAGGTTGTCGATCTGCTCGCCGAGCTCGGCCACGCCGTCCGCCTGCTTCTTGCGCAGCGTGGCGGCGACGGCCTCGTTCTGCAGCGTGGACTCCTCCAGGTCGCGGCGCAGCCGCTGGTACTCCGCCTCGCGCTTCTTGTTCAGCTCGGCTTGGGCGGCGGTGGCGCCGCCGGCCTCCTCCAGCCGCTCCGTGATCTCGTTCAGCTCCCTGCACAAGTCCGACCGCTGCTTCTCCACCTTGGCCCGGGCCGAGCGCTCCGCCTCCATCTCCTCCTCCAGCTCCTCGATGCGAGCCTGCGGGGGGGGGGGGGGGGGGGGGGGGGGGGGGGAGCGAAGACCGTGCGGTCGTTACGTTCTGCGAGGCGGCCATTTTGAAGCTCGTGTCATCGACGATTCACCTGCAGCTCTTTAATTTTCTTCTGGAGCTGCGTGCTGAGCGCCTGCTCATCTTCAATCCTACTCTGCAGGTTGCTGATTTCAAAGTCCTTCCTGGAAAACGATTCGAGTAAATGTGTTGCACAACTCTTACAACTTTTTAGCATTTTGTGCCCGAAAAACATGAAATAATCAGACAAAATAACAAATCAGGATGAATAAAGAGCAAAATAAACTGTCGTGCTCTCTTAAAACTATGCTAACTAATTCTGAGGAGAGGTTTTTTTTACCTGCTTCAGCTGTGAAAGGTCAAAGTGAATTCCTATCGAAGGAATTCACTGAAACGTGCACACTGATGAAGCAGTTAATGTGAAACTCAAGATGGAGTTTATACATCCAGTGTCAAACCCAAAAGCTTCCCCTCAGTGTTTAAATTGTAAGAGAATGTGCATATGACATGTTTTAACATCTGTGATAGAATCAATTAACATTGCTATTTATCATATCTGCCTCTAACTTGAAGGGATGTAAAAAAGAAATCATCGTAATTGTCAATAAACACAAATACAATTGAATTTAAATGAATTCATGAATTATGGAAATGATACATAATAAGATTAATTTACTTAAGTACAATACGGCAACTTAGTGTTTTGAGATGCCGAAAACTTTTTGTTAAACTAGAGCTACACTCGGTAGAGCGCAGTTTGTCATGACTCCCAGTCCATATTCTCCTGGGACTTGGTACTTTTATTTTGACAGTCACCATAATAACAATCCAACTTGGTTGTTTGTCCACGAGAATAAATGTTCTCCCGCTCATTGTTGTCTGCTGCGTGTGTGTGTGATTTCAGCACTAAAACTAACAACAGCACCAACTAGTGGCCCAAAATGAAAACAGTGTTTCTGAATCGTTTCTTAGGGTGCCGGTGTGTGTGAGCCTGAATGATTGTTGATGCTGCAGAAGCCCGAGTTCCCACTGATTGGTGTGTCCCGTGTTTCAGATCCTACTTTCTGAGCCTCTCCTCCGCCTGCTGCATCTCGTTCTCCAGGTCCATGATGGTTTCCTGGGAGAGCTTCAGGTCGCCCTCCAGTTTGCGTTTGGACCTCTCCAGCTCGGCCCTGGCCCTCTTCTCCTGCTCCAGCGAGCCCTCCAGCTGCAGGAGAGCCTCACATGAGCCGCCAGCTCAAGCAGGAGATCATGCAAATGGAGTGCCGTCGGTTGTGAACTCACGTCATCCACCTGCTGCTCCAGCTTGATCTTCGTCTTCGTCAGACCGTTGACTTTGTCCTCCTCGGCCTGGAGGTCGTCCAGCGTCTGCTGGTGCACCTCCTGCAGAGCCTTGATCTCCTTGGAGGATTTCAGCAGAGCCTCTTCCAGAGACGTTAACTCTTCTACCAGGTTCTTCACCTGGAGGACATTTAACCACTTGTTCAGTATGTCGTTTTAGTGAACTGGTTCGTAGTGGCATGAGGTGAATGACCGACCGACCGACCGACCGACCAACCAACTGATAACTAACCAACCAACCAACCAACAAACCAGCTAACCAACCAACCAACCAACCAACCAACCAACCAACTGATAACCAACCAACAAACCAGCTGACTGACCAACCAAACGACCAACCAACCAACCAACCAACTGATAACCAACCAACCAACCAACAAACCAGCTGACTGGCCAACCAAACGACCAACCGACTGACCAACCAACCGACTGACCAACCAACCAACCAACCAACCAACCAACCAACCGATAACCAACCAACCAACCAAACAACCGACCGACCAACCAACCAACAAACCAACTGATAACCAACCAAACGACTGACCGACTGACCAACCAACCAACCAACCGATAACCAACGAACCAGCTGACCAACCAACCAACCAACCAACCAACCAACCAACCAACCAGCCGACCAACCAACCAACCAACCAACCAACTCACTGACCAACTAGTCAACTAACCAATCAACCAACTATCCAACCAGCTGACCAACCAACTGACCAACCAACCAGCCGACCCACCGACCGCCCAACCAACAAACCAACCAACTGACCAACCAAATGAAAACATACCATCCAACCAACCAACCAACCAACCAACCAATCAGGTCTTGAGTGTCTGAGCTGGTTTTTAGTGTCATGAGGTGATGTAGCCGCCCGTCACCTTGTTTTCCGTGGCGTACTTCTCCTTCTCCACTTTGGCGATGGTGAGCTCGAGGTCGTCGATGTCTCGTTTGAGCTCTGAGCACTCGTCCTCCAGCTTCCTCTTCTTGGCGGTGATTTCGGCGTTGATCTCCTCCTCCTCCTCCATCCTCTCGGAGAACTCTTTCACTTTGGCCTCCAGGTGGATCTTGCTCTTTATCAAACCTTCGCATCTCTCCTCAGCGTCACACAGGTTCTCCCTCTCCTTCAGAAACAATCACAGTGCAGGAAAACATCCTCATTAAGCCACAAACGTTGTTTTTTATCCTTAAAAATGTTGGAAAAACCTTCAAATCCCATGTTTTTCTTGACGTTTCTACTTTTCCACTCCAGAAGTTTTAACCATAGTTAATATTGAGTGTGACGTCAGCTCAGTCTATTTTTACTTTCACTTGTTAAGTGAATCAATAATGTGGCCTCTTATCTCCCCTCAGTATTGATCAGGCAGTTTCTGAATTGCAAAACAATAAAAAAAACTGAGGCTTTTATCTGTTTTTATCGCCCAGACGGAATCGATGAGGACGGAGCACTGTGTGTCGACTCACCGCCTGGATCTGCAGGTACAGGTCGTTCTTCTCCTGCACCAGCATCACCATCTTCTCCTCCAGCTCCTTCCTCCGGGCCTCCGACTTGGCGAACTCCTCCTTGAGCCGGGCGAACTCCTCCCTCATGGTCTGGATCTCCTTCTCGGCCTCGGCACTGCGCAGCAGAGGCTTGATCTTGAAGAACAGCCTCATCCAGGGCCAGTTCTTCACGTTCATGAAGGAGCGGATGTTGTACTGGATGATGAAGATGCACTCCCTGCAGGGGGCGACACCAGTGACGACTCAATTAAAGCACAATTAAAACAAGAAAAAAAGTAGTTTGGGTGAAAAAAAGGAATAGAATAGAATAGAATAGAACTATTTACTCATTAATAGTTTATTAATAACTCAGTATTGGCTCATTAATAACTCAATACTAACAAATGGATACGTCAACAACTCTGTATTAATGAGTTAATATCTCAATATAAATTCATTATTAGTCCATTAATAATTCATTATGTCATTAATAACTAATCCACTCGTTAATATGTCACACATTAATACATAACTAATTTCCTCTCATTTATTTTACCTCATTAACACGTTGTTAACTCTTTAATAACATTAATAGCTCGTTAATAACTGCATTAGTATTGGGTTATTAATGAGCCAACAAATTAATAAGTCAACAACTCTATATTAACTCATTGATACCTCTATAATAACTCAATAACAACTCATCATCAACCTATTAATAACTCATTAAGTCATTAATGAGTTATTGATAATCATCAACTCAAATAATAACTCATTAATAACAAATTTTAGTTCATTAATAACACATTAACTCGTTAATAAAGCCTTATTAACCTATTAATACATTAATGTATAACTCCTTTGAGCTCATTATCAACTCATAAAAAACTCCTAAATAAATCATTTGAGCTCATTATTCTGACGCTGCTGTTTTCATCGTATTCCCACTCGCTGTCATAAACCTAAAAGTATTCCGTCTCAGGCCAGTTGAGGAGATCAATTAGTGAATTTATGAGTTTATTGAAAAGTTTCACTTAGGTACTGAGAAATAAAGACAAATATTTGCAACTACTGTGTTCAGCCTCGTCTTGATCTCCAATGTTTGAGAAGAAAAACACATTTTAGAGTTTCTGTCAGTCTGTGGTGAAACACCGGATTACATGGCACCGGATTACACAAATTATCATTAAATTGTTGGAAAAGAGTTTTACGTTTTTTAATGTAATTTCCTTTTTTGAGTGTAGTGTCTGACCGTTTCTTCAGCATGTCCTTCTGCCTCAGTCTGGTCACGTAGCCTCGGGCCACGGCCTGGATCCGAGTCATGAGCACAGCCAGACGCTCGTCCCTCATCTCCTCCAGGAGGCCGAGCAGCCCGGCTTTGAAAAACACCTGGTGCAGATTAAATCAGTTCACATCAGTGTAATCTGAGCTGCTAAAACTGAAATCACTGCTTTCCTTCATTATTTTTTCACGAGTCTCTGGAATCCGTCATAAAGAGGAAAAATCACTTTCAATTTCTGCTGCTCATTTTATCATTTTAATCTAGAATTTCGTTTCCGGCTCTGTATATCAGATTCAGCAGTAATGGAGGTTTTTTCTGCGGTACTGCAGCGGCTTTCTGTTGTCATCTAGTGGTCCAACCCGGTATGGCAAGGTATATGTTGATATATAAAAGGTGTATTAACATAAGCCGTATGACAAGTCAAAGAACAAAATGCAAATTAAATAGAATCTGCGTTATAGTGTAGAAAATACGGTAATTAGTAGGTCAGCGCATTCTCAAAAACTTGCACCGATATAGTGCAAACAGGGCTTTAATCTAAAATTTGAAATCATAGTGGCGAAGAAACGTCGAACCACCCAGCAGATTTAAGATAAACGTACCTTTGTGTATCCGAATCTGTACTGTGTGTGATCCACGTCGATGGAGGACAGCAGCTTCTCCGACGCCTTCTTGCTGTCCATGAACTGGCCCTCGGGGATGGCGCTGGCGTTCAGGATCCGGTACCTGGAACAAGTTGGACTTGAAGCAGCAGTAAACTCCAGAAGCGCCGGGGCGGAGACGGAGTCAGCACCTCTGTCTGAAGTCTCCGTAGAGGATCCTGCTGGGGAATCCCTTCCGGCAGATGCGGATCCCTTCCAGTACGCCGTTGCAGCGCAGCTGGTGCAGAACCAGGTGGTGATCCATGGATCCTGCAGAGCGATCTCACATTGAGGTGGGCGACTTCTTCCACTTTGGTTACCTGCCTGTTGAGTTCGTCTCACCTGGGATCTTGGTCTCGTTCGGGATGATGCACCGGACGAAGTGTGGGTGGGTGGATCTCAGGTTGGACATCAGTTTGTTCAGGTTCTCCTGCGGCAGACAGATTTAGCCGTGCTGAATTTAACCGTTAAATTTTGCTTCGCTTATGTTTGACCTCGTTTTTTTTTTCTTCCAAACTAGAAATAGTCATTTAACAGCTACTAAATACCTGATACAAGGAATACTTGTTCTGTGTGTTAAGACACAAGAGGATCTGTTTTAAATGTTAACAATTAACTTTAAAGTAAAGTACCAATATTTTGTTACTTATAAGGAAAAAGCTCATTTGGAGTTTTAAAGGAGAAATCCCAGAGAATGACTTACAAATAAAGAAAATACAATTTAAAAAAATGAAGAGGTACATGTTCAGAATTAGGTCAGGCCCAAATCAAGTGGAACCAGAAAGCGATGGTAGTGTTTTGGGTGTCAGTTTACACGAAAATGGTCCTCTGAGTCATTAAAACACAACTTTTGGAAGACGGCTCCCAAGGTGTAACTTTATGAAAATCACTCAGTCTCCGTGGAAACGGGGGAAAAAACGCAAATTTTATGAAACGCTGTCGTGTAAACGAAGCCTTATGTTTCAAAGAGTTCCTTTCATTCCAGACATTCGTCTCCAGAACTTTAAGAAATGCATGGGTTTAACTGAAAAGGATGCGTCACATTGGTTCTTTACCCTGAAAAGTGCCGACACCGTCTGGAAGGAAGACCCCTTCTTCTTCGAAGTTTTCTTACTTCCATCTGCAGAGATTAAGGGCGCCAGTGAAGAAGTTGAGTAAACATGGAATCGTTGACGGCGGCGTCGTTTACTGACCGTCGGCGGAGGCGTACGTGGCGAACAGCAGCGACAGCAGCTTGACCGAAGACTTCTGGTAGAGCTGCACCACGGTGTCGTTCAGAGGGTCTTTGTTCTTCTCCAGCCAGCCGCTGATGTTGTAGTCCACCGTGCCGGCGTAGTGCATGAGGGAGAAGTGGGCCTCCGTCTTCCCTTTGGACGGTTTGGGCTTCTGGAAGATGCTGTTCTTGCCCAGGTGTTGGTCGTACAGCTTGTTTTTGAAGGAGCCGTCCGTCGCCTTGGGGAACATGCACTCTTCCTCCAGGATGGAGAAGATCCCCATCGGCTGGAGGCCACACAGGAAAGCATCCGGGCATGAAGTTCAAACCGTCACCGATGTGAGCTCTTCCGCGGAGCTTACCTACCTTCTCGATGAGCTCGATGCAGGCGGCCAGGTCCATCCCGAAGTCGATGAACTCCCAGGCGATGCCTTCCTTCTTGTACTCTTCCTGCTCCAGCACGAACATGTGGTGGTTGAAAAACTGCTGCAGCTTCTCGTTGGTGAAGTTGATGCAGAGCTGCTCCAGACTGTTCATCTGAATTGAAACGGTTAAAACGGAGGTCAAAGTGCTGCTAAAGCGGTGCGTGAAACCTCATTACAGATGCACATCAATTCTTTCTTTTTTTTTTACTTTCGTGCAGCTTGAACAACCGAGGAAGGCCTTTATTTAAGGTTTAATACGCTGGCCCAGACGGGGCAACAGCACAACACAACAGAAAAAGCCACAACACAACAACAAAGCTATTAATCGCAAGCATCATGCAGCAGTACTTCACTTACATCTCATTAAACTCTCCGTAATGTCAGAAAATGTTTTCCCCCGGAAACAAAACCTGTTCTCTGACCCCAAGTCCGTCAGAATATATGGTCCCCGGGAAACAGCGCCTGCTCTCCAACCACTGCGCCCTTCTGTTGTGGCTTTTGTTGTTGTGTTGTGCTGTTGGCCCTTCTGGGCCACCGTAGTTTAAAGTGGAGAAAAACGTACCTTTGATTCCCGGACATTAAAAAATATCTAGACATTCACACAAAGACGCAACGTTTCAAGAGAAAACGCAGCGTTTCTGCGTTTCCATTGAAGAAAAATTTCACGTTTCCGTGGCAACGGTTCAGAATGCCAGATCACGAGTTGGCATTCTGTAGGTTGTCTTTGTAATGAAACCACACACACATGCAGCAGAATTCTGGAGGTTGCCGTTGAGCATGTGCAGAGGAACTATTTACTACAGCCGTGGTGCACATGACCAGTAGCAGCGCTTCAGTCTACTATTCATCATGACGGCGGTTCTCGGTCGTTTCAGCCGTTGTCGTGTAAACGAGGCTTCAGACTGGGGAGAAGACCCAACGTCTTTCTTTTCACTCCATCCACACCTTTTTTTTGCACTTCGTTGTTACTCCGTGTTCACTTCGAGCATCATCTCATTATGAGTTCTGTTCACCTCGAATATTTCAAACCCTGCGATGTCCAGGACGCCGATGAAATGCTGCCTGGGCAGCTTGGTGTCGAGTTGCTGGTTGATTCTGGTCACCATCCAGAAGAACAGCTTCTCGTACACGGCCTTGGACAGGGCGCCCACGGCGTTGTTCACCTGGTGCATCACACAGGTTCAGGGTGAAGCGACCTCCCAACTACAGGCCGTGAAACTGTGGCTTTAGAGGAAGTAACTCTGCGTACCTGCTGTGGAGTTTGACCTTTGGTGACGTATTCATTCCCCACTTTAACTCGAGGGTAGCACAGCGCCTTCAGCAGATCGGCAGAGTTCAGACCCATCAAGTAGGCAACTTTGTCCGCCACTGGAGGAGACATGACACGTTAAACCGACGTTCTCAAACCTGTGGAGGCTCAATCTTCAGTAGCAGCTCCCTGGTTGTCTAGTGGTTAGGATTCGGCGCTCTCACCGCCGCCGCCCGGGTTCGATTCCTGGTCAGGGAATACAAATTTAAAGAGTTCCTCTGAGAAACTAATAAAGTAGTTCTGACCTAAACAGTGAAAAATGCTCCAAAAAAATTTATTTTGATTGGCTGGGCGGTTTGGTAGTCAGTTGTTCGGTTACTCAGTTGATCAGTTGGTTGATTTGCCGGTTGGTTGGTGAAAATTGGTATAAAACATTTTTTCGTTTAATAAAAAGTGATAAGATCCACAAATCGATTTTATTTGTTGTGGTTTTTTTTTTAAAGGTGAGGTTATAGGAAGACCAGTAAACTGAAAATTGCAGATTACTTCACAAATACCAGAGGTAAGGCTACAATAAGACCTTCAGTCACAGCTCCCTGATTGTCTAGTGGTTAGGATTCGGTGCTCTCACCGCCGCAGCCCGGGTTCAATTCCCGGTCAGGGAAAAATTATTTAAAGAGTTCCTCTGAGAAACTAATAAAGTAGTTCTGACCTAAACAGTGAAAAATGCTCAAAAAAATAACTTTTGGTTAGCTGGGCGGTTTGGTAGTCAGTTGTTCTGTTACTCAGTTGATCAGTTGGTACATTTGCCGGTTGGTTGGCAAAAATTGTTATAAAATATTTTTTCATTTAAAAAAAGTGATAAGATCAACAAATGTTTGTTTTTTTTTTAAAGGTGAGGTTATAGGAAGAGCAGTAAACTGAAAACTGCAGATTTCTTCACAAATACCAGAGGTAAGGCTACAATAAGACCTTCAGTCGCAGCTCCCTGATTGTCTAGTGGTTAGGATTCGGCGCTCTCACCGCCGCGGCCCGGGTTCGATTCCCGGTCAGGGAATACAAGTTTGAAGTATTTCTCCGAGAGACTAATGAAGTATTTCTGTCCTGAACGGTGAAAAATGCTCAAAAAAATAAATTTTGGTTGGCCGGGCAGTTTGGTAGTCAGTTGTTCGGATACTCAGTTGATCAGTTGGTTGATTTGCCGGTTGGTTGGTGAAAATTGGTATGAAACAATTTTTTCGTTTAAAAAAAAGTGATAAGATCCACAAATCGATTTTATTTGTTGTTTTTTTAAGGTGAGATTAAAGGAAGACCAGTAAACTGAAAATTGCAGATTTCTTCGCAAATACCAGCGGTAAGGCTACAATAAGACCTTCAGTAGCAGCTCCCTGATTGTCTAGTGGTTAGGATTCGGCGCTCTCACCGCCGCGGCCCGGGTTCGATTCCCGGTCAGGGAATATAACTTTATAGAATTCCTATGAGAAACAAATAAAGTATTTCTGTCCTTAACGGTGAAAAAGCATTCAGTCAGTCACTTCATTGGTTGGTATTTTGTTGGCCAGGCGGTTTGTTAGTCAGTCGATCAGTTGGTTGGGTTGTTTGTCACGATGTTGGTCAGTTGGTTGATTTGCCGGCTGGTTGGTGAAAATTGGGATAAAATATTTTTGCGGAAAAGGTTATAGGATGACCATTAAACTGAAAACTACAGATTTCTTCACAAATACCAGAGGTAAGGCTACAATAAGACCTCCAGTAGCAGCTCCCTGGTTGTCTAGTGGTTAGGATTCGGCGCTCTCACTGCCACGGCCCGGGTTCGATTCCCGGTCAGGGAAAAAGAATTTACTGCTGAGATTAATGAAGTAGTTCAGTCTTAACAGTGAAAACTATAGAAAAAGTACTTGATCAGTCACTTTGTCCAAAGGGCAGTTGGTTGGTGAAAATTGGTGTAAAATGTTTTTTCATTTAAAAAAAGTGATAAGATCCACTTATGGTTTTTTATTTTTTTTTTAAAGTCGAGGTTATAGGAAGACCAGTAAACTGAAAATTATAAATTTTTTCAAAAAATAACAGAGTTAAGACCTTCAGTAGCAGGTCCCTGGTTGTCTAGTGGTTAGGATTCGGCACTCTCACCACCGCGGCCCGGGTTCGATTCCCGGTCAGGGAATACAAGTTGAAAGTATTTCTCCAAGAGGCTAATGAAGTATTTCTGTTCTAAACAGTGAAAAAGGCAACAAAAGAAAAAGCAGTCAGTCATTTCATTGGTTGGTATTTTGTTGGCCGGGCAAACCGCTGACCGTTAGTCAGTCGATCAGTTGGTTGGGTTGTTTGTCACGATGTTGGTCAGTTGGTTGATTTGCCGGCTGGTTGGTGAAAATTGGGATAAAATATTTTTGTGAAAAAGGTGATAGGAAGAGCAGTAAACGGAAAACAGCAGATTTTTTTCACAAATACCAGAGGTAAGGCTACAATAAGACCTTCAGTCGCAGCTCCCTGGTTGTCTAGTGGTTAGGATTCGGCGCTCTCACCGCCACGGCCCGGGTTCGATTCCCAGTCAGGGAAAACTAATTTACCGCTGAGATTAATGAAGTAGTTCAGTTTTAACAGTGAAAACTATAGAAAAAGTACTTGATCAGTCACTTTGTCCAAAGGGCAGTTGGTTGGTGAAAATTGGTGTAAAATATTTTTTCATTTAAAAAAAGTGATAAGATCCACAAATGTTTTTTTTTTTTTTTTTTTTAAAGTCGAGGTTATAGGAAGACCAGTAAACTTAAAATTGCAGATTTTTTCAAAAATTAACAGAGTTAAGACCTTCAGTAGCAGCTCCATGATTGTCTAGTGGTTAGGATTCGGCGCTCTCACCGCCGAGGCCCGGGTTCGATTCCCGGTCAGGGAATACAAGTTTAAAGAATTCCTCTGAGAAACTAATGATGTGTTTCTGTCCTAAACAGTGAAAAAGGCAACAAAAGAAAAAGCATTCAGTCACTTTGTTGGTTGGTATTTTGTTGGCCAGGCGGTTTGTTAGTCAGTCGATCAGTTGGTTGGGTTGTTTGTCACGATGTTGGTCAGTTGGTTGATTTGCCGGCTGGTTGGTGAAAATTGGTAGAAATTATTTTTGCGGAAAAGGTGATAGGAAGAGCAGTAAACTGAAAACTGCAGATTTCTTCACAAATACCAGAGGTAAGGCTACAATAAGACCTTCAGTTGCAGCTCCCTGATTGTCTAGTGGTTAGGATTCGGCGCTCTCACCGCCACGGCCCGGGTTCGATTCCCGGTCAGGGAAAATTAATTTAAAGAGTTCCTCTGAGAAACTAATAAAGTAGTTCTGACCTAAACAGTGAAAAATGCTCAAAAAAATAACTTTTGGTTGGCTGGGCGGTTTGGTAGTCAGTTGTTCTGTTACTCAGTTGATCAGTTGGTTGATTTGCCGGTTGGTTGGTGAAAATTGGTATGAAACAGTTTTTTCATTTAAAAAAAAGTGATAAGATCCACAAATCGATTTTATTTGTTGTTTTTTTAAGGTGAGGTTATAGGAAGACCAGTAAACTGAAAAGTGCAGATTTCTTCACAAATACCAGAGGTAAGGCTACAATAAGACCTCCAGTAACAGCTCCCTGGTTGTCTAGTGGTTAGGATTCGGCGCTCTCACCGCCGCGGCCCGGGTTCGATTCCCGGTCAGGGAATATAACTTTATAGAATTCCTATGAGAAACAAATAAAGTATTTCTGTCCTTAACGGTGAAAAAGCATTCAGTCAGTCACTTCATTGGTTGGTATTTTGTTGGCCAGGCGGTTTGTTAGTCAGTCGATCAGTTGGTTGGGTTGTTTGTCACGATGTTGGTCAGTTGGTTGATTTGCCGGCTGGTTGGTGAAAATTGGGATAAAATATTTTTGCGGAAAAGGTTATAGGATGACCATTAAACTGAAAACTACAGATTTCTTCACAAATACCAGAGGTAAGGCTACAATAAGACCTCCAGTAGCAGCTCCCTGGTTGTCTAGTGGTTAGGATTCGGCGCTCTCACCGCCACGCCCCGGGTTCAATTCCCGGTCAGGGAAAAAGAATTTACTGCTGAGATTAATGAAGTAGTTCAGTCTTAACAGTGAAAACTATAGAAAAAGTACTTGATCAGTCACTTTGTCCAAAGGGCAGTTGGTTGGTGAAAATTGGTGTAAAATGTTTTTTCATTTAAAAAAAGTGATAAGATCCACAAATGGTTTTTTATTTTTTTTTTAAAGTCGAGGTTATAGGAAGACCAGTAAACTGAAAATTATAAATTTTTTCAAAAAATAACAGAGTTAAGACCTTCAGTAGCAGGTCCCTGGTTGTCTAGTGGTTAGGATTCGGCACTCTCACCGCCGCGGCCCGGGTTCGATTCCCGGTCAGGGAATACAAGTTTAAAGTATTTCTCCGAGAGACTAATGAAGTATTTCTGTCCTGAACGGTGAAAAATGCTCAGAAAAATAAATTTTGGTTGGCCGGGCAGTTTGGTAGTCAGTTGTTCAGATACTCAGTTGATCAGTTGGTTGATTTGCCGGTTGGTTGGTGAAAATTGGTATGAAACAATTTTTTCGTTTAAAAAAAAGTGATAAGATCCACAAATCGATTTTATTTGTTGTTTTTTTAAGGTGAGATTAAAGGAAGACCAGTAAACTGCAAAGTGCAGATTTCTTCACAAATACCAGAGGTAAGGCTACAATAAGACCTTCAGTAACAGGTCCCTGGTTGTCTAGTGGTTAGGATTTGGCGCTCTCACCGCCGCGGCCCGGGTTCGATTCCCGGTCAGGGAAAAAGAATTTAAAGAATTCCTGAAAATGCCTGTTTTGGTTGGCCAGGCGGTTTGGTCGTCAGTTGTTCGGTTACGCAGTTGATCCTGTTGGTTCATTTGCCGGTTGGTTGGTAAAAATTGGTATAAAACATTTTTTCGTAAAAAAAAAGTGATAAGATCCACAAATCGATTTTTTTTATTTTTTTTTGTTTTTTAAAGGCGAGGTTATAGGAAGACCAGTAAACTGAAAATTACAGATTTTTTCACAAATACCAGAGGTAAGGCTATAGTAAGGTCTTTGGTAAGAGCTCCCTGATTGTCTAGTGGTTAGGATTCGGCGCTCTCACCGCCGAGGCCCGGGTTTGATTCCCGGTCAGGGAATACAAGTTTCAATACATTACAATACGAGTTATTGGTCAGTTGGTTGATTTGCCAGCTGTTTGGTGAAAATTGGTATAAAATATTTTTTCGTTAAAATAAAAAGTGATAATAAAGTATTTCTGTCCTAAACAGTGAAAAAGGCAATTTAATAAGTAATTGTCAGACAAAAAAAGAGCTAAGGCTCCAGCACATAATCTAAATTGTGAAAACATTTTTTGACAAATAACAGAGGAAAGATAAATGTAAGACCAGCAAATTCTTTTTTTTTTTTTTTTAAATGGTAAGGCTATATATAGTAAGACCTCTTATTGGTGAAAATTTGGGGAAAAAAATTATTTCAATTTAAAATGGAGGTAAGTCGAGAAAAAAATGGTAAGGAGAAATTATTTGTTTTTAAATTACAGGTAATTTATGTAGGAATTTAAATTAAACATATTTGGCTGAATAAATGCGTGCAGAGGAAATTCTTACATTTTGAGAGCAATCCAAAGGATATTCTGGATAATAGAGCCAGACGAACATGGATATGATCCAGTGAGTGTTTATATTGAAACTGGGGACATTACTTCATGAAAACAGGTTAAAAATGTAAAAATCCAACTGTAGGAAAAGCGACATCTAATTTCAGGTTGTTGTTTTTTTCATTGATTTTGTCAAAACTGTGTGAGATTCTGCGGCGGAGCTGCGGCACAGTGGGGGACTGGACCAGGCGTCTCTATGGTCTTGATGTGGTTAATATCCGGCGGCTCACCCTCGGTGCCGTCCGGCTCCGCCTGCTCCTCCCGCTGCTTCTGCTTGAACTTCATGTTCCCGTTGTGCATCACGGCTCCCGTCAGCTTGTAGATGCCCAACTTCTCCTCCGTGTTGAAGCCCAGGATGTCGATGGCATTCTGAGACACAGAAGTGACTGTCTGAGCAGCGTTGTGTACATAAACAGGGATTACTAATGTTTCCTGGTTGGCTCACGTCAGTGGCCATCAGCTCCTCGGTGTCGTCGATGCTCAGCACTGTGATTTCTCCCTGGCTGATGAACGGGTAGTCGTACGGGTTGGTGGTGATCAGCAGCAGCTCTGACATGAAATCCAACAGAGTTCTGACGTTTTGCGCAGAGACTCGCATCGAAAACAAACAGTTGCAATGCTATTTTTTATTTTTTCACCGATTAACTCCGGCTTCTTGTTGGACATGATCTGGTAGAAGATGTGGTAGCTCCTCTCTGCCAGCAGCTGGAACGTCACTCTGGATTTTTCCAGAAGATCTGAGAAGAAACAGAAGTTAAACAGACTCAAACTGCAATGTTTATATCACCGAACCACGATTACTGTCATGCACATGAGGATCTTTGGTTTTCTGAGGCATAAACTGTTTCTAATAATGAAGAAAATTACAAACAGACAGGGGATAAAGTGGGAATGGACTCGTCAAAAGATATAAAATAATCCCCCCAAACCCAACAGTGAGCACCTTATTACAAATATAGGTCAAGTTTAATTCCAACCAAACTTACAAGTTTCAATATCAGCCGATGCCAACTTCCCCTTTGTTCCAAAGTGGATGCGGATGAATTTTCCCTGAAAATGTCCAAACGTATTGATTAAAACTCTAAAGTCATTTAATGAAGTCACAGAAAACTGAAACTGATTCTGGATATTTTGCGGGGAATGTGAGCAAACACACTGAGACACAATCACACATCCATCCATCCATCCATCCATCCATCCATCCATCCATCCATCCATCCATCCATCCATCCATCCATCCATCCATCCATCCATCCATCCATCCATCCATCCATCCATCAAACAAGAGTCGCGTTTCCACGTTAAAAGTCGTGAGTTTATTGAGTCTGAGCACCGTTGTCGTACAAACAGACTCCGAAAGCGCAATGGAAGTTCAGCCTTTCCACTTGAAAACGTTGTCGTGCAAACAAGGCGTTAGCCTGTGTGTCCCTGATTGTTCCAGCTGTGTCTCATTTCGTCCTCTCATGTGTCCATGTCTCAGTCTCATGGTGCTTTCATGAAAGTTCCTATTTCATAGATGTAATTTTTTTAATTTAATTTAATTTTAATTTTAATTTTAATTTTAATTTTAATTTTAATTTTAATTTTAATTTTAATTTTAATTTTAATTTTAATTTATTTAATGAATTTTTAATTTAATTTAATTTAATTTAATTTAATTTAATTTAATTTAATTTAATTTAATTTAATTTAATTTAATTTTATTTTATTTTATTTTATTTTATTTTATTTTATTAGGAAAAGAAGAACAACCAGGAGTTTGGGTAAAAAATAAATTTATTTCTTTCATACGGTTTCCTGATAAAGTAGTTTTAATTTAGGGGAGATAGATTCTGATCAAAATAATTCAGCACAACGTATTAAATATGATCAATCCCCCTGTTGCATACCACAGAGATAGACTGTGATATTTTCTTTGGATGGCAGATTCTGATTTAAACTCACAAATCGAGACGAGTTGTCGTTCCTCACAGTCTTCGCATTCCCGAAAGCTTCCAGCAGCGGGTTGGCCTGGATGATTTGATCCTCCAGATTCCCCTGAACAAACAGAACATGGCCGCAGAGCAAACCTCACATTTCACAGGTCAGACTGTCCGATCATCAGATTAACTCAATCTAAGGGTCAAATTAATTATAATTAATTCGCAGGACAGTTTGTTGTCAAACAGGTCGGAAAAGTTCAACAATGATATAATAATCTGTAACTAGGAGCGTCTCAAAAAGTGTCTCTCTGTTTCATCACATGGAAGATTCAACATAACGCCGCTTTGCCGACAACAGCTTCAGCTTGTTCTCAAGTTTTAGGACCTGGTTTCTAAAGATCCTTTGTAAAATGTGTTTAAGTACATGTTAGAATCATTTGGGCTTTAAGTTAGCGAGTGATTTAGTGAGAATAACACGCTGAGGGAGTCACAAACAAACATTTAAATTAACTATTTAAAACCGCGGTGTTAAACAGAATTTTGTTCATTTTCCACATCAGTCCAGTTTCATGTCGATCGGGCCGGACCTGGAGAATAGTGCCTCCGTAACCTTAAAGATTTCATATTATCCAGCTTCTCATCTCCTCCTCTTGGTCTGGTCGGTCCAGAAAATGTTGTATTCTAAGTTTCTAGCTCCTCCTTGATTTTCCTCAATTTGAATATTGGATCATAGGAGCTGCATTCAGAGTCTGCTGTGTCTGTGTGAGCTGGACTGGCTCCGCCCACACATGCCCATCTTGGGAAGAGGAGGAAGTCCTTCCTCTCGTGGTGCCATGTGCCAGAGCAGAGCTGCCTAATTGTGGGAGGAGTCAAAGGGAGGGCCTACCTTGATTGGGATTGGCTAAACCCTCGATGACACTATATAGGGTTTGATTTCTGATTGGCTGGTTGGAGCAACACACTTTTTAAAAACTGAAACAAGCCAGGGAGAGAGAGGACAGACTGTCTTCACTTCTGGGGCGTCAGTCCAGGTATGGGGACGATTAGTACTGCTGGAAAACCTTTCTAAAAAGTGAATTTTGCATAATATGACCTAGTTAAAATGTAAGTCTTTTGTTTGTCATGGCCCAGAGTATATGTGATGAAAATATTTTGAACAATTGTTACAGAAAATACAGAAGAACAGCAGAACGATCTGCTGGAAACAGCGCCAACATGGTGGTGGAGGAAGTTATCGAACGGCAAATAAATCATATCTTCTAAAAGGAAAACTAAACAAAGACGGAATCTTGGAGATGATGAGATTAGAAATTGAACCATAACACAGAAAAATATCTTATGACAAAGGAAAGTGGAGGAGAGCCGTCTGAAGAAACGCCTGAGGCCATAAATCACATTCATCTTTCAGCAAAAACTGGTCATTGTTTGATTTTATCTGTTGACCTGCACTTTGCCTGGAAGCTGCTCCTTCTTGCTCGAGTCTCCGAACGATGCAATTGTTGCAAAGTACTGGATGACCCGCTTGGTGTTGACCGTCTTCCCGGCACCAGATTCTCCACTGGTGGAAAAAAACAAAAAAAACAAAACCAGTTTAATTAAAATCTGAGGAAACACGTTTGGCCTGTGGTTGTCAAAGTGTGGCGGGGGGGGACTGTACAGGGGACAGCGGCAGGACTAAGAAGGTGTCCTTTAGCTCCAGTGCATCACCATAGTTTCACACGAAACATGAGAAGACATTAAATCCTACCTGCAGTAAAATGTCCAAATGTGACACACATGAGGAATAACAGACGTTTGAGAGGATAAAATGTGATTTGAGCTCCTTGTGCGACGCTTTAAATCCAGCAGAGTCGAACTTACGTGATCAGGATGGATTGATTCTCTCGATCTGAAAAACAAACATGCAGACAGTTCAGTTTCACGTCAGTACGTTCAAGTCAGTGTCACTATTTCATTCCATTTCTAACACAGAAAAAAGGCTTCGGTAAACAAATATGTAATATTATTTTAGCCGTTGTACAAATTTAGGATGTTTTCTTTCAGTTTGGACACAAATTTAAAGAAAATACATTTGATGCCATGAAAATATTGTAAAATGACTCGAACAATGTCATTTATTGTTCATTGGTAATTCAATAATTCTTTTATAAAAATTTTTTTATAAATTTTTCCCCATTTTGATAAATTTTTGTTGAAGAGGGTTACTTTTTTATTCAAGATTTTTAAATCTAAATAGTCCATATAGATTAGTTGGTGTAGTTTCTGAGAGTAGTGTATAGATATACATACTATTTATTTATTTATTTATTTATTTATCTATTTATTTATTCATTCATTTTTTAATTTATTTTTTATATATATATAGCTATATATATATATATATATAGATATATATTTATATTTATTTATTTATTTATTTATTTATTTATATTACTGATCAGGGTGTAACATCAGCCATAAACAAGGTTTATAATGATACAATGATTTAGTTTTATCAATCAGCTCACATTAAATTAAATTAAATTAAATTAAATTAAATTAAATTAAATCAAATTAAATTAAATTAAATTAAATTAAATTAAATTAAATTAAATTAAATTAAATTAAATTAAATTAAATTAAATTAAACCTAGATGGAAATTATTGAATCCCCTTGTTTGATTTTCAGTCCCATTTAGTTTTCTTTTCATGAATGTATTTAAATGACTGTGTATGAGCCAGAATGAACAATTCCAGTTATAATTATAGTAAATGAGGGATTGTGAAGCATAAACCAGCCTTAAACTTCTCATTAATCCCACGGATTAACAGTTTCTTGGACCTGTAGGAGGTCAGGGTTTGAGGGCCGACCTGTGAGCATGTACTGGTAAGCGTTGTCAGAGATGGAGTAGATGTGTGGGGGGGCTTCCTGCCTCTTCTTGCCCCGGTACCCGGCCACCACCTCTGGGTTGTAGACCGGCAGCCACTTGTAGGGGTTGATGGTGACGCAGAAGAGGCCGGAGTAGGTCTGGAGGAGGAGCGGACAGAAGACACGCAGTCAATTCAGGAGCAGCGGCGGCGCTGGTTCGGTCATAAAAGACGAGACGAGACGTTACATAAATCATCCAGGCAGCGTAGCGCTCCTTCAGGTTGAAGAGCACGGCCGGCTCGTGCAGATGCGTCAGCAGCGCCATGTCCTCGATTTTGTCGAACTTCGGCGGGTTCATGGGTCGGATGTCGTCCGCGTCGACGGTGATGACCTGGAACGAGGTTCCATAAACATCCGTGACAAACGAAAACCAAGGTGAGGACGGCAGGAGTCACAATAACAACACCCACGCACTCACCTTTCCCCCCTCGACCTCCACCGTGACCTTTGACCCCTCCAGGCCCTTGATTTTGCCTTTGACGTACTCCTGCTTGGGGTCGGGCACGAACACGGAGGTTTTGGCGTCGAAGGGCATGATCTGGGCGGCGATGCGCTCCCGTTCGGACTTGCGGAGGTACGGAGTCGCCACCCCGAATATTTCCATCTCTGCGTCGCTCATTTCGTCGAGCTGCAGGACGACGACAGACAAATCAAACTCCTGCAGGTGAGAAGGGAAAACTTTGTCTGGAGTTCGTACTTACATGAGTTCTGCAGGATAAAACTGAAAGTTGCTGGAATCCCACCAACGTCTCAGAGCTTTGGGATGAAACGACCCCTGTGAGCTGAAAACATACGTCAGTCCAACCACAGCCTCCCGCGGGTTTTTATACGCGGCGGCGGGACGCGCTTCTTCTCCCATATTTGGAGATGCGGCTCCTACGCCGCCTCGGAACGGTCAAGTATGTCCGTTTTGTATTTGAAACTGTCTATGTATAGCCGTATTGTGTCACTTTTAAATGGTTTCAATTGTGATGCTGCAGACTGTCCATTTAAAAAGCAATGAATGCTAAAGACGACAGATTAGAGGCTTACGGGCGCGACGCAGCGGGCCTCATTTTCTGGGATCAGGGAAGATTAGGTCTGTTAGGGCGTTCCTCAAATTCTGGCATCGGCTGTCTGTGCAGGGTCGAGTCCGACACACGCACACACACACACACACACACACACACACACACACACACACACACACACACACACACACACACACACACACAAACCAGCGTTTGGGCTGATGGTCAACGTCCAACTCAAACTTTGACGTTTATTCATGGAAACGGTTTGATACACTGGTTCTGGTCTCTTCACGATCAAATCTGTTCTGTGTAAAAAGCGTCTTTGCAGCGAGTCAATCTGCCTCGATTCAATTAATGAACCTTTAACTATCTGGACCTTATTAATTCCTTTTCCCATACTGACCGTAATATTTCTGGGAAATCCACCGGCGGCTCGGCCACGCAGGTGCTTCGCACGACGACACGTCGGCACGTGGAGAGGAAGAGAAAGGGAATCAAACCTGCAACCAAATGAAATTCTGCCACCAACTGACGCAGAAATGAACACAAATTAGCGAAATGTTTCATCTTGGAATCAAACTGGATTTGCATGAATGTTACAAGAATATCGGGGAAAAAACCTCTGGACTGGACTTCACCTGGATTTAGTGTAAACATGAGATTCTTCTGATACTTTTTTTTAATATTTTTATATATTTGCATGTTCTTTTTGAAAGCTGGTGATAATTCTCCACTATCCTCCTGTGTGAGCAGTCCACGAATCGTTTACCACATTCATACACCAATGGAGGCTTCGGCGTCATGCAAGGCACTGTGAGTCCATCGGGAGCAATTTTGGGTTTAAGTGTCTTGCTCAAGGACACTTCGGCATGTGGACAGCAGGAGGTGGGAATTGAACGGGCAACCTTCCGATTGGGAGACAACCGCTCTACCGACCGAGCAACGCCGCCCACTTTAAATTCAAATTGGCCGTAAGTGTGAAAGGACTGGTGACCTTCTTCAGGATGTAGCCTGTGTCCGCCCCCCGTCAGCTGGGATCGTCTTCATCGCCACTCGATCGTGGTATTGATCAGCGGTGTCAAACTACCAACCCAGGGTCCACTTCTAAAGGAACTGCACTTACTGTTTTCATATTTTGCGTTATTAGACAATATCCGCACTCAAATAAGATGATTTGAGGAACACATGTTTTTATGTTTTTGTATTGTTAAAATTGGCTTTATGTTAAGATTGTCCTCATTTTCAGGAGTAAGTGTGAAAACATAGACATTTTCATCACGTACTGTCTGCACCACAACAAAAGAAAAACTTTAAAGTTTTGACATAAGAGATCAAACCAACTTGTGCAATCTGTCTTGAAATGATGGATTCACGCTCTTCCATTGGGTACGTTCTGTATGGAGCCACCAGTGTGTTCTGATAACCGGTTACAATGCTGCTTAAGACAATCTGACACAGAATCACACCGCTGACGACAAGCCATCAACCGGCAAACAATGTTAACAACAAAGCCACTGGAAATCCTCCCGGCGGTTTTCTGTTACAGCGTCTCCGTTGCCAAACTCATTACAGCAGAGGTTTGTGGCCTTCGTGTTTGCGGGACGTCGCCGCTGAGCGACGACGGGCTTCAGGGGTCGACTCTTCATCCACACAAAGTCGTTATTCCAAGAACACGACATCGGCTGGACACGATACAGGAGGAGGGTGTCGGGACGTTGAAGTATCAAGTTGGATTGTTATTACGGTGACTGTCAAAATAAAACCACTAAGTCCCAGGCACGATATGGTCTGGGAGTCATGACACCATGGAGGAAATGTTGTTCTGAATGGCTCTACTGAGCGCGTGCAGGAGAAGTAGTCATTACGAAGACGTCAAGGAGACGGGGTCTCGAGCGTTTTCAGAAAGTGTCGTTTTCACCCGTCCGATGGAGTCTGAGTGTTTTCGAAAACCTGTGACTTCAGTGGCTCTGAGCACCGTTGTTGCGTCAACAAGTCCCCCCCCCCCCCCCCCCCCGCCAAAACGCAACGAGAACGTTTTGTTGTTTTCACTTGACCCTAAATCTATTCACCTGTCGGTGGTCTTAATGATCCGGCCGATCGAGCGGAGGACTATCATGCGCGACGTGGCCGATCGGACTGACCCCGCTGCACAGACACTCTAATTGCTTCTGATCCGAAAGCCCACGAATGTCACTGGAAGGTCTCGGAACAGCTGGGATTATAATTGGGTCTGTGGAGACGAGCGCGGCCCCCCAACAGGCGGCCCGCCGGCTTCGGGGGGGGGGGGGAGTGGGGGGCAGCTAATATCTGCGCTGAGGTCGGACCGTGACGAGGCCACGAGATGTGAATCGGAGGGTCGAGTGGAGAAGAAGCAGAGAAAATCCCCCTCAGCTGCTGGTGCGGGAGAAAGACCCCCGGCTTTGGAAAACAGATCCCAGGACGGGGGCGTCTGCACGGGATTAGGAGGTCAAGAGAAAAAGATGAGCCGTCGCTGCCGCCGCAGACCGACAGCATCCCCTCGTAGTGAGACGCCTTGGAAAGAGATTCAATCTGTGCTCGCTGTGGTTTAAGTGGGATTCAAGTCGTCCCCATTTGGGTAATGGCTTTTGCAAAATGCTGGTCAAATACATACAAACCAATAAATATAAAAACATGAG
Organism: Lipophrys pholis; assembly: GCF_963383615.2. Classification (NCBI taxonomy): domain Eukaryota; kingdom Metazoa; phylum Chordata; class Actinopteri; order Blenniiformes; family Blenniidae; genus Lipophrys; species Lipophrys pholis. The sequence goes on from NC_137647.1 coordinate 2,778,097, forward strand.
TTATGTAGGTCGCAGCAGCGTCACGATCGCCCCACATTTATGACGCTGTCAGAAAGCTATGGAAGGTCGTCTTGGTCTCTGGTCGTCTTTAAAGTGCGACGTAGGACCGAAGACCGAAGGTCTCGTCACGTGCGTCAGGGTTTAAGATGCAATCTGGGAAGATCGAAAGGAAAAATTCAGTAAGTAATCTGACGATTTGACTAATTTACTTGGACTGGGACTTTTATACTTTAGTGACTTTGTCTAAAGTTGCCGAGGCGAGAAAGCCGGACTCCCTAAAGATTCAGAAATCTCTCTTTTTCAGTGATTAATGTCGGCTGTATTGGAGTAACGTGGCCGGCTATAGTTAGTGTTTTAGCTGCCGTCTGCCTGCAGAGCTCAACAACTGCTCTGTTTGCTTTTCTAATTCAATTTGCCGAGGAGGCAGCGACGGGCGCCACGACAGATATTAATACATGGGCAGAGCGCGACCTCGCTGCTTCTGCTAGATATTCATCCACGACTCTGAACTACGACGTATGATGAGCCATTTTGAAGTGAAACTTTGAATTTTAGTTCAAATGCACACACAAGTACATCTCACACACAGTTGTATTCTTCTGGGCACATCACTCCGGTAATGCAGTCACTCTACAGACTTTATTTCAGGTTTTATCTTTCTGCTTTTAGTGCTGCAAAGCACCTTGTGGTCGTTATCTGTGAAAGCTGCTCTATTAACTAATTCTACTTACTTAATAAACTGCTCTGACAAATCTTAAAGGAGTCATATTATCCAGCGTTTCAAATCTTCCACATGGTCTCGTTGGTCCAGAAACGCCGAATTCTTGATTTTCCTCAATTTGAATATTGGATCATAGGAGCTACATTCAGAATCTGCTGTGTCTGTGTGAGCTGAACAGGCTCCGCCCACACATGCCCATCTTGGGAAGAGGAGGACGTACTTCCTCTGGTGGTGCCATGTGCCAGGGAAGAGCTGCCTAATTGTGGGAGGAGTCAAAGGGAGGCCCTACCTTGATTGGGATTGGCTAAACCCCTGATGACACTATATAGGGTTTGATTTCTGATTGGCTGGTTGGAGCAACACACTTTTTAAAACCTGAAACAAGCCAGGGAGAGAGAGGACAGACTGTCTTCACTTCTGGGACGTCAGTCCAGGTATGGGGACAATTAGTACTGCTGGAGAACCTTTATAAAGTCATTTCTTTTCCTAACATGACCCCTTTAATGCTGTAAATGTTTCCTCCATCATATCTGGTCAATATATATTTTCCCAGTTTGACAACAAATCTTCACATTTATAAATGCCACAATAATAAATACAGCTTTTATTTTGGTTTTTGTGTTTTCTTGGCAAAATGAATTTTAATGTAGTTCAGAAAGTGATGAAAGTGACATGGAAACGTACGTCTGCCTTGTGGAGCGTTCTGACCCTTCATTGTCCGGCGATGTCAAACATAAACCCTGGACAAACGGTCTGTTACAGCAGCGATTCGAGGAAAAAAACTGAAAAAAAGCTTTTAATATATTGAAAACATGTGGAAGTGAACTTTCCAGTGATTTTCTCAATCAAGGAGTCGCAGCGTTATGGAGTCCAGAGTGCAGGACAGCAGCCTCGGGTTCCTCCGACCCGCCTGCACACGTTCATCCAGAAATAAATAAAGACAGAAAGGACCAAAGTCGAGACGTTTACGGAGCTGCTGCGTTGGTCTTCTTGTATTTCCTCATGTGCGACGCGATGGAGTTGATGATCTCCACACTGCGTTTGTTCTGTCCGAAGTATTCCGCGAACTCCCCGTCCGGCCCCACCAGGTACATGATGATGGTGTGATCCACCTGCAGAAACACACTCGGGTTCAATCCCACCAGATTTTTACAGATTAGTAAATTTGATTATTATCGTCGTCTGGCCCGAGACTCACGATGTAGTCGTTGTCCTCGTCTTTGGGTCCCTGACTGTAGTAAACCCTGTAGGCTCTGGAAACCTGCTCCACCTGAGCCTTGGCTCCCGTCAGGCCGATCAGCTTCGGCGAGAACTCTGGAAGACCAGCCGGAACATTATGACCACCGACGGGGGGGGAAGCGAGTGGCTCGTACAGACCGGGGAGGATTTTAACCGGTTTAATAAGCGACAATGTTCAAGGAAGTTTGACAGCAGCGTGACGACTGCTCAGTGGAGATGAAACCGTTCGCATTCGAACCGATACGGTACCAATACCCGGGAGGCGATACCGGTACTCAACCGTCCCAATTTTCGGTCCTTTTGTGTGTTTATGTGGTAGTAAATGTTAATTTGTTTAATCATAGAATCTTAAAATGTTTCAGTTTGACAAATATATATTTCTCAATATGTAAACTTTCACAAATTTATCAAAACAACATCCAACTGTTTGTATTTTAAATTTCACAAATTTCTTCAACATGAAAACCCTGAACTTCAACTACACAGTATTATTTTCTTAATAATGTGCAAATTTAAACCAGCTTCAGGTCTTCCTGTTCCTTTTCCCTGTGAAAACATTGTTATTGTAGATCTATGACGGTAGAGCAGGAGATCTTTGATGGTAGGACTGAGGCTGAACACAATCATGCACTCTTCAGCCTTGAGAAACATCCAGTGCTGAACCAGGAGTTTCCTCAGATTACAAGTTTCCCCGCTGCTGGCCTCGCACTTCGCGTCACAAATATTGCAGCGAGCGTAATCTGCATCGCATTTTTAAAAAAAAGTTTGGGACGAGCCTGTCGACTGATCGACAAAACAAATGCTGCTTCGTTTTCAGGCTCAACATCTTAATAATATAAAGTCTCTTGGTAAATGATGTCAAAGTGAGTGAGAGCAACGATAAACAGTAACCAGGTTCATATTCTAATGATTGAGTTGAATGTGGCCGAGCTCCTGGTCACTGGAGCATCACTTCCTGCTGCGTTGTGATTGGCTGTCAGCAGCTGCTCCATGGAGTTAATGTGAGGAGCGTTGAGTGGACGCTACTGCAATCATGAAAATCACAATTTAATCTCCGTCATCCACACAGACAGGTCTGCACGCTGGTGTAGTGGTTTAACGACGGTTCAATTCCGGATGCGTTTCCCTGCGCGACGTTCCGACAGTCTGAAATGAAGCGTACGAGGCGACTGTGTGTCTGGAGGTTTAGTGCAGCTCTGATCAGAGGGACGGGCGGCGGCACGCCGTTCTGCCGCGTACCTTTCACATACGTAGCCATGGCCTCGGGCGTGTCCCGGTCAGGATCGATGGTGATGAGGATCGGCGTCAGGTCCGGGAGAGATTTTATTCTGTCTGTGGACACACACACAAAGACACACACAAAGACACACACGAGAAAAGCGGTGAGATAAAAGTCGGAGGCCGTTGGGTTCCTGAAAGAGCGAGCGTGGCTGCAGTACCGATCTCGTCCACCACCTCGATCATCTTCTCCAGCTCGTCGGGGCAGATGTCGGGGCAGTGCGTGAAGCCGAAGTAGATGAGGACCCACCGGCCCAGGAAGTCGTCGCTGGTGGCGGGTTTGCTGTTGTGGTCGAGCAGCGAGAACGGACCGCCCAGCGCCGGCCGCCCGATCGATTTGGTCCGCTCCTTTTCCATCACTGCGGATTCAGAAGGGACACGCCGTCACGGCGAGCAGGTCGCAGGTCGCAGGTCGATCCTCCTCGCGAAGGCAGAAGACGAACTCACGCTCTTCTTTTTCCTTCTTGAAGTACTTCATCCCGCCGAGCAGAGCTCCTCCGATGGTGAACGTCACCGCCAGCGACTTCCAGGTCACAGGCTGGACACAGCAAACAACAGGAAGTCTTACAGGCGAGACACCTTTACAGAATAAAACACCTTTTATGAGGCACGTTGCCGGATTTCAATACTTCTGTTCAGGAGTGAAATTTATCAGAGTTTAGAGTTTTCAAGTCAAGTCTTTTATTTGTCACAATAATACAGTTTAATGTGTCGCCAAAGGTTTTTAGTACTTGTTCCACACCGAAATGAACAATTCTAATAATAGGAGTAGAAGAATAAAACATTTTAAGCGCACAATAAGTCAATAATAATAATGAAAATTTATGCACAAAAGATTTATTTAAATAAAAAAAAGAAAGAAAAGATTATGTATGAATTAAGTTTTTACCAGAAACTGTGACTTTGGTGTATTTGATGATTCACGAGACGATTTATCACATACAAATGACATATAATTAATACACATACACTTATTTACAATATCTTTGATTGAAAAATTCAATATTCAAATATTTTTGATTAAAATAAACTACGAAGTGTTAATCGTTAAAGTTGCCATAAATCCACTTTTCTCATCTTCTTACGTTTTGTTAAGTTTTATTTCAGCTTCATTCAGGCTCATAAATGTGTTTGTATTGTACATGACGTTTAACCTCGAGTTCTAAGTCTGATGCATTGTAAAGAATATAAGATTATTTTATGTACATTCACCTTAAAGTAGCTTTGAAAAAAAAAACATTTTAGTAAAACTAAACTTTCTATCCTCTCCTGTGTGAAACGTTACGTCCTCACACGTTCAGAGCAAAACCTCTGAATTATTAAAGAAGCGTCTCCAGTGACGCTGCACCTTGAATTTCAGAGGAGAGGAGCAGAACATTCTGAAGGTTTCTGGACTTTGAAATTCTTCCACATTCCACCTTTGATTTAAACTCAACAAACGTGTTTAAATTTAAAGAAAAAAAATCCCTTCAGTCACATTGAACTTTAAAAGAACTACTAATTTTACAGCTTGTGACATTACTCACTCCAGACTTCTTGTTCTTGTTCTTATCTCCTGATGAAGGCGGAGGCGGGATGGAGGAGAAGGTTCTGGAGGAGGAAGAGGAGAAGGTTCTGGAGCAGAAGGTTCTGGAGGAGAGCGTGGTGGAACAGCCTTCACTCGGCCTCCGTGTTGTTCTGCAGGTGTGTTGTTGGTTCACATTCACCTGAAACGATGGAAGAAATGTTTTTTTAATATCAGCACGTCGTCTCAATCGGCTCCTTTAAAATCCACTTTATCTGCTTCAAAGGGAGATTTCTGCTCCTGAGGGAAGAGTTTTGAATCAAACTGTAAAATAAATGAGTTTTCCTCAGCGGAAAGAAAATAGTCTCGTAAAAACATGCAGACATAATGAAAAGATCAGTCATTTGTCAGCATGACTCAGCGCGTTGTCACGGCGACAGCCAGCAAGTCATTGTAGTGGTCGTGGTTACAGTAGGCCAGTCGTCACGACAACAGTCACCAGGTCAGTACAATAAGTGTCAAAAAGTCTTCAAGACAACAACCAGCAGGTTGTCAAATGTGAATCCCTCATCTGATCCCTGCTCTTTGGCGCTGGAGACACTAGTTGTCATGCAGATTATGTGTTAATACTGCAGTGAACTGTTGGATTAGAAAAAAGAAAAATAATAATTTAAGAATTTAAGAAGCTTTATTGTCATTGTTCAAGTACAACGAAATTCCGTTTGTTGCATCACTAATAGCAGCAGCAGCATTTCACATTCACATGCAATAAGTAACTTAATTTAAGTCATATCAGTCATAAAGCAGAGTGACTCCAAGAGCTGGAAGAAACAGCCTCATCAGAAACTCTGTTTTTATTCTGAATAGAAGAAGAACAAGGTTTAAAAAGGAGGTTTTCTCAGTCCAGGTTGAGGTTTTATAAGGACAGAAGTGTGTTTAAAGTAGAGACCGATCACTTCCCGGTGTTTTCTCTCGGCTGGAGCAGCTTTGACCTACCGGGAAGCAGTGAAGTCCCCGCGGGGACAGCGGCTCTCTTGCTCCGGCTCCTCTCTGGAAGACTCCGTGTGACGGTCTGGCGGCCCGTGTGTGCAGCAGTGCACCGTGAATCAGCCGGTGGCCGCAGAACAACCCGCTCAGGGACATGATGGATCTTCACGGGAAGCGGCGCTGCTGGAAACAACGTGACGGACCGAAGCGAAACAAAACCTCTGAGGCCGCTGTTCTCCGGTCAGTCTCTACAGCGCAGCCTCGTTCCGAGCGGAACGTTTGAACCAGGACGAACTGATCCAGGAGCAGCTCGACACGGTTACAGAACAGCGGATATGACGTCAGATCTGTGCAACCCTGCAGTTTGAGCGCTCTGTGCTCCCTGGTGGAAGGAGAAAGTATTACATCTAAACAATTAATAAGACAAAAATAAAATAAAAAAGTTTGAAAATAAATTGAAATTTAATGAACAATTCAATAAAAGTTTAAGCAACCTTTACATAAAATAAATTCAATAGAAATAAAATGAGATACTGTAAAATTAAATCAACATTCCAACACAGATCAAAATAAAGATTTACTTTAAATAAAATAGAATCAAAAATTTTAATTAACTTAAAAGGAAAGAAAGATCAAATAAATAAAAGCAATTCAAATTAAAACAAATGGAAGAGCAATTAATCAAATGTCACTAAACTTAAATTAGATCATTTAAAATAAAATTCAAGTTAAAAATTGTTTTAACCTTTAACTGAATGTAATGATCAATGTAAAGATTAAATTATCATAGATTAAAAGAAAATAAACATTTGAAATAAAATAATCTTTAAATTAACAATTAATAAAAAAAAATTCCACCTAGTAGATTGTTTTGTGTTTCTTTGTGGTCATAATGTTTCACCTCGGAGCTTTAGTGTCCTACTGATTTCATTTGGTTGTAGTTTTGCGTTTCTTCATGGTCGTTCTGCTTCCGATTCGCCTCAATTTCTGCATTTTTATGTTTTTTTCTGCTTCTGTGGCCTTTTTTTTAAAAATCCTCGTCTTTGTATTTGATCCCCTCAGTGATAGTTTAGCATCACTTTTGCTTGTGTTTGTGAAAAAATGCATGAATATTTCAAGTCAATCTTGATTTAAAATGTCAATTTGTGACTTTTTTGTGTGGAAATCAACACATTTCACAGAATTTAATCATGAATCAAAGTTTTATTATAAAATTAGAAACATCCGTCTTTGTTCTCTCTTCCAGTTCCAGTTTGTAGACGATTTCCTAAAAGGCACAAGGTTTGAGATTGGTCAGTTTGGTCATCAGATGGCCGTGTTGCAGTGCGACGGCCAGCTGGAACGCAGCTCTTTGTGGATGTGGTAATAGATCCAAGACACGAAGGGGAAGACGGTGATGGAGACGGCGGTGGCGACCCTGAGGACCCCGACCGGAGCTCTGGAGGACACGAGGAACGGGGGAATCAACAGGCTTTACTTAAAAATAAAAGACATAAATACATTTAGAAAAAGACACGTCTTTACCTTCCAGAGTGACGAGACAAGAGGAGCCAAACCAGCGCCAGCAGGAGGCCGGAGAACTCTCTACGAGAACATTTACAAAGACAAGTTTGTCTTATCGGCTGATTTTAACCGTTTCATTCCCTCGAAAGACAGAAACATTCAGAGACATTCATCAAATACCAACTTGTGTCTTTTTAAAGTCATTTTGAATCGATTTTATCATCATTTTGTTTGAATTCCTCATAATTTGATGCGTCTTTTAAATGACTTCCCATCGTTATGAGCATCTTGGTGGTCATTTTATTTTTTTGTGTGTCTCTTTGCAGTTTTTATTTGTATTTGTTGTGAACTCCGAATTTGCTTCATATATTTTGTCATCATTTTGCATGATTTCATTTGGCTTGAATTCCTTTCTCATCACTCTGCGTCCTTTTAAAGTCATTTTGCATCCGTTTTAGAATAATTGTCTCACACTTTTATGCCTTGCTCATTATTTTCCACCTCTTTGTGGACATTTTGAGCATCTTTGTGGTATTTCTGTTAGACTTTGTGACTACGTCGTGTCTCGTTGAAGTTTTTGTAGTTATACTGTGTAAGTCAGTTGTCATTTTGAGCATTTAAAGTCATTTTACATCCGTTTTGTATGATTTTTTTTTTTATAATTTTATGTGTCTTTCACAATATTTTCCATCTCTCTGTGGTCATTTTATCCATTTACTGTCATTCCATGTCTCCTAATATCAACTGTGTTTTCCTGCGTGGTTATTTTGTTCCTGTTTTTCATCATTTGTGGTCTTTTGACTCTCATTATTGTCATATAGAGAAATATAATATTTCTCTTTCACGTTATTTTCCACCTCTTTGTGGACATTTTGAGCATCTTTGTGGTATTTTTGTATGGTTTTGTGACTACTTCGTGTCTCATTGAAGTTTTTGTAGTTATACTGTGTAAGTCAGTTGTCATTTTGAGCATTTAAAGTCATTTTACATCCGTTTTGTATGATTTTTTTTATAATTTTATGTGTCTTTCACAATATTTTCCACCTCTTTGTGGATATTTTGAGCATCTTTGCAGTATTGTTGTATGGTTTTGTGACTACTTCATGTATCTTTGCAGGCCGCCTGCTCTGCAATCCCATAAATAAAAATGTGTTTTTTATCACTAAAGTCTCGTTTTTGTTCACGCCGATGAATGCACGTTTGAGAAAAGTGTCTTTCCGTGTACCTGCCCTCCTCCTGCTGGAATATGCGAGTGACTCGCTCTCTGTACAGAGTCCATCCCAGCATTGCGACCACCGCGGTGGAGACCATCACGTGGAGATCTGCAACGCGCCTCCAGAGCAAAGTCTCTGCAGCAACAAACACATCTCACACTGCAGCGGCTGCTCAGAAACCGTCCACAGGGTGGCGCTGTGTGCGCTGGACACATGCACCGGAGTGGAGTTGGAAAAGGGGGAAAACAGGGAAGAGGAAGCCAGAGGAGGCTAGACACGTGACACTGAAAGTCAAGAGTGTTATTTACTACCTGGGTTATTGTTAATTACCTGTAGCGGAGGGGTTGAAGGCTGTGAAGGCACACAGGGCCGCAGGAACAGCGTAACCCGCCTGGAACACCAACCACAGGTTGAACACCAATACCACACGACAGTAATAGAAATGGAAAGTAACGTGGAAAAAGGCATGATAGTATCCTTACCATCCAAAAACCTGCGTCTGGATCATTGATCTGAAACACGCACGCGCACGCACACACACACACACGCACACACACGCACACACAAGTATTAAAAAAAAAAAAAGACTGAATGAAATCTGAAATAAATCCAATCTCTCACCTGAACGTACGATGCGAGCGCAAAAAACAAACTCATGCAAAAGTTACAAATTTTCCAAACAACTAAAAGCCATGACTTGTTTTTCTTCTCCTCTCTAACTTCTCCCATTTCCCTGCATGTCCCTTTTTTTTTTTTTTTTTTTTTTACGTCCCCGCCCGGGCCGACGGGACGTCACTGTGCCGTAAAGCAGACGCACACACGTCAGAGTTGTTTTGGGGACAAAAAAGCAGTGAAGCATAAAGTAATACTGTATAACAACCGCCAGGGGGCAATAAACACACACAGACAAAACTGGGTGGAATGGGTCAATTCTGTGGATTTTTTTTTTTTAATATAGGTCTTTTACTTTATTTATCATATATCGAGCTGGCAGATTCCAAATCTTTGTCCAATCACGGTCACTCCTAAAGCTGTTCCAATAAGACAGAACATATTGAATTGAGACAACATCTCTTTGAATCGTTTATAGGAATTATAATGCTGTATTTTGAAAGAAATTCTTGATAAGTCATTAATGATCCATCTGAGTTAAATAGCTAATGAACAAGAAGTATGTAAAGTAAGCCAGTCAGGGTAAAATAAGCAATTGCTTCTATGTTAGATGTCTTTATTATTCCATATGTCGTACCTATGCGCGGAGAAATTATCTTTGTAGGTCAATGACCAAGAGAGAGGCATCGGTATCTCCTGATGGAATTATTGTGTTTCTTTTTTTCTCCCTGAAAACTTTTATTTAAGAAACAATAAACAATACAATTACAAACTTTTGTAGAGGAAAGAAATTCTCAGAAATAAACAATGAAAATTTTTAAAGAACATGCTGGGGGGGACATTAAAAGTCATCCTCAATAATAATAAAAAAATGTAATAATAATAATAATCACTAAAAGATCTAAATTAAAGCTCAAAAGGAAGAATACAAAAACAAAAACAAAAACAAAAACAAAAGAAAACAATTTCTCCAGGCAGTAAACAGACGCTCTCGGAGGGGTCCGGACATCCCGCTGCACGTTCGCGCTCGTGCTGTCAGGTGGGCGTGTTCCTGCGCTCCCATTGGCTGAGCCACGGCCGCTCTCCGCCCGACTTCCGCCCGGCCTCTGAATAATGATAATAACCATCAAGATGGCTCCTTCTCTGCCTCTCTCTCCTCCTTGCGGTAGCTAGCCACCGATTTCATGGAAGCTCTCCAAACTGCGCTTTGCTTCTCTTTAACTCCCTCCTAGTTGACGGGGCCCGCGCCGAGGATTGTACTATATGGATTTAAACGGGCTGCGAGGAGCTTAAAAGTCGTCGCTCTTCATTCGGGGGAGGGGGGAGGAAGCTAACTAGCACAGCCACTAGCTAGCGCGTACTCGTCGACCGTCTCCGGTTTTCGGTGTCCAGCCAGCGGCGCTCTCCGCCCCCCTCTCCCCGCTTCCCCGCGCCACGCTCCAGCGGGAAATGGCAGAGCCGAGGAAAGTGCCGTTCGTCACCATCTCCTCCTTCAACACGCCGCCGACCCCGGAGTCCGGCAAGAAGCGGCGCCGCGAGGATGAGGCCGCCGCCGACATCACTTTTGGGAAAGATGGAGGAGGAGGAGGTGGTGATGGTGGAGGTGGAGGTGGAGGTGCGGCGGTGGCCGGGTCAACAGGAGGAGCAGCGGGGGGATTGGGAGGAGGCGGAGGAGCAGTGGGAGGAGGAGGAGGAGGAGGAGGAGGAGGAGGAGGTGGAGCGGCGCCATTCGGGAACACCAAGGGAGGCGACGCCGCGGAGAAGAAGCCCACCGTCCGCCTCTGCATCCCGCTGAGCGAGCCCAACGAGCGGGGATCCTCTGAGTTCAACTACGGCGAGCTGGTCCACTCAACTCAGTCTCAGGTCAGGACAAGGAGCATCTCCCGGAGGAGGGAGCAAGGGGCTGCTAACCTGGCAGGACCTCAGGGGAGGGGACACACACACATGGCACTCACAGATACACACTTATTACAAGTTCAGGGAAATCCAGTCACTCTTTACTACAATCACTACACTTCCAGCCACTGATGGTGAGTGGAGCATCACTGGTAGTGTCCTTAACCGCCCTTTAGATGTGATGCTGCTTTATCGTCTCACAACTCCTGAGATCTGTTGTATAAATGCAATGTTTGCAACATGGAAGCACCCAAAGGGATGAGCGTATCACAGATACACAGATATTGAGAGACAACACGTCCCTGGACACACACTAGGAAAAAGGTCCCTCAAGACCCCCAGACAGGGCTTAACAACCAGCAGCTTCTGGTTGTTTACTGTCTTTGTTTTGCAGTAGGTTTCCTTTTTGTTTGTGTGTATTATCCATTCCTTCATTCTATCCATCTTTCACTTGCATGACATTTCTGTCCTTTCTCTCACTCTGTGTAAACTTGTGCTGGTTTTGCTTGTTTGTCATTATTTCAACTATCTTCATGTCTGTTTCTTCTTGGCTGGGGTTACTTCTTCTTATTTGTGGCTCTCTTTTGTCTGTTTGCATCTCTTTCTACTGTTTTTGTGCTAGTTTTGCTTCTTTTCCAACGATCTTTGAGTCCGTTATTAGCTTGCAAATATTAATTTTTATTATTTTGTCTCTTTTGCTGGTTTGAAATCTCTTTCTTGTGTTTTTCTGCTAGTTTTGCTTTTTTTAATAATGTATTCAAATATCTTTCTAGTTTGCAAGGGTTACTATTTATTACATTTGAGCTATTTTAGTCTCTTCCATCACTTTGCATCTTTTTTTGTTTTCTAATTTGCTTTATTGTGACTATATCAGTCAGTTATCTGATTTGTCTTTCTCAGCAGACAGTATGTACCTCATGCTTGTGTTTTTGTAGTGGTTTGTGATGCTTTTCGTGTTTCTTGCAGTCGGTTTTCGAGTCTTTTTAGCTTTTGTCCTTTGTTTTTTAAATTATTTTTCCACATGGTTTTATTTGTTTTTATTCCTTCCTTCTCAGTCCACACCTGTTTTTACTGTTTTGGGGCTTTTGCAGTGTTTTTTTTTTTTTTTGTTCTATTTTTAATTTTTCCTTGTCAGTTTTAAGGTTTTGTGGTCATTTCTCATTATCTGTGCAACATTTTCATCTACTTATGTTTGCATGTGGATAGTTTCATTTTTTTATTTTATTTTTTATTTCTCTAATCACTTCAAACCGAAGCCTTTTATCCGGGGGCCACTGACTCTTTTCGGCTCCTCGGCCTTTGTCCTGTCGCCTCCTGGAATTCATTCATAACGTGTATGATTTACAGACCTGGTAGAGTGAGGGTTAAATATTATGTATTTATTAAAAACTGCGTGCAGATGCATTTCTTTGCTTTCGTTACCTTAGGATGACACAGGATGCGGATGTATTTTAAGGCAGTTAAATCACGTTTTAGTGAAATCTAAAGTCTTTAGCTTGTGATGTCCCTGACGAGTCAGAATCAAAAGCACAAGAAGCTGGACTGCCGTCTAATCTTAGAAAACTCGATGTATGAGATTTTCAACTTTTTTGTAAAAACTCTCATTTCAATCTTGCCCCTCAGGTAAAGCCCCCAGGGCCCACCACGGTACCCAAAGGACTCGCCCCCCCGCTGGACCCCAACGACCCATTTGCAGACGACGACCGAGAGAGGCGGGCGGTCGAGGAGCTCGCCAGAAAGTTTGAGAGCAAATACGTGAGTACAGGGAGGAGGTCCGCCAATACGTGAAGTTTATATAAAGTTCACAGTTTAAGCTCAGACTGAGCCGCTTCTATTAAGTGTTTACTTATATTACCCATGATGCCTTGTGGTGCTGTTTGCATTCTGTTTCATTTCCATAGCACCAACAGATCGTCTCACTTCCAAACGTCTGGGCCTGCGTCTCCCATTTTTATTGCTATTTTGATTCGTTCTTACTTTAATTTTAAGAATTGTTTGGATAAGTTATTATTCTCACTATAGATTGTTGTATATCGAACAAATTGCTGCTCGTGCACATTATTCCTGCTGCTGGAGGGAAACGGCCAAACAAAGTTTTGTTACATTCAAATAAACTCGCATCTAATACGGCACAACCGGGCCACACAGTTTTTTATTCAATATTTCTTTCTTTGTTTGCAGGGCGGAGCCTCGAAGAAGAAGAAGAAGGACCGGATGCAGGATCTCATCGACATCGGCTACGGCTACGATGAAACCGACCCGTTTATCGACAATTCAGAGGCTGTGAGTTTACCCAGAGTTGTCTATGTAAAGCTTTGTGAGAACCTCGGATTTAATAGTCCAATCAGTTATTTTGAGGTGTGGTTTGATGGTTGTTGCTCAACTTGTCCTGATAGCTACAATAATTCCCAGTAACTGTAATCCTCTCCTCAGTACGATGAGCTGGTTCCTGCCTCTCTCACCACCAAACACGGAGGTTTCTACATCAACACGGGCACTCTGCAGTTCAGAGCTGCGTCTGACTCCGAGGGAGAAAATGCAGGAATGGACGATAATCACTTCAAGGTCAGGTTTTTATCTCTTTCTGTGTAACACATGAAGTCTGGCAAGAAAAAAGTACTCAGAAATTCCACTTTTCTGAATTAATTGGTCTTAAATTTCTTTAAAAAAAAAAAAGTTTTTAAATCAACATGAAAGATAAAAACATGTCTTTTGCATCTCAAACTGCAGTGTTTACCACTTTTAGTCATTGGTATTTAGACAAACCTTGTTTTTCATCAGATCTAATCATGTTTGAATTGCTCTGGTTGGTATAGAAATGAAATATTACAACATTCTGTTTGTTGCCAAGTCAGTCCATAGTTGTCAAAAGTTTTTACAGAAAAGTACAAGATATTATGTAAAAGTACAGACTCTGAAATATGGTCAAGTACGAATACATTTTTAACTTTCTGAATACAGGATGTCTTTTTAAAGGCGTCCTGGACCGTTTTGTGCTGCTTTGGGCTCATATCACCTCATGTGCACCTGTGCAACTGTAACACTGTCAGTGTGGTGACACCAGCTTAATCACCAACACGGACCTTAATTTAAGTTTTATCATAGCTTCAAGCCGGAGAATACATTATTTTCTACATGAAAAAACTAATAATTACCTGGCTGTATTTTAAACAAAAGGCTGACGTTTTTAAAAGGATAAATGTTACCGTCATCTACTTCTGTACTTTCACTGTAACTCTGAATCGTCCTCAGAGGTTAAAACAACAAACTATCCAGTTTGAAGACTGTGAAGAAGAGAAAGTACAGATGTTTGTTCTCAGTTGTAGGGAATAATGATAATACCTGGAGACATCTCAGTACAGTAACTGTACTTTACTCTGGTTGATGACCACATTTAAGTAATGCAGAAAACTTGTAGATGTCAAAGGATTCACTTCTTTTCTTGCCCCAATATGAAACCTTCTGCCAAACTGAAAACGTTTTTGTTTGTTTTCAGAAGATGAAAGATGGTGAGGAGCGGGTCATTAAAAAGCGACGGAAAAAGCCAGAAGGAGGAATTCTGGAGGAAAAGAAACCCAGAAAGAACAAAGTACCAAAGCCAGGGTGAGTTCACGTGTCCTTTGCTTCCATTCGTGGTTTTTAGTGTTAAATTAACCTCAAGATTTATTTGTAAACGGTAAGAGGCTCCGCTGATGTTGTGACGTCTTCGTCCTGCAGAGTCTCGGCTCTGAACGTTCACCGGCCCGAAAAGAAAAAGAGGAAGAAGCTGATGAAGGACTCGCTGCACTTGGCCAACATGCTGCGCCGCTTCACCCGGGAGAAGGAGGAGATGCGCAAGAAACACATGGCCGCTGGCGGCCTGCCAAGACCCAATGCCAAAGTGCCCGGCGCCAACAGCGCGCTCCTCATCACCCACCCCAAAGCCGGCGGCGGCAACGACTGCAACATGGCGGACCTGACGGCCGACCCGGCCGTGATGTCGCTGCTCGGCTCGGCCAACAACGACGTGCTGCAGGACATGATGGGGGACCTGGACTTCGGGATGCTGGACTCGCCGCAGCCCTCCAGCCCGGCGCAGGGGGAGAACGGCTCTTTCGCGATGGGGATGAAAGCGGGGGTCGGCGGGGGCCGGATGCCACAGGTTAACACCATGAACCCTCCCCCTCTGCCTGGAGGACTTCCTGGACCGCTGTCGAAGCGCATCGAGGACCTGAGAGCGGTACGGACTTCAGGTTTCCCTGAAATGCGATGGAAACTGTGTAAAACCAGAAACTTCTCATCTGACCATCCAGGTTCTGTTACCAGTTTCTACTTTAACTGCTGCTGAACGCAATCCGTCAGAAAACGAATCTTTCTCTGCATCCAAACTAGACTACGTGATGATTTCAATAATGTCGTAACGTTCCAGCTGGTTGGAACCGATACGTAAGCAATGAAACGGACCTGTTTTGACTCATCGTCAATTTTCTTGAGCTCTTTTCAGTGACAATGTTTTGATAAATATTCGCTGCAGCAGCTGTCCGGCATCCAATTTTCAAACATCAGTATCATGATACCAATATTTCCTCTACTTAAATGTTACAAGGGCGATGGCTGGATTGTCTGTTTGCTCCGTTTGATGAAGGCATCAGTTACGTATTTAGACGCCACCGGGAGCAATCTACAGCTTGACACATGGATGGGGCAAGCTGCCAACCAATCCACAGCCACGTGGTGTTATGGTTTAATCTTCATTATGCATCCCCCCCACCCCTACCCTCATGCTGGGGGGGGGGGTAATCAGCACATGTGCAGGGTGGGTGGAGTTGCTGATAATGCAGGCTGCCTCGTCACTGCATTCATTAAGATTTGGTAGGAAACACCGAGTGTGCGGCAGTCGGTCACGAACACTTTTCGTTGCCATATTAAACTAAAAACACAAGCTGACCGTTTCGCACAAGAAGTGTTTGATAAAGCAAATTAAAAATGGGTCAGTTGGCGTGTTTTTGTTGATTTCACAGGATTCGTGACTCGATATAACATGTTGTGTGTTCTTAAGAAGCAGCCTCTGACTCGTGTCGTCTGTCTCAGGCGTCCCGGCTGTTCGACGAAGAGGGCAGGAAGAAATTCTTCACACTGGACATGAACAACATCCTCCTGGAGTGAGTACTTTCTGCGTGTGCCTTTGTGTGACGCAATCTTATCTTGAACACAAACGAACGTTGACGTGAATCTGTGTCCCGTCAGCATCGAGCTGCAGGTTCAGGAGCAGCCGATGGACGTCCGCTCAGCCGTCTACTCTCACCTGGAGGCCTTCGTGCCCTGCAATAAAGAAGCTCTGCTCAAACGCCTTAAGAAGCTCAGCCTCAACATACAGGTAAACAAAACAAACGCAATATCTTTAAAACTAAATATTCTTTATGCATTTTTTGGTTTCAGCAGCCTCAGCGCATTTTACATGATAAGACAGGTTTTTCCATTCACACACACCATGCAAAAGGTGTACACACGCCACTCAGAGTCGCTCTCACACTCACGGTGGGCGCAGGGTTGGTGTGAATGTGTTTCATCAGGGGCCGTTTACCTTCCAGAGTTGGTATCGGGTCAAAGTGATCCTAAACTGAGTGAAATGTCTGAGATATCGAGCGATAACTGGAGCGAATGAGCACAAACATCACTGCGCCAAAAGTGGAGACATAATTTCCCAAAGAGGAATCATTAAAGTATACATGATAAAATAAATATAATGGGACCTAAAACTGAACCCTGTGGTACACCACATGCCAGAAGCTGTTGGCTGCAAATGGACAATGCATGTAATGTTTTATGTATTGACACAAGGTCAATTTAAAATTAAGGCAACAAGGAGTTTTAAAATGCTATCTTACCTCGGCGTTAACAAACTATCGGGAAACAAAAGACAAACATATTAAAGCTATGGTACCACAACCCGATACTGACGTGACAATGACGACAGTAAAATCCTAGGTGAACCAAATGTGTTTTCTAGTAACTGATGAGCTCCTGATGTCGAGGGGCTTATGTTCTCTGCAGTTAATGAGCTTGTGAACAAGCTAAATGTGTGTGAAAGCAGTGACGGCTGCTATATTTAGCCTGAGAGCGTGCGGTCATATGCGCCCGTGTGAACTCTCCTTCCCCGTTTCTGGCCTCCTCCCAGGACGACCGGCTCCGAACGCCCCTGCTGAAGCTGAAGCTGGCGGTGTGCAGCGTGATGCCGGAGCAGATCGCCCGATTCAACATGGACTGCATCGCCAAAGTGGCAAAGTAAGCAGGCGGCTGAGACCCTCGTTTCCAATGCGGGACGTCTTCCGAGTGTGACGCTTCACTGTGTTTCTGCTCTCAGGCAGCAGTCGGAGGAGGGAGAGAAGAACGGCTCGGAGGAGGACGACGAGGAGAAACCAGGGAAGAGGGTGATGGGGCCCCGGAAGAAGTTTGTCTGGGACGACAAGCTCAGGTGAGGAAGGACGGGGAGGGACCGAGGCCTCGTTTACACAATTTCAAGTGAGAGTGGAGAACTCGTCGTTGTAAATGGTTCTTCTGCACATGTGTGAGTAGATGAACAATAACAAGGTTTTCCTCCAGTGTCATGACTCCCAGTTCATATTCTCCTGCGAACGTCCGTGTACTCCCATTCTTAATGCTTATAGTGTATTGTTCTCTATTTCTATGTGTGTTTGGTTCCAATACTAAAACAAATGTCGCCCACTAGTGGCCATACAGGGACACTACATTGTTTCTGTCGTTTCGGGGTAAACGGACGTCATTTTCAACTTGTGCGTCGTCGTCACTTGAAATGTCGTCTTGTAAATGGGAAATGAAAGAGACGCATGCAAATGTTGTATTGAAGGCAAACAAATCTAATTTAACGTGTTAATTGTTGTTATTGGGCTAAAAGGCATTTCCTCTGCTGGCTCCCAACACTTTTATTAACAGATGTTTTATTTAAAGATCTTATTCTGAGCTCTTTAAGTTCTTCTGCTCCATTAGTTTTTCCTACAGTGTTTTCATTCTGTCTCTGTCTGTCTCTGTGTGCTCTGGCAGGTCTCTGCTGTGTAATCTGGTGCGAGTGAAGCTCGGCTGCTACGAGCTGGAGGGGAAGAACTCGCTGTCTCTGGAAGACTACCTCAAGGCCTTCATGGAGACGGAAGTGAAGCCTCTGTGGCCGAAGGGCTGGATGCAGGCCAGGTTGGTGGGACCTTCCCGGACGCCACAGTCCTCTGAATATAAGACGATGACGACACACTCCTATTTACGAGACTCGTTTTTTGGAAAAAAGGTGGAAATAAACGGCTGTTGTCACCTTGGGACTAAATCTAGAATGCATTCCTGTTCCCGTGACGATTCCCTGTAAAGTTATTTCAGCCTTCTTGCCACTTGTTGACGTCATCCAGATGTTTGACTGGATCACGTTTCACATGTTGCTCTTGTTTCTGAGGCCTCCATCCTGCTGTTTTACAGAACTCCTCATAACACCCGGCGCTGGAATATTAAAGCTCCAATATGAAAACAGCCTTTTCCACCCGTTTCAGAGCAACATGGGTCATTTGATTGCGATTTCGTTGTAAAAGAACGTTTCTGACTGTGCCCTTCCTCCCGCTTGTCAGGATGCTGTTTAAGGAGAGCATCATGGCTCACGGTCATCTCACCGGCTACACGTGAGTCACGTGACACATTAAACGGGTTCAGTCGGTTAACTGCCGTGTGCACCCGCTCATCCTCTTTGTTTTCCCGCAGAGCGAAGAAGAAGATGGTCCCCACTCCCAAGGCCAAGCCAAAGGTGAGAGTTTACTGTGTTTCGTACGGCGAAGACAAAAATACTCCATCAAATCGTCACTGAACGAGCTGCAGACGGTGAAGACGAGTCTGAGTTGATCTTTCACATTAGTTAGGAACTGAAATACTTCATTTCTGCTCCACTGACTGAAACTACTTTCTACTGCTTTTACGAGCAGCAATAATACTACCTCGACTACTGCTGCTACTTCTAGTTTCACTACCATTTATCTGTTACTACTTTTATCTTGTATTTTCTTGTCACTACTCCTTTTGCTGCTAATACTTTCCTAACAATACCTCTTCCACTTTGAATTCAAATAGTTTTATTCATTCTACCCTAAATAATACTGCGAGTTCACTCATTAGTGGTATGTTTTGAATGGAAGGGTTAAAAAAAATGATCTGCCCCGACTACTTTTACGACTAGTACTTTTTTACTACCATTACGAGCAGTACTTTTACTGAGTACTTTTTCTACTTCTTTTTACGACTTGTAGTACTTTTTTTTACTTCTGCTACTATAATTTTTGTTGAAAACAAATCTAGCCAGCATAGTAAACACTAGTATAACTTCTATTTTGACTACTTTTCACATTACGACTAATTTTAGTATGACTACTACTGTATCATACTTGGTTTATATTCTCTATTTATACGACTATTGATATGACTTACTATATTCCGAGTACTGCTAGAACTGCCACTTCTGCTACTCCTACCTTGTGAACTACTTTCCTTGCACTTCTACTACTTCTACTACATGATCTACACTTAATACTTTATTCTTTAATTGGATTTTTTTCTAGAATCCGCTTTTTGAAATATTACCGCTGCTCGTTTTAGTTCTATGTCTTTTTTGTTCTACTAGGGCTTGTTTGTCTAATACTGCTGGTACTGCTCAAGTCCACTAATACCTTTCTTTGACTCCTGCGTCTCATCCAACTTTAACGACTTCTACCACTACTCTTAGTACTTCTTCAATATTTACTACCACAAAGGTGAAACTGAATTCCACACCTGAGGAAGTGTAAATCCAGAGAAGTTGGGACATTGTGTTTATCTGAATTTGTAGCTGAATACTGAGAGGTTGTGTAGCAGCCGGTATTACGTGTAAATATAAAATATGATAAAATAACATTTGAAAAAGAATTGTGGAAAGTATGTAAACTGTGAATGAATGTGGGAATCTTAAAGAAAATATACTTTGTACCAGATCTTAGCCGTAGCTACTTTCTATCTGCAGCCACACAACATAATCATACATATTTACAAATATTACATACAGTAAAAAATGTCTAACATTAGTAGTAACCATTAAAATGTAACACCTGCTTTCATAAAAATTAAATTAAAAATTAAAAATATTCTATAACACATTATAATACACTTCATAGATATAAACTACAGTAAAATCAGTAACATTAATATTAACATCAACAATAACCATTAAAATTCAACACCTGCGTTCCTAAAATTGATTCAAAATACGAAATATATATATATATATATATAACAATACCATGGATAATTAAAATAGACTGATATTGACACGGCTGGTTTTCCTTAATGTGATTATTATAATAATTTTTTTTTTTTTTTAGGTTTTGAGAAAATATATCTTTTTGATGATTAACCTGCAAAAACCACCTTTATTTATGTATTAAACATTTTAAATGTATTAATTTATTACAATTAAAATAGAAAATAAGATTGTGTTTTCAGACATTATTAGTTGTTCCATGTCAACAGAAAGATGCGATTTTTAAATGTTGTTTTTTTTCTGTGTTTTGTCCCGTCAGGAGACGGTGTGGGTTCAACGAGCCCCTCCCCCGGTGGGCGCCACCCCCTCCCCCGCCGCCAAGCGGCCGCCTCAGTCTCCATCTGAGCCCATCTGTCTGGACTCCCTGGACGAGGCTCCGTCCCTCGACTCCATCTCTCAGGCCCTGGCCATCCTGGGCAACGCGGCCAAAGGGCTGGCCCAGGGGGACAGCCCCCCGTCCCCGGACCGACCCAAGACCGCCCCCAAGGTGGTGCCCACCCCCTCCAGCCTCCACACCTCACCACTCATCCAGCAGCAGCAGCAGCAGCAGAAGAAGAACTCTGTCAGCACTCCCAGCTCCAGCACACCTCACTACATCTCTACCTCTTTGTCTTCCTCCCCTCTGTCGCGGCCCCCCTCCATCACGTCCTCCTCGCTGTCCTCGGTGAGGATGGACGGGATGGGGGTCGTCAAGGGAACGGCGCAGGTGCACAGACACTCAGTTTTGAACGCTCAGAGACCTTTGGGTGTGGGTTTGACTAAAGCCAACATGCCTGCCTCGGTGCCGCCGCCTAAACCTCGCCCGCCGCCCACTGCGTCGCCGCTGTTGGCTCCAGGATCAAAGTCGGGGGTGTTGGCCCCCCCGTCCAGCCTCCTCAAAGGCAGCAGCAATAATAGTAATAAAGCCAGCAGCGGCGACACTCTGATCATCACGTCGCCTCAGTCCCGCCCGCACGCCCTCTCATCGCCCTCGCACCTGATCCCCAAAACCTTCCAGACGTCCCGCCTGTCCCAGCCCCCCCTGAGCAAGTCGTCCCCCTCCGTCTCCCAGACCCTCTCCAACACCCTCAAAACCACTGTTCAGGTGAAGCCGCAGTCCAACTTCATCACGCCCATGCACGCCACGCTCACCAAGTCGTCCCACAGCAGCATCCCGCCCATCGTCAAACTGACACCGCGGACCCTCAATCCAGTCATCACCGTCTCCACCTCCACCTCGCCCTCCGTTTCCCAGAGTCCCAGGTCTCAGGCAACCCCCATCCTCCACCAGTACACCGCCAAAAGCCCAGCGGGGTTCCGCCCGCCGCTCTCAGGTGCCCCCGGAGGAGCGACCAAGCCGGGGCAAGGCAGCTACACTCCTCCGGGCAGCCAAAAGACCCCCAACAGCAGCAGCACCACCAGCACCAGCCTTATGAACTCCTCATCCATCAGCAAGCATTCAGGATCCAGTGCCTCCCCCGTGGCGGCCTCCACCACCGTGGCCCAGCGCCAGAGACCCGGGGGCGGGACTCCTCAGGGGGCCAAGCCCATCGTGTCCGTCCCCTCGTCGGCCTCCTCTCAGTTACCACAGGTTTGTTCCTCCGGCCGAGATCGGCAACGTCTGAGCCGCTGTTTGGGTTGAAAAGGAAATGGTTTGAGTCAGAGGGAATACTGCAGTCAGAGGGAATACTGCAGTCAGAGGGAATACTGCAGTCAGAGGGAATACTGCAGTCAGAGGGAATACTACAGTCAGAGGGAATACTGCAGTCAGAGAGAATACTGCAGTCATAGGAAGTCAGAGGGAATACTGCAGTCAGAGGGAATACTACAGTCAGAGGGAATTTTTCTGCATTCCTCCTCTTAAGAGTGTCAATAATCTCAAATTAAGCTGTCCTCAGCACTCTAAACAGTTTGAATTTATTTATGCAGATTATGTGTGTAGTTATATCTTGTGTTTGAATTTATGTTAGAAATTAGCGACCGAAGACATTTTGGTTTCTAAGCAGGACAAACATTTTGGCTTTTTCATTCCCTCTCCAGCCAAAGTTCCTGGTTGACATTTATTCCCGGTCGTAGTTTGTCTTTATGGTTTGTGTTGCAAAGAAGTTTATTCAAGTAAATTGCTGCTGAAGCAATTTACTTTTAAGAATATTCAGATGTTTGATTAGAACCCTTTTTGTAAGTTAAAGGTTTATCTTGCAATATGATTTATTCTATAAAAGATAATCTCAAGAAATTGCTTTTCTTATAAAATGATTTAGCTTTAACTTAATTACGAGCAAATGTAATATTGGACTAATCCAATCCCGGCTGGAGTCCTTTCTCACTGTTCAGAACCCTTTAACATGTCTCACATCCTCAGACTCTGGTTCTAAACTTTGAGGCTAGTTTGATAGAAACGTTATGAGTTTATGTGCAGTTACTGCATATCTTGATGTAGGAGTTTAACTTATTGAAGAAAACATTGATAAAGTTAAAAAGTCTATTTTCAAAATATAATCCCATCGATACGACATCCACGTACTTTGCAGTGGAAGTTTTAGCTGAAAGTTTATCAATCCTCTCGTTCTGTCATCAGACTGGACTTTGACTTGGATTTATTTGAATGTTTTATCGGTGTAGACCAACACTCGGACTGTTTCAAAACTAACGATGAGTTTAGGGACACTAGTTGCTGCTCCTTTATTTATTTATATATATATATATATATATATATACATATACTTATTTTAAAAAATGCCAGAGTAATAATCCAGGATTTATTGAAGATAGGATGGTGGTGAGCTTCCTCTGCAGTGACGCCTCCCTCTTCCTCTCAGGTCTCCTCGGCAGGAAGCGGCAGCCTGCTGGGCTCGGCCCCGCCCCTCTCGCTGGGCTTCGGGATGTTGGGGGGCCTGGTTCCCGTGTCGCTGCCCTTCCAGTTCCCCCCGCTGCTCAACCTGCCCTCGCTGGGCAGCGGGGGCGCCGGCACGGCGGCCAGCAGCTCCGTGGCCAGTAGCAACGCACAATTCTCCACCTTGACGCAGAGTGAGTGGCTGAGCTTCTTTTGTTTGTCATTTTTAATGTTTAATCTGAAGACGATGAGCTCAATAATGGAGCCGTCCACAAGTTTTCCAGAGATATGAAGAGGAGAAAATGGCGTTGCATAAGACTTTCTCTAGAATATCTTATTTGGTTATTCCCCTTTAGAGAACAAGTGTGCTTTTCTGCCAGATTAACATCTGCTGAAAGTGCATTTAATACCATTTATGTAGCACAGATTACTGGCAATTTATGAACTTTGTTTTTATCCAGTACTTGCAACAAACCCCTCTCCCCTTTTTATATCTCTGGAAAAGCAGTGAACAGTCAGGCTCTGTCCAAACTAATCAAAACTCTATTTTCCCTCCTTGGCGTTCTCAAAAGAAATTCCATTCACACGTCGCTATGAACACAGCTTAACAGGATGCCTAACTGCATGTAATACATGTGCCTGGCCTTTAGGGGCGCTGTGACTCACCAAAAATGCGGAAGGAAACCGGATGTGCATAAAAATTTAAGAGTTGACTCCTTCTCCTCTCCTGGTTGAGAAATCAAACATAGCACCTTATTGAACCTGTTGGTATCAGTCGCTCCTACAGCGCCACCTGGAGCCAGTAGTCTGCCATTGCTGTGGTTATTAGGTCAACAACGCGTTTACGTGAAGCAGCATTCTCGTGTGGACAGGCCCCGAGACTTACTTAAATCCTGTCCACACGAGTCGAACACAATTTAATTTTTTTTCTCCGCGTCGTTCTTAAAGTTTACCGTACGAGAAACATCTGCGTCTGTGTCGCCATAAAAACAAATCCAAACAATGTAGTACATATGCCGGCCTATAGGTGGCACTGTAACGCTGCCACAGAAATACACCAGAAATGGAGAAGACGACACGATGCATTTAAAGACGGAGAAGAAATCATGGGACGGGGCCGGGCATGCCCACGACGTTTGTTTTCAAAATGTTTCTGAAACGAAAACGATGATTTATTAGAATTTCGGCCGGCGTGTGTGTGTGTGGCTCTGCTGCTGTCTGTTGCATCACCATATCGTGTGTCTGAAGCTTAATGTGATTAATGTAAGACATTATTCCATTTTGTTTGCTTCTTCTCTCTCCTTTTTGTTTTTTCTTCTTCCACTCGTTACTGGTCACCGTCTCCATCTGTGTCACTACCTGCCCTGCCCCCCTCCTCCTGGTCTCTTGTCGCCCTGTCTTGTCTCCTCAGATCTGTATAAGAGTCTCCAGTCGGGGTCTCAGGTTGCTCTGCCTCCTCACTTGCAGCTCGCTTTCTCAGGTAAACTCTGACCCTCCCCCCTCCCCCCTTGACAGCCTGCTCCATGTCTCCCTCCCTTCCCTTTTCCAAAGCGTCTGGTGTTTTCTGTCTGGTGGTTGGGGGGGGTCTTAATGTTTCTCTGCTCATCCATCACTGGCAGAATGCCTCATTTGTTTTTCTCCTAAATTATTTTAACCGTCTTCTTTGACGTTTTTGTGTGGCGATAAGTTTAACTGACGTTGTGCTCTTCCCATCCAGATGTCGGTCAAAGCCAAGGCGGAGACTCCAAGAGGAAGACGCTATGATCCAGCCGGACGTGGTTTTGAGGGACGGCTGTATGGGAGGGGGCGGGGCAACACCTCATCTGCTCAAAATCTCAACACCACAGTGGAATTTAACTTTTTCTAAAACAATTTGATAATTTTTTCAGTGCTATCCTTCATAGAACTGTTAAACAATGTTTACAACATAGACCTCTATCACTGTGGATGGGGAGGGGTGTATGAGATGGGTGTATGAGATGTGTGTGTGTGTGTGTGTGTGGCTGCTTGACTGGCTGGACTGTGTGCCTTTTTGTACGTCTCCCTCTCTGATGCATGGTCAGTGTGTCTATTCGGTGCTGTTTTTATTAAGTAATTATCACTGATACTTGTATGAAATGTACACTGCAAATCGTTGAATTTGAACTTTTTTTTTTTTTAAAGAAGAGCTGTACACGTTTTCAATGTACTTGAATTCTTGGCTGAATTCGTTTCTGTATAGAACTCGAGCCTCCTTTTAATTAAAATCTTGAACAGGCCGTTTGATTTATCTGTATCATCATTCCCGGAAGAACTCCTCACACGATATTTCTCAGCATTTAAAACATTTATAAAATCTTTTTTTTGCAGTATTTCAAGTTTTTTTGCAGACCACAAGATATGATCCTTCATTTAAACCCTGAAACCACAAGATAATCAATTTCAATTTATTAACGCGCCCTATCATAAAGCAGATATACTTGACACTGATTAACGCCCAGTGACACCTGATCAAATTACCAGTGTCCAACAGATAAACAAGACAAAAACAAATAATAATAAAAAAAACCAACAGAAGAGGGAGAGAGAGAGAGAAAAGGGGGTAATGAGCTAAACAGTTTGTAAAGAACTTGAGAAACGAAAGGGAGCTTGAACTGGCAGTACGAGAAGGGTCGGGATTGGCCGGAGTTTCTCCGCGGCAGCAGTTGGAGCTCGGCGCTCACTTGACCAGAGGTCTGGTTTTATCGTCGTCGCCACACTGGTGAGCTTTGTACTTTTTCACCTCGGCCATGTACTTTGACCAGGCATCGCTCTTGCCCGGCTCGGCCTGAAAGAAGCAGACGATCGTTATGGTAGGTTCAACACAACATCCCTACAGGACCCCCCCCCCCCAACCAACCACCACCACACCCTACTTACTTCCGAGTCCTGTTTCTGCTTCTTCGCAACAATGCCGGTCTTTAGGAACACGCCACCTCTGCGCTTCCCCACCTGGGTTAGGGGATAGAAGACTGACACCGTTACAGGAGCTCTTGCAGGCGGGCTGCCAATGAAGGAGCCTACACCAGAGCAGGTCTACATTTAGCCTCCTGCTGCTGCACCACCAGGAAACCATCATCAGCGCGGGGCATCCCTAGTCTTATCGCTTACACATTTCCAGTGAGAAGGCCAAGTTTAAAAAAAAAAAAAAAAAAAAATGACATGTGGGTCATTAGAATTACTGCTAAACCCCTTACAAAGCTCGTCACGGGTGGTGGCCGCTTTTCCACTGAGGTGTGGCCCTGCTCGGCGGGTGTCCCGTCCCTTGACTGCTCCATCTCCTTTCTCCTCTTCTCCTCCTCCATCTTCTTCTTGAACATCTCCATGAAGCTGCCGTCGTTGGCGAACGCGTTTCCCCCGGGCATCGCGGCCCTGGCCCCCGGCGGGGCCGGGCTCCTGGAGGGGGACGCGGGGCTTCCGCAGCTGGAGTCACTGCTGCTGCTGCTGCAGCTGCTGGTGGTGGTGGTGGTGGTGGTGTGAGGGTTTCCATGCAAGCGTTTTGCATCCATAGTTTGAACTTGTAAACAGGAAACAGTCCAGAAGTTTCTATCGAGGAAAACGTCCGCCAAGTTTGTTTGGCCTGACGACACAAAAACAACAAAAAAAACACCGTGAACACGCTGCAGGACGAGCTGGACCCACCCAAGGTTTCCTCTCAGGCAGGCTACGCACACTACAAAAAACACATTTTTAAAGAAATAAGTCCACGGTTAAACTATCTCTTGAAACAATCTTTTTTTTTTTTTTCTCCTTTGGATGTAAAAAATCGAGAACAAAAACAAAAAGCTGCTAACGCGGCTAACACGGAGCTAGGACACGGTAACAATAAGCCCTTTGTGGACGAAAGCGACTCAACTTCAACCGTCGGTTTGTGCGCAAGACGCACTAAAGTACAAAAGCAAGCAGTTACCGCGGAGAATGAGGTTTAAACGGTGGGACAAACACCGGGAGTTTGCAGACTTTACCGACGCCTGATGCTAACTTTAGCCAGCCATCACCTCCGGTGCGCCATGTCTGAGCGGACGTCGGCACGTGACGTCATCGCGTCAGGTTACGTCACGGTGCGGTCATCAGGGGCGGAGACGATTGAATAATTCTTAATTTTTCTTCTTCTTGTTTTTCTTATCATTATCTTATTTTATTTTATTTTATTTTTATTTATTTCCCCCTTTTTTTTCTTTTTTTTGCGAGTGACTCGCTCTGCACCGTTTGAAACACGGACACAAAAAGCACATCAAAACGTGAGGAACGTTTGGGAATATGTTCCTTCAACTTTTGTTAACGATTCGGCTCACCGTTTCCGAATAAATCACAAAAAAAACCGTGCAAAATGTCCACATACAGAATAGATGGGAAAGGCGCTTCATCGAGGAGGTCAAAGGAGATCAGCTTGTGTTGGGAGCACGGACACGGAAAGCAAATCAGAACGTGAGGAACGTTCCAGAATAGGTTGCTGTGACTCCCCGGTTGACGATCCCGGTAACCGTTTCCGAATAAATCCCATCCATACAAAGGGGATGGAAGAGGCTCCTCATATGAGGAGATCAGCGTCTGTTGCCAAGGAGACGCTGGGATCAAAAGACGTCGGCAGCCACACATAATTTCCCCTGGAATTTTGTAGTTTAACTTCATATATCTGAGGTTGATAAATCATAAAGCACTTGTTTTTATGTTTACTGGGCTGTTTTTTGTAGCATTTTCTGAATTTATTTTTAACTAAACTTTTGTTTCTTGACTGTTGTTCATTTTGATCGGAAACAAATATCACAATTTGTAAGAAAATATGCTTCTATCTATCTATCTATCTATCTATCTATCTATCTATCTATCTATCTATCTATCTTGGCTTCACTTCTCAGGTATTTTTCATGAAAGAGATTGCACCTTACGTTCCAGTAGGTGGCGCTGTGCGCCTGAAAACCCCCTTCAAACCTTCAGTGTCACTGCCTGTAAAAAAAAAAAAAAAAAAAGACCTGTTTTCTGGGTCCTTTCTCTGCTGTGGTGTGAATATACCAACACGCTTCAGGGTGTGAGTGTACATTACCAAGCGCTGAACGAAAGCCAACACTGAGCTGGCTCTCAGAGCTTCCACAACCTTCACAGCTTTGTCTGGAGTCACACTCGGAGGCCCGATACCTCGCTGTGAAACCCCATGCGAGGCTTTAATTAATGTACATTGATCATTCTTAAAGTAGAGCATCACCTTTTCCAGTTTTCTCCATATTTCAACATAGTTTTTTATCTTTTTCTCATGAGAAACTTGTCCTGACATCGTTAATCCGACTTCACGATAGTAAAGATTCTCACGTTTGAATAACTCACGTGGCCGTATAGGGCTTAAGAGAAATCGTTGTTTTTAAAAAAAAAAAAAAAAAAAGTTTTTTGCCCTCTGAAAACCAGCAAAGCAACTTCTGCGAGAACCTCAGATGGCCACAACAAGGTGGGAGGAATATTCATGGTTCTGGAGAAGAGAACAGAAGATCAGAGAGAGAGAGAGAGAGGGAGAGAGAAACAGGCCTGTGGGAGGGGACGGGGGCTCGTGGAGAGGAAAAATCAAACCCACCCAGAGCCCTTCATACGTCACTGTTCACATCACAGATGTTCCCACAGACACTCAGTGTGGGTTGTGGGCCGAGGCGTGTGGAGAGCCAGTATGGCTTCAATTGGCTGCTTTTTTTCCTCCATCGGTGTTCGTGTGCATAATATTAAGCACGCCTGCTGTGTGCGCGTAAATGGACACCCATGCAGGCTCTGCCGGGACGTTTAAAAGTAGGTCCTTTATTAATATGCCAGTGTGTCTTGCTATATATAGGTGTGTTTATATCAGCTTTATATGGAGTTGTCTCCATATAAACTGGAAGAAAATGTGCAGCACATTTTTCAACATTGTGTTTTGTACCCTAAACTCCTCCTCGATCAGTATCGATCATGATAGTATATTTTATATATTGCAATATATAAAGGACTTTTCATACAATAATCAATACAATGATAACACAGTTACTCCAACTAAGGGACAATAACTGCAACAACAAATCAATCCCCCAAAAATGCGGTGTGAATAAAATAAGAGAAAAATCAAAATGTAATGAATAAATAACAGTAAACGAAGAGCAACACAATTAAATTGTTTATAACATCATATGAATGTATTATAAAAACAGATTTTGAAGAAAACAATAGAAAGGAATAGATTTTTTTCAACATTAAATTGACATCTTTTGTTCCACCTGCCATGTTTTTGTACTTATGCATGAATGGAAAAATGTTTTAAGGAATAATAATTAACCGCGATGACTAAATTCCACTAAATGTTGAAATGTCATGGGATGACTAAATAAATCAAAATATAATTTTATTCCTCAATTTAAAAAATATTCTAACAAAATAAAATTAATTTGAATAGATAGAAAATGAAGACTAGTCATACAATGATTAAATTAGTTTTTTTAAATAAATAAATTAAAAGCTATAGTAAAATAATCCATTTCCTAATTGACCCCTGTTTCCCGTTTCCACATGTTTTATGTCCATTTGTTCCTCAATCTTTACTTTAAACTGACCACGAAGGAAGATTTCTCCCTCGAAACGCCCAAAGACAAACTGAATCTGGTCAATAAAAGCAGCGTGGTTCTTGTGAAATCCGCTCTTTAATTAAACCCTCGTGTTGTCGGAACAGACCGCAGCTTGTTTTTACTGAGCGACGCTTAACGTGGCTCATCTGAAACTGATGAACGAGGGAGAAACGCGTAAATCCCCCGAAATAATGGGTTCTTGAAAGTTCGAGATAAGGGAGCCGCTGCGTGGGCGGACCCGGCGCTGTTTCCATGTCGAGGTGTTATTGATGGAAATCAGCCCGTTTCTGTACGAGACGCATGAATGAGGTTCAGAACAGAAGCGCAGACCGCAGCGTCCCTCGGTGCGCACTGCGCGAGGAGAGGGGAGAGGCGCGTCTCTGTCCAGATCTTGTCTTATGTTTACTTGTACGTCACCAGCAGTTTTCACACGCGTCAGAAATCCCCCTCCGGTTTTCCCTGAGACCTTTTATTTAATTTCGGCTCCAAAACACGAGCTGTTTTTAACCCACTGAAGCTCCGGATGCTCCTCTGACCCAGAAAATATCTCAACCTTCTTTAAAAAAATCGGGTCTGAAACAACATTAACGCTGCTGTGCTGTAGTGGTATGCACTCCCACCTCATGGTTCGAGTCCAGGAGAGTTTGCAGGGCAGGGGTGACAAACATAAGGCACGAGGGCTGAAACCGGGCCGCAAGAGGCTCCAGTCCAAACCAAGCAAATCCTAAAAATTTCCAAGAAAACATTGATATTTAACCAATTTCTTAGAGGAAAGAACAGAAGTGAGACACCTGAGCTCGTCGTGTGCCAACTGGCATTGGCCTCACAACCACGCTGTCCTTGTAAGGTTGTAAAAACACCCAGAATGCAACTGTGTTTATGAAGGTACGACTCTTCAGTGTCTTCTTTTCACACGTTTCACAACATGGTGTGTCGATTTAAACGAGGCTTTCATCTTATCTCTTATCAGACTTCAAAGTGACGAATGTGGTTCTTAGATGAAAGAACGGTTCAGTCGTTCGTCATTTAAAAATATGCATCACATCGTCACATCTCAACAAACAACAAAAGGTCGTGGTGAGACGCAGGAAGGGTTTTAAAAGCCAAACGTGAAAAAGTGAAATAGTGATAAGAGTGATAAGAGTGATAAGAGTGAAAAAGGCTCAAACATCTGGAGTAACTTTTTAATGTTTCTATTCATTGATCCATTCAACTAACACTGTTGTTGGTAAAACTGCTAAAAGAGCTGAAAAGGCTAACACGACTCAGTTGGTAGAACCGGTTGTCTCACAATCATAAAGTTGCCGGTTCGATTCCCCCCCATCTGTGGACATTTCAGTGTCCTTGAGCAAGACGCTGAACCTCAAGCTGCTCCCAGTGGATGCACCTCCGCAGAGTGTGAGTGTGTGTCGATGGGTGAGTGTGACTGACATTGAAAGCTTTGAAAGGTGTTCAGTCCCAGATAAATAAGTTTGATCTATTTCTAATCGAGGCTTTGAAGTGAAAAATGTGGATTTGGGATCAGAGAGCTGCGCGTTTGAATCCCACAGCTGACCAGTCGTCACTGTATAGGTCCCTGAGGACGACCCTTGACCTCCGTCAACTCCCTGATGTGGCAGCACATTGCTCCTTTAAGGTGGGGTAACCGCGGAGATGTTTTTGAAGTACACGTGTTCTTTATAGCTCCTACATGTAATGACTGAACATAAAGTGTTGGTGGCCCACGTGTTGCTGCACTCTTGCTTTGAGGGCCTTTCTGTCTGAACTTTGCTTTTTCTTCCTGTGTGTTTTTGTTTTAGGAGTTTCCTCCTGCAGTTCACAAACCTCCCTGACCTTTACTCGACTTCGAAAACGTGGTATTTAACACTTTTAAGACCCTGTAATGGTAACATCGCCCATATTAAAGATGTTTTAATAGATATTTTTACCCTTTATGAAGGACTTGATGTGTCTTTTTGAAGTTGATAGAAATCATGAAATCAGTTAAATTGACTAAAATCACACTTATTTCAAATTTCATGGCTCGAAGAATGAAGAATGTGTTTTTATTTAAATCCAACAATTTGATTTGATTAAATATTTCAAAGCATTTTTTTATTCATATTTTCTATTCAGTCTATTCAGTCAGCGGTTTGAAGCGGGAGTCGCCATACAGTCTCTTTGTGGATGTATGAAGTTGGAATAGACGTGAAGAAAGCAGTTACCAGTTAAGTAATTAAATATGGACTCTAACTTTTTATCACCTCATATAATCACTGCCGGAGTTTTGTACATGTGGGGGCCCTGAAAACATTTGCTGACCTCTCTCAATAAACGCGTTCATATTTAATGACTCACTATCGTGAGCTTAACGAGGGACTTTTCCCTCCTCGCTGCGTCTTTTCGAGACCCCGCTGCGGCACATATTTGTCCAGTGACGCGCAGCTCCACCCGTCGACCATCCACCCGCTCCCGCACGCTCACCCCCCCCCCCCCCCCCCCCACCCCCGCCCCGCAGCTCGAGCCAGGCGGGGTGGCACTCGCGTCCAGAGACGCTCCCGACATTCCTGAAGCCCCCTGTCACTTCCTGCCGCGCGTAATCCCTCACATCTGACGGACACTGACAGGTTGCTGCTGAGCCAGGTGGTTTTGTTTTTTTTAATCATCTTTTAATTTAGAAATAAGATTTCAAAATCAACCCTGAAGTTGCACTTCCGGGTGTTTGTCGTCCACCTTCTGTTATCAAGCTGTACTTTGCTCCGCTCAGCTTCCCTCTAAAGTTGCTCAACACTGAAAGGAAAGTCCGCCTCCCTCCCTCCCTCCGCACGCGCTCAGCGCTGATCGATACAAGTCAAGGAGGTCATTAAAACCGGTTTGCGTTACCTGGGCGGGAGTTCCCAGAAATCCTCCTCTGTGACGACGCACACACCACATGCCCATATATGGACAGGCACTTGCGTAATTAGGAAAGGCCGTACGTACGGAGCGCCGTGCGTAAAAACGCAGAAACCCTCTTCTGCTTGCGTAAGGTTTCCTCACAGGGAGCAACCACCACTCCCCCAAAACCTGACTGCCCTCTTCAGTCTGCCCACTGCTTCCTGTTGTTTATGTGTTTCAGCTGAGTGTAAATATGTGTGGATGTATGACGCAGAAACACTTTCAGTTCATTTCAAGACACTTTACTTAAATACACGTCACAAATAAAAAAAAAAAGACACTTGTAAACATTGGACATCAGTTTTGTCTGGATCAACCGGAAAAACCAAAAATAATTTACACATTGAATAAATGCAGCATTTCATGACAACATCAGTTGCAAAAACAAAAAAAAAGTACAAAGTAATACAACAATCGTTCCCATTTTCTACCGTTAGTAAAGCCCTCGACGGCCCGAGAGCCCCTGGCGCTCCGGGTCTGCTCAGTCTGGATGCTGCCCCTGGTTTCTGAGGGTTGAATGGTCCTGTGAGGGTGTCCAGCATCCGAAAGTACCATTTCAATCAGTCTCTTCAGAGCAGTCCAACACGTCGCCCGCGGCTCCGTGCGCATCTGCCGCTACTCCAGTGCCGCGCACGCAGAGCTCCAGTGTTATTACTTGTCAGTCAGTGCGTAAAAGTCTCTGGTTCTTTCAAAACGCCTCCATCTTGCTCGTGAGCATCAGCTGACAGCCGCTGCTCACGTGCGTGAGCACCTTCTGTTTGAGCTGCGCGACCTGGTCCCGCAGCACGGACGCGGTGTTGGAGAGCCCCGCGTTGTCGCTCTTCAGCCCCTTCACCTTCTCCTCCAGCCGCGCGATGCGCTCCAGCTTGCGCCGCCGACACTTGGTGGCGGCCAGCCGGTTCCGCAGCCGCTTGCGCTCCGCCTTGATGCGCTCCTGCGTCTCCAGGTCGATGGGGGACATTGGGGGCGAGCCGTCGCTGCTCAGGAGGTCCGGGACGGTCTGCGGCTCCTCTTTGAGCGCGACCAGCCGCTGCGGATGGAGCCCGGAGCCGGGCAGCGCGTGCTGGAAGGGGCCGTGCGCGCCGTGCGTGGAGGTCTGCGGGTGGCTCTGCTGGTGCGGCGGCAGGTAGCTGATGGTGGCGGTGGGGTAGCTGGACGCGGAGGAGAGGTTCGTGTTGGGGCAGTACGCGTTGAGCGTCGTGTAGATGGGAGGCTCGGGCTGCAGCGCCGAGCCGAAGACGCTAGAGGCCGCCGCCGCCGCCGCCGCCGCCGCGGAGCACGTCGTCACTCCGCCGGCTCCGATCGACACGTTGGGAGGGGCCATCTGGTTCATCTTGTGGAGGTCGTCCAGCGCCTTCACAAACCCCTCCGCGAAGCCCTCCTGCTCATCAGTGATGCCCCGGTTGTAGAAGTACTGGCCCGGGGTGGGAGTGGTGATCACCCCGTTACTGTTTTGGATGATGAGCCTCTCGAGCTCAGGGGACGCAAGCTTCAGGGACCCCACGTCCTGGTGGCCCCCCTGGTACGGGTCAGCCTCGGCCCTCAGCTGTGATTTCAGGTTGCGATAGGGCTCTGTCAAGTTCAAATTCATATTCTGCTTTAGCAGTTTGTAGTCGTGCATGGCTGCATCTGAGTGGCCGTAAGCCGACAGAAACGAGTCGTCATGATAAAAAGGCTGTTCCATCTTTGTAGACATAAAGTCGTAGAAAAAAAAAAAGTGAGCTTACCAGCTGCTTTCTAGAAACACAGTCTCTGGGTAATCAACAAAAGTCAGTGTCAGCAGAGAGCGCGTCAAATCAGGCGCTCGTCCTCTCTCTGTCTCTCAACTGTGTCCCAGAATTAAAAGTATTATTATAATAATAATAATAATAACTTTCAAAAAAGAAGCGCGACAGTCCAACACACGCAGTTAAAAGTCTTTTCCAGCCTCTGACTTGCAGTTTGCCTTCACGGTCCTCAGCCGGTAAAAGTTTGAGCAGTGACTTTATTCCTGTGAGTCGCGGTGTTCAGTCTTGGACGCTTCTCGAGGCGTGTGTCTCTGGGTCAGTGTGCCTTTTTATATATATGCGGAGCCACGCGCGTGCTGTTGGGGCGTTGCGGCGCTGCGATTGGCCGGGAGGGCCGCAGCCCCGCCCACAACGAGCGCGTCGTCGCGTGACGTTAATGCCGGGAAGAGGCGACTGTAAACAAGCCTGTAGGCAAGAGGAGCGGACCGAGGCGGGAGCGCTGCGGACACCGCTGTCACAGCGAGGAAAACACGCCGCCTTTTTATTCTACGCATTTACAGCCGGAATAAAAAGTGTATTGTTTGTGCGCGTTGGTGCGGATGAAATATAGCGTTTATCACAGCTTTTCATTCATTAATGTCTCATCATATTGTTAGACAAAACGCCGGTTTCGTTTAATTTAACCCCTACACGCGGTGAAGAATTAAAATCTTCCATGTCATACCGTGTTGGGTTCATTAAATGTGATTTATCAGCACCTAAACACCGCACCGCTGTTTATTGTGACCCGTCCCGTGGAGGAAGCGGCAGCACCTTATATGGGCATGGTGACGCGGCAGTTCCTCTCAGTGAGAACCGGGAAGCCACGCCCACTCGGGCCTCATTCCAGCAGCATTCCTGCTCCTGTGTAATCCCAATCCCAGTGCCAGATAGTGAGGGACTTTCTGCCTCGGCAGGGAGGAACAGTGACCTCAGCTCAAGTCTCTCTCACTTAGAAGCAGCCAGGCTTTGAAGACAAACTTCTTGTTTAGCCGACGTGGGACATGTTGTCCTATATAAATCAAGAGTCTGCAACTTTATGACCAAAAATCGAGCCATTTCTGTGACTTTCCACCAAATCAGGATGAACTGGAGCTGCAAATCCTTAACATGAGGCTGACACACCTTTATAAAGTGTCATATGTTGTTTTGAAACTCGTACGTTGCTTTTCTGGAGACTCACAGTCCAGGGTGGTGAACATTTCATTACGTTCCTGTTTCTGTATTTTATTTGAGCAGTGTCACTCCTCTTTTTTGACATTTTGGCCTTTTTAAAGCAATTCAGCATGTCTCCCCCATAACCTTCTTGTTTTTCCATTTAGAAATTCTTGTCATTTCCAGATTCTTTAAGCCATTTGATCATCTCTTCGCCCATTTCTTGTGGTTTTAGCTATTTTTCCCAATCTTACTGGCACTTTAAATAGTTTTCTCGCCAACAGTTAGGAGTCCTTTTGGAAATGTCTCAGGTGTGTAGATATGACGAAAATAAGTTAAATGTCTGGTATGATTTAGTGAACGCTTCATGCGGTCGAGCTAAAGAGCCACATGTGAATCCAGAGGTGCAGGTTACAGACTCCTGTCCTCAGTAAACACCTCTGATCAGGACCTTTGGACATACAAGACATTGTGTCCACACGAAAGAAACCTTCACTTACTTATGAGGAAGTTTCCTGTTCAGTAGGGTTCGGGTGTAAATGGAGGACAATTAAACACATAAGGGCCAAAAGTTAACTTTATTATCTATAATTAATGAATTAAGTTGATTAACATTATTTAGTGGTACTTCAAACTGCTGCCGGTTTTATTGTTCGTATCTAACCTTGGTTTACTTGTGTATTGTGACCTCTTTATATAAATAAATAAACATTAAACTAAAAATAAATTAAGAATATTGATTATAGTAACTAATGGAAATTAAATTCAAATGCTTCCCAAAGTTTTTTTTAAATCACTGCACACTGCAACGATGATAAACAATATGATATAATTCTTTATATTATATTTCTAATATAAACAATATGTTATTGTAAAAATACAGGAAATGTTGCATTCAGCTATAAAGTACTATATATTTACCATTATTCTACTGTACATACAACACAGTGGAATCCTAATTATGTCTCGTTTGTCTCCTACGGTGTAAACGTATACCACACAAGAAATAGAAATACAGTATGAAAGAATAAATTGAGTGCAAAAGGAATTAAATATATAAAAATATATACAAAATTTTAATTGTGATAGATTCTGAGTCTTGTTCTAAAACAAAAATTGATTTATTCTAATATTTTGACTGAATTTTTAAATTAGAATGACTTCAAATGGAAGACTATCAAGAAAATCAAATTTTTTTTTTGAAATAAATCTTATTCTATCTTATTTCATTTTGAGTTTACTCTTGTTGATATAGCGTATGTTTTACTCTTTTAATTCTTTTCTTTCTCCTCCTACTGTGAAGCGCCTTGGTCACCTTGAGTGTTGTAAAGGGATTCATAGATAAATGTTGATTGATTGACTGACAGATTGACGGTTTTCCTTGAGATGCACTTGTATTCTCAACACTTTCCAGCCTTCACTTTCGGTTAATTTTCACTTCTGATCGCCGAGGCTCGGATCGGCATCGGCCTGGCCGACGTGTTGCGTCTCGTTCTGCTCGAGGAACGATGGTTTTCCTCCCCGTGAGCGGCCGGGCCGAGGAACGGGAATGCGATTCCTCGGCAGTGCACCTGTCTCGGTTGCGGAGAAAGCAACCTTTGTCTCCCGCCTGTGCTTCTCCTGACGCCCACGCAAACGCGCACAAACGCCTCTCGCCGCCGCATCCCCGCAACAGACGAAACAAGTCGGGCAGGACGCTCGAGCTCAAAATCCTCCAGCTGTACCTGCAGGATGGCGCTCTGATCCAGCTCGCCGCTCGCTCATTATACAACCAAACACATGAATAACAACTCTCCGATGTGTGCAGATGTGCGCCGGAGACAATGCCAGAGTGGGCTGTACATTGTAGGTGAACAATAAAACACACAAAATAAAAAAAAAAACCCACACTCCTCTTCATTAAAATGAGCAGATGATCTGTGTTTGACAAACCCCCACAAGCCTACCGAGCGATCACACCGCCCACCATGTTCCAGATGTGTTCTCATGAAGGGATTATAAAATAGACGGTTACTTAACAATATATAAAGGGAGAGATTGTTCTGCTTGTTTCACGGAGTTTCAACCGTTTGTTTAATGCGGTCGTGTTGACTTGTTAAGCTCTTTTGAGTCAACTTTTATAGTTTTCAGCAGCATCTTGAAAAGTTGATGTTCAATTAGTTTAAGTTCAAGCAAAGTCAGCTAAACTAATAAACCCGCCTGTTTAGAATAGCTCAGTTACTCTAATTCAATAAATTCATTGAGTTAAACTTATTTGCCGACACTTTCTAGATTGAAACTTCTATAATCTGACCTCGTGACCTCTAGAAATAAACATGGGATTATCACAATTTAATCATTATATTAACACACTCAGCAAAAATATAAACACTTTTGGGTTTGTGAAACATTTTCTATGAGCTGAAACTTAAGATCTCAGGCTTTCAAACGTCCGTACGACGACTCGGACTGCGACTCAAAGGAAAGCTTGGAGGCGTTAAAGCCGATCATGAGCGCTCAGCTTTCACACAGAAAGGCCCAAAACAGGCGTCTCACAGGAGGTCAAACCGCCAAGAACACGGAACACCGGCACTGATTTATGGACGTATCTCTTAAGAGTAGCGACACAACGCAACACAGCGATGCTACCATGAAAGACGGCTAACTAGCATTAGCCTCAAAGCCACGCTGTCAGAATATAAAAATACCCATAATGCAACAGCGGCCTCGGCCTTAAGGCCTCTTCATCCTCCATTTCCTTCTTCCAGCTCCTTCTGGCCGAACAAATTTGTTTGGGCTGTGCCAACCGCCCTGGCCGAACTATGTGGGAGCCGCACTGCCGAAACTTCTGCACTGCCGTGTGCTGCGCATGCGTGTTCTAGTTCGCTCATGACTATCGATAATATTTTAATCATATTTAGCTTGTAACAGCGCTGCTGTACGAGCGCCGCAGCTCGTTAAAATGTCGGAGTGTAGGCTTTTACATGATGCACCTGAACGCATCACGAACAGCTGTCAGCTCCTGGAGTTAAAACTGGACTAACATCGCGCTCGGACAAAAACTTTTTTATAACTGAAAAAGTTCAGAGAAATGTATTTCTGAAAGCACTGGCGGCCAGAAATAAACTGTGCTGTTGAAAAGTTTAAACGCCGCTTCACAGACTCGTGCCTGCTGCGAGGGGGCGTGGCCTGCTGTGAGGGGGCGTGGCCTGCGAGTTCGGCAGCTTCTTATCGGAGTATGAACAGTCCTGCCGAAAAAGCTTTTTTTTTCTGCTGCTGGCTGACGTCACTGCCGAATTTTCTTCTTGTTCTTATGGGTTCAAAAGGGAGGATGCAGGGGCCTTTACTGCAGCAGCAGAAGGTTTCATGAAAATTGGCTTTATGTTGAGATTACAGCCGTTTTCGGTCGTAATTATTTAACTTTGTGAAAATGTAGACATTTTCATGACGTTCCCGCTGCGCCACAACAAAGACAAACTTAGATTTAAAGGATATTTATTTTACCAGTCAGGATGAAATTTGGGCTGCATGTGGCCCCTGAACTAAAATGTCTTTGACAGCCTTTACCATACAGGGTTTGCATGATTTATAAAAATCAAACAATACAAGCACCACGTCTCCACATGTGAAACAGCTGTTTTCTCTCCTGGAGGAGGAAGTCGGGTCTCCGTAATGAGCTCCTCTCAGGTGGTTCTCTGGCATTCGCAGCCACTATTTTGACTCTATGCCTTTTTTGTGAGTATCCATGGGAATCTGGACAAACAGAGGAAAACAAGAGTTCCTGGCAGTGTTGTGCCTCCACTTTGCCACCTCCCTTATAAATTCTATTCTCTGCACAGCGGCCCGGGTCCGCTGCCGCTCCGCTCTGGCTTTCTTTTCTTTTTTTAGGGTTTCTCTTCTCTGAGGTTTGAGGTTTGAGGTCGACCGCGTTCCCAGTGACATTCTGGCACCGAGCGGCAGAGCGGGATCTGGAGCGGCGAGTGTTTACGGGAACACTCCCGAGGTGGCAGCGTGCCACGCGGGCCAAATGTTGGTGGAACGCAACCGCCGTCAGCCTGCAGGTCAGAAACACGCGCGGTGGAACACGGCATTCGATAACGCAGTGATTCCTAGCAGCAACATCCGAGTAACTGATTCAAATGTTGAGCAGGTTTTTATTTTTTATTTTATTTGGTCGTTACTCATTACTTTTACATAGATGAAGACAAAATGTTGCCATTTCGCTAAACTCCTGGGTGCTAAGCTGTGGTTAGCATTATTAAAACTAATGCTGACTTCCCGTTCTGAGAAAAAAAAATCCAATTAATATCTCCTGTTCTGGCGCCATTTTGTTTCTTTAGGAATCGCAAACATCCTCATCTTCCTCCTGCTAATAGATGTAACTTCAGTTTACATCCAGATTATAGAGCGTCTTCCTCCACTAACATCCAGATTATAGAGAATCTTCCTCCACTAACATCAGATTATAGAGCATCTTCCTCTAAAATCCAGATTATAGAGTGTTTTCCTCCACTAACATCCTGATTGTAGAGCATCTTCCTCCCCTAACATCATATAGAGAACCCTCCTCCACTGACATCAGATTATAGAGCATATTCCACTAAAATCCAGATTATAGCGCATCTTCCTCCACAAACAAAAGATTATAGAGGACCTTCCTCG
This sequence comes from Lipophrys pholis, assembly GCF_963383615.2. Lineage (NCBI taxonomy): Eukaryota > Metazoa > Chordata > Actinopteri > Blenniiformes > Blenniidae > Lipophrys > Lipophrys pholis. The sequence continues at coordinate 2,818,250 of NC_137647.1, forward strand.
AACATCCAGATCATAGAGCATCTTCCTCCACTAACATCAGATTTCAAAGCATCTTCCCCTAAAATCCAGATTATAGAGCGTTTTCCTCCACTAACATCAGATTATAGAGAATCTTCCTCCACTGACATCAGATTATAGAGCACCTTCCTCTAAAATCCAGATTATAGAGCATCTTTCTTCTCTAACATCCAGATCATAGAGCATCTTCCTCCCCTAACATCATATAGAGAACCCTCCTCCACTGACATCAGATTATAGAGCATCTTCTACTAAAATCCAGATTGTAGTGCGTCTTCCTCCACAAACAAAAGATTATAGAGCACCTTCCTCGAACATCCAGATCATAGAGCATCTTCCTCCACTAACATCCAGATTACAGAACATATTCCTCTAAAATCCAGATTGTAGAGCATCATAGATATAAAAACATCCATAAATATGGAGAATGCTCACATAATCCCGTGATTACCCGATGGCATTAAGACGAGTAACTTTACCAGGTAACTAGTTACTTTAACCTTTGAGTACCTAGCTTTAGGTCCTCGACACTCCACCAGTCTTCAGCTTATCCAACAGTTAATAAGTGATGTTGTTTATTCCCTGGACAGCCTCTATTAATCACCCGGGCCAGTTATTAACAGTAGAGCTGTTAATCTTTTGGCTCTAAACAATAACGTGGTGATTAGTTAGATCAGTTATATCAGGTTTCAGGTTTTGCGGGAAAAAAAAAGAGAAAAAAAACCCAACAACAACAAAAAGTGTCGGACGGATTAGTCACATCTTGATTAGTCACATGTCTGTTTAGTCTGTTTAGATTCAGAGTCGTTCGGTACAGAAATTCCTCGGCTGGAGTTCTGCTTTTTTTATAATTTTTTTGTTTTTTTTATTCCTGCCGACACCCGAGGTCGGCTCCAGTTTTTCACTGTTTTGTGTCTCTGTTCTTTTGTTGGTTGTTTGGTTGTTGTTTTACGCATATTTTCTGGGCAATCTTTCAAAGAGTTTGAGGGCAGGACAAGCAGCTTGGCAGCAGACTCGGTTTTAACAGTCAGGATCCGATGGCCGAGTGCCAAAACCAACTGAGTGTTACCTGCTCTGGTTCCTGGGTGAGTTTATGGAAGGCAAAGGCCTGGGGGGGGGTGGGGGGGGTTACGGTAAGATTAGGGAAAGTGTGTGTTTGCAATCTTGCCTTCCTCTCTTTGTAGGACCAGAACACTGGGAGAACATTATACTTGTGGAGCCACTGGCTCTTTCTTGCTCACTAACCCATGATGGGAAGTCGCTACACCTTTAAGTGAAGACATGTTTCCAGGTCTGTCTGTGGTTTTTGGGGGTAAAAGTGAAACAGTCAGGTCCGTGTTAATGAAGATCTTGTTTTGTAAACGTCGAGGGGGAAATGTCTGTTGTTGTAAAAAAAACCCGAGTACGTGTGAACGTGGCCTTAATCTAGTCAAACAGTCTGACGGGTAAGGCACTGCTTCCTTAATCAAATATTAACAAGGAAACATGAACTTTCCTCGTTCATGTTGTTATTCACATCAGAGTTCATGAGTCCTCTCAGTGTCTAAGCAGAGCGAGTGTCTCCGGTTGAGGCCATACTGAAGCCAAGATATTCCTTATCAGTCATTAAAACCCTGATTACTAGATTGGACTTTCAGGTTTGGAGTGCAGAGCTTTGTCCTCCGGCGTCAGACCTTTATAAATGTCTGTTTTTCTCTCAGGTTTTCTCCTCCAGTCCATAAAATCAACTCAATATTACTTGTGAATGTGAAGGTGTGTGTTTGCCCCGTGACGGACTGTTGACCCAGATCAGCTCCGGCACCTTATAAATACACGTATCAGATATTTCTGTGTCATCTGTGAGGGATTGTATTTTTGCACTACCAGAAGGAATCAGCCACTTCTTCTCGCTCCTCGTTCGCGCAACATTTCCAGTTCCTGCACGGAGGAAAATCCCCTTAATTTCTTCACCCTATACACGCTTGTCTTCTCACAAAGCAGGCTTTGACAATAAGGTGCTTATAGCGAGGATTGCGCCGGCCTCACCTCCGCCTCCTCCGCCTTTCAAACTGTCCCATTGTGCCTCGCCACCTCTGCAACAACTCTCCTTTTGTGAGAGGCCGTCTGCTCCTCCAACAACGCAGCGCCCTCTTCGGCTCCGGCGCCGTGACTCAGAGCGGCCGGGTTCAGCCAGGAGGCCAATCAGAGGTCAGAGCTCCTCTCCTCACTTCAGAGTCTTTCTCCTGACCTTCACAACTCCTCCAAAACTCCCACTCAGCAGAAACGCAGCGGCGGGTGGGCGGGCGGGCGGGCGAGGGGAAGGAGAAAGACGGGCTCAGTCAGATGAGGTTTGTTTGCGTGAAGAGCCCTCTTGACGGAGCGGCTGACTCCTTGTTTCGGACATAATGGGGCCTCTCATCCGCAGCGTCGCTCTCCTCCTTTGTGACTGTGGTCACTCTGCTGTGCCGTCTATTAATAGAGGTTTCCATCATCCTTCACGTCGTCGTCACCTTCATCCTCGTCAACATCACATGACGATGTTTTCTTCTGCTCCACTCTGTTAATCTCAAACGCTCCGGCTTCAGACGCGCTCAACCTCCGAGTGCGGCTCATCTGAAGCTTTTTAATTGGAGACGGTCGACTGAGCTTGAGGTGATTAATCAGCGATTGGTCGATGACTAATCACCGATTAATCACTGATTAATCGGTGATTGAGAACGACAGCCTGCCACGTGTTGAACATTACCGTAACCTTTTAGGCCCAATTCACACGACAACCTCTCGGGTGAAAACGCATCGTTCTTTACACTTTCATTTTGGTAAAAGTTTGGTGTTTACACGGCAACGACTTGGAAATGATGTCTGTTTCCATGGAAACGTCAGAACGCTGAAAATTATGTTGTTGGCATGAGGCTGTTGGTTGATTTTAACATGAAACCACACACACACACACACACACACACACACACACACACACACACACACACACACACACACACACGCACACACACACGTGAGCAGAGAACAGCGTTTCCGCCGTCGACGGTTTATAATAATAAGTTGCGTTTTCTCCCGTTTCCACGGAGACGGAGGGAGAGTGTTTTCAAAAAGTTCCACCTTGAGACCAATTTTTCAAAAAGTTGTGTTTTCAGTTTTGTGTGAACAGACCCACAAAACGCAAGGAAAGTTTTCCGTTTTCACTTGTAAACTTTGTCGTATAAACGGGACTTTAGATAAGTTTGCCCCCACGGTCACCGCAACTTTAATAACTGACGGGGTCTCTCAGGAGGCAGCTTGATGTTTCTGGTGCTTTCTCAACTTTTTTTTTCATTTTTCCTTTCCAAACTGCACGTGTGCAAGCAGATCAACAACAATGGTGAGTTCCAAAACAAGTTTTCGGACAAAACCGAAGCTTTTTAACATCATAACCCTGCAGTGAGAGGATTGTTCGGACGTTCTCTGCGGCGCTGCAGCACAAACTGGACATGTCACAACCTCATTTACGTCGAGCCGCGGGAGCAGCGGAGCCCGTCACAATTCAAGCTTGCTGCTGCCAAATGTGAGGACTCGTCCTGGCAAGGTCCCTCGAATGCTCAGCGAACCTGAAGTGGCCCGCAGGAGCCGTGAGTCAGGTCATGCCACGGAACCACGGGAGGGGGGGGGGGGGGGGGGGGGGGGCTGACTGTCCAACGTGACGGTCAGTGACGCCGTCGCCAGAGGTCAACACTTACAGCTCCGTCCAACCCGGTTTCACTCCTTCCTGCTACGCTTGTTAGTCAGTAAAAAGCAAATCACAGTTAATGAATGCGGGATGTTCTCTTAACGACCGTGTCTTATTGTGAGTTATAAGTATAAAAAGTAGAAAGATAAACCCAAGCGGAGGACGGCATTTAACGTGAGAGAGTTCATACACCCGACTCCAGATCTCCGGTCGTCTGAGATCACGCGTCATTTTATCCCTGCGAGTCTTGAAGTGGCGATTGAGATTTACTGCAGAAATTCCTCCTCCCTCGCCGGAGTCTCTGCACATTTGATCCTGGTTTTTATTTTCCCGTCTGCCAAACGGCTCTGAGATTCTCTCGTCGGTTTACGGTTTTGGCTCAGCCGTGTGGGTTTTCTCATGGTTTCCCAGTCAAACATGGATTAGACTTTTATTAAAACAAGATCCCTCCAGAGGATTGCCATGTCAGCCCCCGCAGAGCACGTTTTGCTTTCTTTTTTCTTTTTTTTTCTCCCTCTTTTAAATCATATAAATCATCATCCTAAGCAGTTTACTCCTGGAGGTTTTTGGCCAACGCGTGCTGTGAAACATCGTGCAGGAATTCACTCGTGAGGTCATCTCTTGTAGTTTCTCTCGCCGTAGCGAACGTGGGAATGGATTCTAGATGGGGTGTGAATAAATGAGAGATGAAGTGGACATTGTGGCGACCCCTTACTGATTACCTTTATGGAATAAATTATGCAGTTACAAGTACTAAAATGTCAGCAATCGAGCAGCTGTTGGAACAGCTGTTACCACCGCAGTGACTGTTCCTCACTCGGCTCGCTCGACTCATGAAAGAGGGCGTACGTATTTGCTCTTGAATTGTTTGAATATTCGATATTTTCCAACGGAGGCTCGGTCTGAATGAGCGTCTTAAGCCAGCTCAGTGAGTTTGCGTCACAAGTATGTGCCAGAGGAAGTACATGGATCAGTAGTTACCGATACAATATATAAGAACCAGAAGCACCGTTGTAAAAAAGCATGATATCGGTATATAAGCCACGAAAGGTTTTGCGTTTTCGCTTGGAAACGTAGTCGTGTAAACGGGGCCAGAGATACTTAATCAGAGCAAAGGTGCGAAATAATTTTTATAAATTCTAATGCAAGATTTGGTATCGATCCGATACCAAGTAAATTCAGGGCCAGTATCGCCAATGTCGATCCGATGCCGATACTTTTTTAATATTCATGGTTAAGGCATCATCAAATTGTTAAATCTGGATGAATTTTCATGACCTGTAAGTGTTTATGATTTTTCTTGTGATTTATTAATCAGTTGGAACCGAGAACATCATCTGGGACAGAAAATACTTAAATATCATAATAAAATTTTTTTTAAAAGAAAAACAAAAATCCATAAATTAGAACGTCTGGATTTTTTTTCTTAAATAAACAAAGTTTATAAAACTATCGCTCCAGAACGAAATATTATTTAGCGCGTTCAGGATGGAGCAGCATGCAAACATTTGTTTTCCTGTCCCCTTTTAAATAAACTAATACTAATAATACTAATACATAGAGGAGAAAAACTGAAACTCAGTATTGATCTCATTGCACTGGTATCGTTCGGTATCGACACCAATCGATATTATCAATATTTGGCCGGATCTGCCCACCACTAATAAATTCTCAGAAACGGACCCAAGCTACGCTGATGTGAATGGATAACAACTGTAGGATCACATCATTCAGGCTGGAGAAGCTGTGGAGAAATCAGGAAGTGATCAAATGTGGTCAAAAAGTGTCGTGGTTGTTGGAACTCTCGTCTTCATCAGAAATACTTTGGGCCTGAATGGTCACATTTGCTTCCACTTTGTCCGTCTCACCAGTTGTTTCGTGTTTGTGTCGAGTCTCGGGTGTCTGATCTCCTTCCTGCTTTCACTCTCAGTCAGAGTCCAAACAAAACACCGGGACGTCATCGCGTGGATGAAACCAGACCAGGGAATCCCTCCGGGGCGGGGGGAAACGAACGATGGCGAGGCCGTGACCTCCCCTGAAGTGACGCCACACGTGGAGGTAGAGCGAGTCGGAGGCGATGGGAGCGGAGTGACTAAGTTTGAAGTCACAGACTCCATTTCACTCTTACTAACACACGTGCTTTTGCTTTGCTGTCTGAGTGAGGAATCCGCCGGGATCGTGTGAGGTGAGGGGCGGTTCAGAGCCCAGCCGCCGAGCCAGCACTTTTCTGGGTGGAGCGGGGGGGGGGGGGGGGGGGGGGGGGACGCTCACACGTAGGTTTCTTACTGTCAACACGAGAAGACCAGAGATCCTCTCGGTTTTGCCTGCGTCGGCAAATCCCGCCGTAAAGCCTCGGGGAGGCTCGGCGTGATCCTGTAACCGAGTGCCGTTCCCGGCCGCCCCGGACTCAAACAGGCCTGGACACGGACGCCCTGGAGTGAATCAGCGCCTCCCCCACAAAAAACACCCACAGATTTCAACCACACACTCTCACTCACGCTCTTACTCACATATGTAAATGCATTTTTTTATTTTTTTTTATTTTGCCGGAGCATCATTCTGCACACACACAGCTTGGACCGAATGCTCGCGGAGGCCCGAGCCTCCGCCGCCAACCCGCCATCAGACGTGTTTTTAGTGTCCAACAATTGCTGTTTGCGCGCTGCGAGCCGGTACCGAAGCTGAACGGAGGGTATTAGGAGGCAGTCTGCAGGTTGTGATGGGTGGAGGAGAGCAGATGCAGCCACAGGCAGCACAATTAGCAGCTTGCGGTATTTTAGTAGCACACTAATTACCTGGCTTTTAATGCAGTTTGCCTTAAAGTAGAGCGTTCAGGAAGCCCAGCGCCAAATATAGACTCTCTCTGGGCAATTTGGGAGTCTCCTTTGGTCACAAATTACTGTTTAATTGTTTGCATGGCACAGTTGTTTACTCCTCTGTCAAACAGAGACGGTATCTGGCTCAGTAATTTGAGTTTGTTGGTAAATATTTTTGTGCGGAAAGTTGGATGATAAGTATAATGGATGTTTCTTCTGTCGAGATAAATAGAAGCTCAGTTAAATATATGCGTAATATGCAGTTCATAGTATTGAAAATTTATGTTATTATTCATAAATGACCTCTTATCAGGAGTTATTTTTTCTATAAGTCGTGACTGTAAAATTGTCTTAGTGAACACATAGTCAGATTAAAATGGTGTTAATGTGACACATCAGCTGATTTATTGGGTTCAGCAGAAGCTACATCAGTTACTGGAGGAGATGCTCTATAATGTGGATATTAGTGGGGGGAAGATGCTCTGTAATGTGGATGTTAGTGGAGGAAGATGCTCTGTAATGTGGGTATTAGTAGAAGGAAGATGCTCTGTAATCTGGACGTTAGTGGAGGGAAGATGCTCTATAATGTGGATGTTGGTGGAGGGAAGACGCTCTATAATGTGGACGTTAGTGGAGGCAAGATGCTCTATACTGTGGATATTAGTGGAGGGGAGATGCTCTATAATGTGGATGTTAGTGGAGGAAGATGCTCTATAATCTGGATGGTACTGGAGGAAGTTGCTCTATAATACAGGTTGCCATTACAGAGACTAACATACAATAATAGACATCAATGGAAACTTTTAAACCAATTTACCTAAAAAGCACATTTTGGGTCTTTGGGAAGAAGCTTTAGTCACCAGAGGGGAAAAAAACAAAAAAACATGCGAACCCGCCGTGGAATAGAAACCTCGTTTACACGTTTCAAAGGAAAATGCAGTTTTTGTGTTTTTGTTTCAGAAAAGTTTCGCATTTGCACGACAACGTTTTGATAAACGATGTCTGTTTCAATAGAAACAGCAGAGACACTGAAAATGATGTAGTCAGCATGTTTGGCCACTAGTGGGTGCAGCAGAGAACAATGAGCTCTAAACATTAACAGTGTTCCTGCACGGACATTCTAGTGGACAGACCACCAAGTTGGATTGTTATTCCAGTGACTGTCAAAATAAAACTACCAAGTTGGATCATCAAAAATAAAACTACAAAGTCCCAGGAGAATATGGACTGGGGGTCACGACACTCGGGAGGCACACGAGTCGTGGCATTTTCAAAAAGTGTAAACAGACACCTAAAATGCAATGAAAACTTCACATTAATCCTTGAAAACGTCGAGTAAACGGGGGCCTTAATCCGAGTCTCCCTGTTGTGAGGCGGCAGGGCCGTCCACGTTGCAACCGTACAAGAAGTTAAAGGCGCACGTGTAACGAGGTCTAATGAGCCTTTTCAAAGCCTCACATTCACCAACAAACAGGAGAATCATGTCAAGCCTCTCATTGGACGACCGCTCTGTTTAATCCCGTGACTGATGCTTGTGTTTCATCTTCCAGCGCTGCAGCCAGAAACCAGACCTTTTTAGCTCATCTGAAATGTGGTCTCCTTTATGAGGGAACCAGCTGCACGCAGCCACCAAAACACAGGAGGGGGGGGGGGGGGGGGGGGCAAAATAAAACAGTTACTGTGGTATCTGAGGCCTTCAGATAGGTTGTTTTTTTCCCCCTTCAAGCGGAGAACAAACAGCATCTTTGCCCCGCGCTTGGAATCTCACATTGAAAGTTTGGACTTAGTCATCTTCACAGTGCCTGTCAAGCAGCTCGCTGCTTTGTCATTCCTCGTCGCCGTGGCAATCTGGGCAAAGTCAGAGGCGTCTTCATGTGATGGCACGTCTACCAACGTCGTCTGGAAAAGTTCAACATCTTCAATCCCCGAAACTCACGACGACAGTTGATCGCAGAGAGCATATGGCAAGTGAAAACGCCAAACGTTTTGCAAACGGCTCCCGAGGTGGAAGTTTTCTAAAACGTCATGACTCCCAGTCCATATTCTCTTGGGACTTGGTAGTTACCTTCGCCAACGAAAGCTGGCCGAGAAGGTTATGTTTTCGTCTGCGTGTATTTATTTATTGGGTTCGCATGTATGTATTTTACCAACTTTTTGCAAAAACTATTAACCCCGAATTGCACGACATCTTCATGGGTGATTTGTCATCATCCAAGGACCAATCGGTTAGATTTTGGGACGTTAACGGCGAAACGTTTCCCAATAAATCCCCCAAATAACTGAAAAAATGTCCCATACGAAGCAGATGGGAGAGGCACCTCATAGAGGAGATCAAAGACGTGGACGTCTGTTGCCACGGAGACGCCCCCCGCTCAGTGTTTCACCCAGTGATATACCTACCTAGTTAGCATCGATATGAGCAAACGGCTATGCTAACTTAATCCCACAAACAACTGTGGCGTTGGCAAAGGTCTGCACTCTACTGAGTGTAGCTCTAGTTTTATAGATATAGATGACAGTCACCGTAATAATGTGTGTGTAGTTTCATCACAAAAACTACCAACGGCGCCAACTGGTGGCCTGGCGCGCAAGCACACCATTCCCATTTTAATCAAACGTCGTAGCAGAACGTCGTCGCGTAAACATGAAACTTATCTGGAACGACGTGAAACATACTCGTGGAAAAGAGGCCCGGGGCTTCATTTTTACCCTCCAAGAGAGAAATAGAGGAGAAAAAAAAGAAAGGTGTTCATGAAGGGGCTCATGTTTCCTGTCGCGGCTGTTTTGAAGCGCAGCTTTTAATGGGGGCCTCTCGCTCGATGTTTCAGAGCGAAAGCGTTGGACAGAAATAGCGAAAAAAGCAACAATGCCCGGCGGCGAGAGGCTCGCATCCATAATGACCCCAGCCTGGTGATTGAAGAGGCCCTTCTAAAAGGCAGAGCAGGTGGGAGTGTAGGTGGTCTCTCCCCACAGCGCTCTGCTTCTCACACACACACACACACACACACACACACACACACACACACACACACACACACACACACACACACACACACACACACACACACACACACACACACACACACACACACACACACACACACAGCAGCAGCGCCGCGTTCTGCTGTTTCCACTTCACTAGCCGACAGTCATAGCCACGCTCGCTGCCGGACCCCCTGCACACACTAAGTGGCTAAAATGACTGTCTCACACCGGGGAAGTCTATTGTTGTTCTGACTCCACTTTATTTCCGGGTCTCTCCGTGGCTTTGTGGGTATTTTAGTGCGATCGCAGCTCGACTGATTGATTCTAATCACCGATTGTGGCTGCGCTCGTACCAGAGCTCGCTCTCTGGGTGATTTACACTCGTCCTCTCGGCTCGCTCGGAAGATTCCTCCGGTAAAAACCAACAACAACAACAACAACGGGAAAAAAAAAAGCGTCCGCAGGGAGCCGTCAGCTTTCTCCGCTGGCTCTGAGTAATAGCTGGAGTTTTACTTGATGGTGCAGCGTCAGATGCTGTTTGAGAGTATTTCCATCTATCTGCTGGAAAATGCTGCAAAACCTTGAGAAGCTCGAAAAAACATTTCTGAGTTTGACAAGTTTGAAAGTAGAAAGTTTCTATAGACGTTGTACAAATCTGACTTGCGTCGGGATGTGTTGGAGGGAAATGGTTGTTCTGTCCATAGAAAAACCTCAGACTTGGTCAATGTCCTTCTGCGGCGACGTTCACACTGCAGGTCTTATCGTGCCTGACCATCGACGTTACATTTTAAACGTGACCCGATCGGACCCGGCGGGTTCAGGCTCCAGAACACAGAAGGTGCTGTTGACAGAAGTGAATATGGATAGTTGCCAGGTGTGATTCTGTTTTCAGCCCAAACAACGTAAAAGTCACACACCTCAATAAAAGAAGGAGCCCAAATCTCAGCCAGAGTAGGAATCAGGTTAAATCTGTAAAATTACTATATGTGTAATTAAGAAACACGCCTCGAACGCACAAATGCACGAAACAAACAAAGTTAAAAGGTACGAGAGTTTGGCAACCCCAACTGGGGGATACCGCCATATCTGGCAACGCTGGTGTGCACAGATCCATTTTCAAGTGGTTGTTAAATGAGAGCCGACAGAACCTCGACGACATGAGAAGGAAAGAAGAAGGAGAACGAGGAAAAAAAGAGTCACAGCATTTTAACATTTTGGCGAAGCCTTCTTCCCCCGGCGCTTCTCCGTGACGTCACTCACACGTCGATGACGAAGCCTTCGCATGTTCAAAAATATCCGCACCGGCGCCACATATGATGGCGGCCTGGGTCTGGTGGGAAAACATTGGAACTGGAGCTTTCATAGAGCCACAGAGCAGGTGGGATATGGGTCACGTTCACCGAAGCGAGCCGCAGATTCTGTGGGATTTCCAGAGAGATTACACAAACTTGACTCCCATGAAAATGCGTCTTCTCCGATGAAAGTCAGATTTTCACGATGTCTTTTGAACTGTGGACGCCGTTGACAGCAGCAGTTGCATTGCAAGGCGTGTTGTCGATCATGAGTGATCAGCAAACACACTTCTTTCTCCTGCGCAAGACAACTTTTGGCTCTGACCTTTAAAGTGCGGCAGTTGAATGAGAGCCGCAACTCCAGTGGAAACATTTAGTCATTTTCTGATCATTTAGCACAAATTTCATTCCTCAGCGTTTACAATAGAAATCTATAAGAGCTACAGAAGTGTCGCTCTCGTCTCAAAGTAAGAAAATCCAGGGTTTTTTTATTTTCCAGATAATGTCGAGGATTTTCTGGAAAATGAAATTGCACGGGAATGCATGTGATTAATGTGCCGTCTTTGCTTCTCTGCTGCGAGCCAAACATGTGCAATGTCTTTTGAACATTGACTTAATCAGTTTTAACGAGCACTGCCCGGATTCTGTTTGAAGACCAACTTCAGTGGAAGTGTCATGATCTTTGCTGCGTGTGGATAATAGTATGAGGTCTGTAGTGTCTCTCCAAACAAAAGCCTAATCTCTGCAAAGGCTTTCTAATTGTCAACATGCTTTTGGACACGAGTGATCAAAAAGCCGCTAAGTCTGTAGATGAAAGTAGTTTTCTCTTTGGTTTGACTTGCATCGGAAGGTGTGCAAGAAGAAGAAAAAAAGCCTTGGCAATGAGAGTGTGCTCGCATTGTGTGAACACACTTCTCATGTCAAATTTGATCCTTCGAGGGATCGCCACGTGCATTTTAATTCATGCACTTAAAAGCCCTCGGCAACAACATTGTACAAATGTGACTTGCATGGGAGTTGTTTGTTAGGAAAACACTTGCTGTCTATTAACAATAGTTGTATGTTTGTGGAGGATTAATTAGCCAAGAAGCCTTTTTTTTCCTCAACTGTCTCTTAAAGAGGTTATATTATCCAGCTTTTCAAAACTTCCACATAAGTCTCGTTGGTCCAGAAAACGGTGTATTGAAAGTTTCTAGCTCCTCCTTGATTTTCCTCATTTGAACATTCGATCATAGGAGCTACATTCAGAATCTGCTGTGTCTGTGTGAGCTGGACTGGCTCCGCCCACACATGCCCATCTTGGGAAGAGGAGGAGGTCCTTCCTCTCGTGGTGCCATGTGCCAGAGCAGAGCTGCCTAATTGTGGGAGGAGTCAAAGTGAGGGCCTACCTTGATTGTGATTGGCTAAACCCCCGATGGCACTATATAGGGTTTGATTTCTGATTGGCTGCTTGGAGCAACACACTTTTTAAAACCTGAAACAAGCCAGGGAGAGAGAGGACAGACTGTCTTCACTTCTGGGGCGTCATTGCAGGTATGAGGAGGATTAGTACTGCTGAAAAACCTTTAGAAACTGAATTTTTGCCAAATATGACCACTTAAAAAAACAAAACTTCTGATCCTGTGCAAATATGTTGAAGTTTTCCAGAAAGATTGCCCAAATTTTTACTTACATGGAAAGTGCATCAGGGAAAATCCCTCCCAAAAAGAGAAGAAGAAGAATCCTTTTATTCAAGTGGAACTAAATATTTTTGCATTGCCTTTTAGTGGATACAGGCACTTTCACAGAATCAGTCAGAAGCTCTACCTGCAGAGGCCGAGGTCAAACTCTGGGGGCCGTGGGGAGAGCTTGTTGCATCAACGCTGTCCGCTTTTGCAAGGGCATTCACTCCTAACTGCTTTCAAGCCTCCTCGCACCGTAGCTCGGTGTGAAGATTTTCTCCAGTCAAGACAAACGTCTGTGCAGGGAGCTGTCGGCTCTCTCTGCTCGCTCTGAGTAATACTGAGAGTCTCGTCCCATTGACATCCTGAGACGTCGGTGCTGCGTAAGCGACTGACAGCATTTCCATTCAACTGTTTAATAAAAAGAAGAAAAAAAAAAGGCTGCGAGGCCCTTGTGATATAACGGGTAGAAAAAGACGAGTTTCAGTGTCGCATTGCAAGAGACGCTTAGCCAGTGTCTGGCCCCGCTCTGTCTTCATCCCGCCACAAGCACCCGGCAACCGACAACGTCTCAGCCTGTGCAGTTGCTCACATAGACGACGGTTTTTAACTTTCTGAGTGTGTCAAACTTTCATTTGTTGTTATCTTGGCTTCAGCCTCCGCCGAAAAACCGCGAGCATTCAATCTGTTGTGACTCATGAATGCTTGTTGACATCTGATCCTGAATGTACGGACGTGCCTACGTTTCCGCGCCGAGGCCTGAACGGCGGCTCCGGAGCGTCGAGTGCGGCGTCGGATTAGCAGATCGGTCTCTTTGTGGCGCCGGCGAATGAATGCGGATGCCGAATGTGAGATGATTGCGTGCAGGTGGATCCGCTCGCAGATGTTTCTCTGCTGAGTGGCATTCCAACGCACGCACGCACGCACGCACGCACGCACGCACGCACGCACGCACGCACGCACGCACGCACACACACACACACACACACACACACACACACATGCACAGTGGCTGTTTTCTCCATCTGCGTCTCATACACGAGTCCACATGTGCAAAATCTGTGGGAAAAAAAACCCAAAACCTGCATGTCAGGGGGATTTCAGACAAATTTCGCACTAATGTCTTCGTGGGACTTGCTTTAGTTAAAATGTCTGACATTCGGACTCTGCTGCTCTGTTTGCTCTGTCAGCTGTTGGCATGCCAAGATTTCAAGAGCCCTCCACGATCTCTATAATAGTGGCTCCCAAGATATTACCAGATATTACCAAGACGTTACAGTGAAGGCAAACATTCACATGCTTTCAGCAATAAACACAATATATATATATATATATATATATATATATATATATATATATATATATATATATTGTGTAACTATAACTATGACAACCACAGCACAGGAAACGCTCTTAATCTGGACTCAAATCTAAACTGCAACAATGCAAAGGTTGAAATACTCTTGCAACCAAGAGCCAGAACAATGCGTACAGTTAAATGACAGGAAAGAATCCTCTCCAAAGACTTCAGCTCCACTGGTTTATTCTATTTCTACAGTGGTCGGCATCAGCAACTTAATCGCCAGCAACTTAGGCCACAGTTACACATATGCTTGTTTTTCCACAAATGGATATTTCCCCCCTCTACGTTCACAAAAGAAAAATCTTCAATGACGCGGACTGCAAATACACCTGGTTCTGAGCTGCTATGAGCAGTCGAACCTGTAGGGGGCAGTGAAACGAGAAGCATGAAGCCATGATAGCCAATCAGAGTCCTGGAAAAAAACGTGTGACGTCATGAATTGTGACGTAAATCACAGCTAAATCTCCACTGTGCCACAGACATTTGGAACAGCAGAGTTAGCCTGATGTCGCTCAGCAGTTTACCTGCTCAGTGGATCCCGACGGATTTTACGCCGAGCCATGCTACATGCTAAAGAGTTCACACGCCAGCGATGCTACACGCTAAACATGATTAAAGTACGACTGTGACACTCAATAACAGAGAGCTGAAACCCTATGAACAAATCGGAGCTCCTTTTAACCTTGTAAGGAGGTTTTTGTTTTTGTGTTTTGTCCCGTTGTGAGAGGATCATAAACCGACACGGGCAGAGGGAGAACATGCAAACTTCACACAGGAAAGGAACTTTATAGGGAAGGCACTTTTGGGCCGTGTGTTGAAAGTGAAACTTCATCTACACTCTGCTTTCAGCTGTCGTTGGTTTTCCCCTCCTCCTCTCTCTCTCTCTCTCTCTCTCTCTCTCTCTCTCTCTCTATCCCCAGTTCAACCTTAACTATCTCGAGCACCTGCGCCTCGACGGCCTCTGAAATAAACAAGCAGGCTTTTCCCTCCTCCCGGGTAACACAAACCACCTTGCCAATGGCGGCGATCAGAGGGTCCATGTGCTTCCCGTGGCGTTCGCTCGCAGCGAGGGGCCGCGCTTCAAACCGCTGCGTGAGTGCAGCCACTTAAACCGGGTCCATTCAGAGCCATGTGGCCCCAGCAGGTGCTCTCCTCTCCTCTCACGCCCCCTTCATCATGTACCAACCAAACCCCTCTTTTTCTAGCCGCCGCCTCGTCATCCCAAACCCCTCGCCGGCCTCAGCCGCCCGCCCACATCCGCGTATCAATTAGGCAGGATCAGAGAGCGGCGCGACGCCCCGAGGCGGATCATCTGCGGCATCAAACCCAATCGCATTAGCAAGGGATTCTTTTCACGCAGGCTTGTGCGCTGGTTCAGCTGGCTGAGTGTCTCCTTGCCGTAATGAACGGATGCTCCCTAATGGCTGTCAGACACTTTTCAAACCTCCAGCTCGCTCGCTTCTGGGAAGGAAGCTGCATTGAACATAAACTCTATTAGTATTGATTCCGATATCAACGTCGGGTCTTTCATTCTGTGGTCCCCGCCGTGTCCCGACTCGCCCCCCCCACTGTCCCTTCAGCGCAGACGTGACTTCCTGTGCTGCTTGTGGCGGTGGTGAGGTTTTCACACAGGATGTGGAGGGGGCAGAGAGGATGTCTAAACCCCAATCGCATCCTGTGGTTGTGTGTGTGTGTGTGTGTCTTTTTTTTTTTCTTCTTTTACTTGATTCAATGGAAATGATAAACAAATGTAAAGCCCGAGGTGTGAAGCGGTGGTGTCGGTGATAAGCTTCCAGTGAACCACAACACACAGCGGCTGATTAAAACGTCAGTCCTCACCGGGTCAAGTCTTTCCAACTCCTACCGGTTTATCACCAGCTGAGGTGTTTTGTGGGTGTATTGTATGGACGCAGCTGACATTTTTTCATTTGGTAACACCATCGCCTGCAGCGGTTTGCACGTCTTCCTCCAAAAAGAATAGGCAGCCGTGTGTCTCCGTGCTGTTTGAGCCGGACTAAAACCAGAATCGGGCTCATATGAGAGACGGCGATGTACTGCGTGACACCGCTCCTAGTTCTGTTGAACTGCTGTAGGTTTAGGTCCTGTTTACGAGACAGTGTTTTCAAGTGGAAAAAAAACAACCAAAAATGTTCGTGGCATTTTAGGGGTTAAGCACAACTTTCTGAAAATGCTGGGGCTCTGTCTCCATGTAGGTGGAAACGAAGCAATGGCCGTTTGTATGTATGTAGTTCTTCTGCACATGCTCAGTAGATAGACAATCACAACAATATTTCCTCCGTGGTGTCATGACTCCCAGTCCATATCCTCCTCAGACTTGGTACTTTTATTTTGACAGTCAACCTTCATGAAGGATCTCCGGCTCTAGAACTTCATGGTCGTTTTCAAGTCTGCAGGTCGTCGATTAGTTTGAGGTCTGATATCAACTTGTTTGTTTGTCCTTTTCTCTGTTCCTGTCGTCTCACCTGAACCAGCTCTCAGTCTGATTCGACAGAGGGAGTTTTCCCTCCCCGCAACCTGCTGGGTTTTTCCCCCGCGACAGTCAAATGAGATGGCTATGGTGTGATTATCACTATATCAATAAAATAGAATTGAAGTGCTTGTGAGAGCATCCTGGCTCGATCTGCTCTTTATATATTCATGAGTTTTGCTATCACCTGCTATTAGATTAACCTGGAGAAAACCCACACAGCAAACAAGCCCCAAACAGAAAGGTCCACCATGTGTGTCCACCATGATTTGATTCCATTCATTTTCATTTATGTTGTGCCAATCACAGCATTCTAATGAAATAATCCCATATGAGCTCGGAAAGGAAAAACTAATTTTCTATATGCAGTGAGAGCCCTCTATAGGAGCAGACACTGGAAGCGCACTCCTTTACCAGCTGGTGGTCAGAAAGAGAGAACAGAGGTGGACAGAGACCCGGAGCGTCACGCAGATAAACAAGTTGATAAGAAATGGCGAGTTAATAAACATGATGCAGACTTGAAGGTGGCAGGAGGTCCACATCGTGAACCTCCAGAGAT